>NC_084556.2:10177500-10450000 GCF_033978685.3 Nerophis lumbriciformis
AAGGCTAATACAAAAAAGGGATTTTTAGAAATGTTGGCCAACTGAAAAGTATGAAAATGAAAAATATGAGCATGTACAATACTCAATACTTGGTTGGAGCTCCTTTTGCCTCAATTACTGCGTTAATGCGGCGTGGCATGGAGTCGATGAGTTTCTGGCACTGCTCAGGTGTTATGAGAGCCCAGGTTGCTCTGATAGTGGCCTTCAACTCTTCTGCGTTTTTGGGTCTGGCATACTGCATCTTCCTTTTCACAATACCCCACAGATTTTCTATGGGGCTAAGGTCAGGGGAGTTGGCGGGCCAATTTAGAACAGAAATACCATGGTCCGTAAACCAGGCACGAGTAGATTTTGCGCTGTGTGCAGGCGCCAAGTCCTGTTGGAACTTGAAATCTCCATCTCCATAGAGCAGGTCAGCAGCAGGAAGCATGAAGTGCTCTAAAACTTGCTGGTAGACGGCTGCGTTGACCCTGGATCTCAGGAAACAGAGTGGACCGACACCAGCAGATGACATGGCACCCCAAACCATCACCCAACCATGCAAATTTTGCATTTCCTTTGGAAATCAAGGTCCCAGAGCCTGGAGGAAGACAGGAGAGGCACAGGATCCACGTTGCCTGAAGTCTAGTGTAAAGTTTCCACCATCAGTGATGGTTTGGGGTGCCATGTCATCTGCTGGTGTCGGTCCACTCTGTTTCCTGAGATCCAGGGTCAACGCAGCCGTCTACCAGCAAGTTTTAGAGCACTTCATGCTTCCTGCTGCTGACCTGCTCTATGGAGATGGAGATTTCAAGTTCCAACAGGACTTGGCGCCTGCACACAGCGCAAAATCTACCCGTGCCTGGTTTACGGACCATGGTATTTCTGTTCTAAATTGGCCCGCCAACTCCCCTGACCTTAGCCCCATAGAAAATCTGTGGGGTATTGTGAAAAGGAAGATGCAGAATGCCAGACCCAAAAACGCAGAAGAGTTGAAGGCCACTATCAGAGCAACCTGGGCTCTCATAACACCTGAGCAGTGCCAGAAACTCATCGACTCCATGCCACGCCGCATTAACGCAGTAATTGAGGCAAAAGGAGCTCCAACCAAGTATTGAGTATTGTACATGCTCATATTTTTCATTTTCATACTTTTCAGTTGGCCAACATTTCTAAAAATCCCTTTTTTGTATTAGCCTTAAGTAATATTCTAATTTTGTGACACACGGAATTTTGGATTTTCATTTGTTGCCACTTCAAATCATCAAAATTAAATGAAATAAACATTTGAATGCATCAGTCTGTGTGCAATGAATAAATATAATGTACAAGTTACACCTTTTGAATGCAATTACTGAAATAAATCAAGTTTTTCAAAATATTCTAATTTACTGGCTTTTACCTGTATATTACCCTCGTATTTTGATCCGGTCGGTCCGTTCTTTTAGTCCGCCGTCTTCTTCTTCTTCTTCTTCTTCTTCTTCTTCTTCTGGCCCACCAGGTGAATTAAGTGCTATTGGCGGAGTTACAATGCATAGTAGGCTACCGCCACCTACTGCACCGGAGTTGTAACTACAAGGTACATTCACAGACAGAGTCCCATTGCTTTTATGAGCGGTCGAGCGAGTCAAAAGCCGAAAAATCCATTTGTGACGGACGTAATTCTTTCGTGGCGGGCCGCCACAAATAAATGAATGTGTGGGAAACACTGCTGGTGTCTAATATAATAGAGGCCATTATTTGAGGATCTATTGTAACATAGTTTAACCTGGTGTCTAATATAGTGGAGGTCATTAGTTGAAAACATACTACAGTATGGCATTGCAATATAGTGTAACCCGTTGTTTAATAGAGTGGATACCACTATTTGAGGGAATATTGTAGTATGGTGTGATAGTATTGTAACATAGTTTAACCTGGTGTTCAGTAGAAAGAAGGCCTTCCTCCTACTCCTTTTCGAACATGTTGAAAAGAGAAACTGGAGATTGTGATGTATCATGTTGTATGCCTGCATGTTCGAAATAAACTCAAACTCAACTCAACTCAAGGCCAGTATTTGAAGACATATAAAGTATGGTGTTATAGTATTGTAACATAGTGTACTGTAACCCATTGTTTCATAGAGTGAAGACCACTATTTGAAGACCTGTTATATAATGGTGGAATAGTATTGTAACATACTGTAACCTGGTGTTTAATTGAGTGGAGCTCATTATTTTAGGAAATATTGTAGTATGTGTGATAGTATTGTAACATAGTTTAACCTGGTGTTTAATAGAGTGGAGGCCAATATTTGCGGACATACTATAGTACGGTGTCATAGCTATGTAAGGTAGTATAACCTGTTGTTTAATAGAGTGGAGGCCATTATTGGTATTGTAGCAGCACAACCCGGTGTCAATTAGAGCAGAGGTTGTTTTTTTTAAATGGAGTAGTATGTTTTATCCCAGCGCAACACAAAGCCAATATGGTTGTGCAAACTGAGCTGTGCTGTCCAATATTGTAACTCATTGTTTTGTTGTCCATCCTGTAGGGGCCGCTCACAAGTGTGGCACCACAAAGTGAGCGGACATCGCCTGTCTGCCGGTCTGCTGGCGATCCAAGAGTCCTTCAGAGCTCAACACAAAGAGACCGGCATTTGATTGGAGGGTTTTTTTGCACTTCAAAAAAGGTAGCACTCTTCACTATCTCTTGTCTCGTTAAACTGCAGAGCTTCACTTGTATTCCAAAGTGGAGCTCACAAACCCACGGTGAGACCTTTCCCGACATTGCTTCTCTTTGGCTACGCTTGAGTTTTTTCCTCCCGTCGGAGGCTTTTGAAAGGTGGTCTGCGTCTCCCCAATGAGACATACTCAGCTTCATGAAGAAGGAAAAAACACTAAGGGCGGAAGCAAGGGAAAGATGCAGCAAGCGTACGGCCCACGGACGCACACAAACACAGGAAGTAAGAAGGACAAACAGCAGGAAGTCTGGATTTTTTTGTTGTCCAGCAGATGTTAAATGTGAGAAAACAGGAGGCCATGTACTGTACCTACCTCTCCGCGGGGCGGCGCCACAATGTTTTTGCAGATTGACGAAAACTTAATGAACCGCAATGGGCGACCATTCTGAAAGATGACGGATATCTGAGCAGACTCGGCGAATACTTCAACCTGAATGCGGTTATGGACGTGACGAGGGCAACCAAAACCAGCAAAGGCGCGCCAGAAAATTGATGGAATTGTTCCACTCTATTTAATTCAACTCCAAATATCGGATATTTAAATCAAAGCTCTCAACAAAAAGCACCTGATTAAAGTGTTTTTGTCTGAGAACGCGTGTCCTGTGTTCTTTGACGAGGTGAAGACGAGATGAGTAAAGCTGGCACTCACGTACATCAAAACAAGTCACCTTTTCTCGCACTCTTAATACGCCCACTCATAATTAATTTGCATACATTTCCATATCTTCCCCGTTCATCTGAGATTAGATGGTTTAATCTCTGATAAAAACTCTCAACAACGTGGGAAGAAAAAATACTTTAACGAGGACGGAAGAGCCCCGTATAAGCAGGATTTTGAGGAAGGATTAATTTATGCACATGACAAAAAAACAGGAGCACAGAAAAGGCCTACAGGCGCCTTCAATAAATCTGGCTATGTACGCGTCGCTTCCATATGGAGCTAAAACAACTAGAAGTGACATTTTGGACCGGTCCCTTGGGCTTGGCCAAAAATATGTCGTAACCTACTTCACGAAAGGCCTTAAGCATTAATCATTAGAAAACCAGCGCGTACATTTTTAGTTTTAGTCATGTTTGATTGACTTCATCATGTACTGCGTCATATGCTGACAAAGTAAGATATTTAACACAACCATTAGATTATTGTCTCTTGACAGCTATAACCGCTTCATGTGAATGTTTTTATTACAGCTACATTTGCTAATGTGCATCTTCTGTTTCCATGAACAACTCTTTAACACGCAACATTTCTGTTTCAGCTATTTATTCTAATACCATTTTGCAGCTATTAATGCTCATAGGGCTTAAGTGTGCATGTTATATTCCAGCTATTTATGCTAATATTTGCATGTCGTCATCGAAAAGTAACATGATGTTTCCGTTTATCATTTTCTACCATTCATAGTTCAGCTATTTATGTTAATATGAATTTAATAAAAACATGTACCATTCAATCACTTTATAGGACAGTGTTGGTAGTCAAGCTAAGTGTGCTAATATTTGCATGTAAGCATACACATTTTTGCCACTGAGTGCATTTGTACCCCAGCTGTTTGCTCTAATATGTATTTGCATGTTTGCTTGGTGGACACGTCCATTAACACATTTAGTACAGACATCAGCTATTCATGCTAATATTTGTATGTATTAACATAAACCAAAAATGGTAAGTTGCAGCTGTTAATGCAAATAGTGCTACATTTTAGTTTTTTTCTGCTAATACCTGCTAAAATGTAATGTCTTGTTGACATTGCTCACATTGGTAGTCCAGCTAGTTATGCGAATTCATATTTGCATGTTGTTCACACATCTTACTAACTGATGTTTCTTCTAACTCTTTTATAGGACAGCTTTCATATCCCAGCTGTAAAATGCATGTTAGCACATAGTGGTAAGTTTGCCAATGTTTCCTTTAACGCATTGCATAATCCAGCAATTTTTTTATTTATATTTGCATTTTCTATATTTATGCTCATACTATATTAGAATCTTAGCATGCACCAACGCTTTGTATAGCTTGGCATAGCTGTTATTGTTAGCTTGCTAGATTTGGGTTTTCTCTGTTACTTGATATGACTACTAGGCCAGTGCTAACACACAGTGCTAATATTAATGTTTTGTAACATTTATCCTTATTTAGCCAACATTAATGCAGAATGTACACTAGCTAGTATGTTATGTTTTAATTAATTTACAATTCAAAAGTGTAACATTTTGGAAATATCTCCATTAAAGGTGCTGTTTGCAACTTCCTCACAGTAACATACAAAATATAACAAGACCACCACCGGCTAGTTTATGTTACGATTTGTGGTTTAACAGAACACACTTGTTTGACAATCGTCTATATTTTTCACAATTACAAAGTTTGTGGAATAAAAATTTTTTACTGGCCGAATAAAATGATTGGTAACGAACAATTTTCCGTCATGTTGTTATGATAGAATATACATTCAGTGGCAGCTAATGTTAGCTATCCAAATTGCTATTATTAGTTAACAACACTTACAGCTAATGCGCGTGAATGTGTTACGTACTTACGTCATTACGTAGGAGAAGCCGTAAACGGGCGGGAGATGCTGCGTAAAATATATTGGAAAGTGGGCACCCTCTAGGTAGTGTTGCGTTTAGACCAGATGTTCCTCCAAGGGAATTTAAGTTACTGGTCAATCCCAAGTTCTTTTGATGACATACAGGTAAAAGCCAGTAAATTAGAATATTTTGAAAAACTTGATTTATTTCAGTAATTGCATTCAAAAGGTGTAACTTGTACATTATATTTATTCATTGCACACAGACTGATGCATTCAAATGTTTATTTCATTTAATTTTGATGATTTGAAGTGGCAACAAATGAAAATCCAAAATTCCGTGTGTCACAAAATTAGAATATTACTTAAGGCTAATACAAAAAAGGGATTTTTAGAAATGTTGGCCAACTGAAAAGTATGAAAATGAAAAATATGAGCATGTACAATACTCAATACTTGGTTGGAGCTCCTTTTGCCTCAATTACTGCGTTAATGCGGCGTGGCATGGAGTCGATGAGTTTCTGGCACTGCTCAGGTGTTATGAGAGCCCAGGTTGCTCTGATAGTGGCCTTCAACTCTTCTGCGTTTTTGGGTCTGGCATTCTGCATCTTCCTTTTCACAATACCCCACAGATTTTCTATGGGGCTAAGGTCAGGGGAGTTGGCGGGCCAATTTAGAACAGAAATACCATGGTCCGTAAACCAGGCACGGGTAGATTTGGCGCTGTGTGCAGGCGCCAAGTCCTGTTGGAACTTGAAATCTCCATCTCCATAGAGCAGGTCAGCAGCAGGAAGCATGAAGTGCTCTAAAACTTGCTGGTAGACGGCTGCGTTGACCCTGGATCTCAGGAAACAGAGTGGACCGACACCAGCAGATGACATGGCACCCCAAACCATCACTGATGGTGGAAACTTTACACTAGACTTCAGGCAACGTGGATCCTGTGCCTCTCCTGTCTTCCTCCAGACTCTGGGACCTCGATTTCCAAAGGAAATGCAAAATTTGCATGGTTGGGTGATGGTTTGGGGTGCCATGTCATCTTCTGGTGTCGGTCCACTCTGTTTCCTGAGATCCAGGGTCAACGCAGCCGTCTACCAGCAAGTTTTAGAGCACTTCATGCTTCCTGCTGCTGACCTGCTCTATGGAGATGGAGATTTCAAGTTCCAACAGGACTTGGCGCCTGCACACAGCGCCAAATCTACCCGTGCCTGGTTTACGGACCATGGTATTTCTGTTCTAAATTGGCCCGCCAACTCCCCTGACCTTAGCCCCATAGAAAATCTGTGGGGTATTGTGAAAAGGAAGATGCAGAATGCCAGACCCAAAAACGCAGAAGAGTTGAAGGCCACTATCAGAGCAACCTGGGCTCTCATAACACCTGAGCAGTGCCAGAAACTCATCGACTCCATGCCACGCCGCATTAACGCAGTAATTGAGGCAAAAGGAGCTCCAACCAAGTATTGAGTATTGTACATGCTCATATTTTTCATTTTCATACTTTTCAGTTGGCCAACATTTCTAAAAATCCCTTTTTTGTATTAGCCTTAAGTAATATTCTAATTTTGTGACACACGGAATTTTGGATTTTCATTTGTTGCCACTTCAAATCATCAAAATTAAATGAAATAAACATTTGAATGCATCAGTCTGTGTGCAATGAATAAATATAATGTACAAGTTACACCTTTTGAATGCAATTACTGAAAGAAATCAAGTTTTTCAAAATATTCTAATTTACTGGCTTTTACCTGTATAAGCTGAGTTTAAATGATCACCCAGAACAGAATAGGTATTTTGCAATTTATTTCCAAAGCTTTGGAGAGACCAGCCTAGGACAACACATTCAATTGCGTAGCCAAGTTGATCCGAAAAACATTACCCGAATGCTGTGTTCTTCAATATGTCCCTCGCCCCCACCCTCCAGAACGAATACACATGTCTATTGTTCTCCTTAGCTAGAGACAGGATGAGATAAACAAATAAAAAGAGTATTGCTACTCCCTGCATTCCGAGCTCAAGGTAGTCCACAGTGTACCCTCGATCATGAGATGGAGAAAAAATAGAAAGAGCACAAAGAGAAAACACTAGTTATTTCCAACATGACTATAGAAAGAAATAACTCTTAAATATGGATATATGTAGATATCTATCTCCGTCAATCGGCATCTGTGTAAATGTTGCAAACAGCCCCTTTTAAGAACAGTGTTTTAAAACTCAAACTTGCCAGGCACCCGAGAAGAGAATGAATGTGGGGACAAAGCTAAAAACTGCAGCAAGACCCACCTGTCCTGATGAGGAGGTAGGAATGTTTTTAGCATAGCACTTTATCATTAGACATAAGAAGTACAAAGTTACATTTTCAGCATAGATCCTTTCAAGTGCAGACATATGTGATTCCAGACTAGGCTCCTATGTGGGGCTTCAGTTATGTTATGGCCTGCAAGCACGACAAACAAAGTTTAACTCCTGAGGTGTTATTGACAGGGAAGTAGTTTTTTGCGTCATCGCTGCACTGTCCTCTGGGGAATGACTTTGCCAGTCGCTTGCAACTAGGGACAATCCAGATTGGAATGTTTTTTTTTTTTTTCGCTTGATCAAACAGTTACTTTTCACTCTAATGGTCTATTTCTGGTCCTCAAATTCATCATGCTTTGCCATGCAGAGCAGACGGCTACCCCAAGATGTTGTCCAGGTTGCAATTTAGTCCAAAGTCACAAAAGTCTGAGTGCTGACGCTGTGCCCTCATTCTCTAATCATTTGTAGCAGCTTTGGGGTATCTTTTATTAGGTTTGTCAAAGTAAACTCGTGTGCATATTCAAAAAACACTGCATTAATCGTGTATAAACACCATACACGCTCTTTTAACGCGGTTGGTTACTTGAAAGGTAAAGCAGGTGGTTATATGGTCAGTGAGTGGTGTGCTCACTTCAAAATACACCCTGATCGTACTTAACATTGTGAGCAAATTTTGAACAAATAAATAACGCACACTCAAGTAAAACATTTTAAAACATGTTCCTTTATGACGTTCTAGCAATCAAAATGCATTTGTGTCAAGATATCAGGGTCTTTTTTTAAAGTGATGCATGCAAGTGATACATCGCTTGACAGCAGTACTTTTTATAAATTTCCCACACAGCCAACTTGCAGCTGTGACATTCTGGTAGAAAAAAGGGTGTAGTTATTTTTTAAACAAAGTGTTCTGTCCCTGAGGCATAAGAACTCATAAAACAACTATCCTATGATTTGTGCCAACTCCCAAAGTCATCCAAGTTTTATAGCCACACAGCCACAAAGCCCCCCTGCTGGGTAAAATAGACTCTGGCAAAGGTACTTGCAGTGTGTAAAGCATTTTAATTAAATATACCCCACAGTCACACAAAAGAACTCACACAAAGTGATGTCATTTGGAACATGTTGCTAACTAATATCCCGAGATAGGAGGCATTGCTTGGTTTCAATATTTATTTTTAATTTGAATAAAAAGGTCCTCAATCATACAGCAATGTAGCGAGGCTCACATCCTCTGGACCGGGTTAATGCCAAGGATGTCAAAACCTTTGGCCATTATGGAAGCCGCCGCATCACAGAGCAGCATCCTCCACATGTTCACCTTCACCACCTCACCTAAGAAAAAACGTAAATACGACAATTATGCGATTTCACTTCCATAACATTAATTTGGAAAAGGGGGGGGGGGGGGGGGGGGGGGGGAAGTTGCCAGAGCAGAAAAAATACCCAACCCCACGGGGTTTGTAGTACATTAGCTTGCAGTGCTAAGGGAGAATTAGCATAATTAAACAGCTAAGCCTGAAGTGCTAACACTGCCGTGCGCGGCAGGGGTGAAGTGCTAATCGGAGCTAGTGTTGTGTGCCAATCCCGCTGTGTTACACTGTTAATTTTTAGGGAGCTCTCGCTCTGATCCTTATACCTGTTTGCCGGTCCTTCTCCACGCAGTAGCAGCTGTCGTAGAACTCGGTGAAGGTGGTGGCCAGCTCGTACAGGTAGTCGCAGAGTGTGTGCAGCAGCAGGTCGTCCAGAATCTTCTGCAGGATCTCTGGAAAGCGAAGGATGCACTTCCCCAGCTTCCACTCCTTCTCGTGGTCCAAAAGGACCTCGGTGGTCTCGGCCGCCTTCCTCAGCGTGGCCTCGTCGATGTTCGCCAAGCGAGCGATGGACCTAAAGAATATACAAATATGTCGTGTTCCGCAGCTAGATGTCGAGAGACACATAGATATCAGGGCTCACCTGATGCGAGTGAAGGCGTAGAGGAGGTACGCCGCCGTGTTGCCGCGGTCGTCCAGCATCTTGTCGAAGGAGAAGACGTAGTCGTTGATGCGGTTGTGAGAGAGGTCGGCGTATTTGATGCATCCGAACGCAACAGACCTCTGAGCTTTTATCAGCTCCTCTGGGGTCAGAACCTGCGAAGAATCGATAGGTTAAAAGGAATTATGACAAACTCCCAAGGAATTCTGGCAAGTTCAGAGGCTGAGGTTGGTTTTAATGAGGCGGTGGGTGGCGGGTAAGCAGATGGTAAAAGTGGGCATCCACCCAGAGAGGCCACGCTGTTGGCACCGCCTTCACCCAGCACAACCTTACTCCGTGTCGGCTTGTTAACACTTCGACTACACATCACAGTGTGTTCCTGACACGCTCTCAACCGAGTCAGCCTTGCTTTGTTTTGTCGGTCCAACAACAGCTGGAGCACACGGCCAGGACGAGCAGAGCCTCAGGGACCAGGGAGGAGGTCAGAGTAAAAAGCTGACTGTTGCAATATCTGACTGAACAAACAAGAACCTTCTTTTAACTAATTAATGAAATAGGAAGGGGGAATTAAGGCAGAGGTTCTGGGTCACACCAGCAGTTTAAAAGCTAAAAAAAAAAACCTTCTGAACACACCAAAGTTGTAATGTATTATTGACAAGCTAATTAATTAACGTCACTAGCTTTGGAGAACTTCACTCGGTCTACTTCCAGGCATTATGCATCCATTGTTACTATAAAAGTATTGTCGATGACATTAAAAATGCCATGTGATCAATCAGAAATCCATAAATTCCAGGGCATGGTTGGGGCGTGGTTACCATGACGTCATCGTATAATTTGCTGTATGATTTTCTTTAAACAGGCTCAAAAAATGTATAAATACATTAAAAAACTAATGTGTTAACATTTTTTATATGATATTGCTATATTTTCAATTTTTGGTTCTTATTGTACATTGTTGACCATTTTTCAAGTGTCTAGAGCAGTGATTCTCAACTGTCGTACGTGTACCACTAGTGATACGCAGGGTCCATCTATGGGTACGTCAAATACCACTTGACTAAAGTAGTGTTTTATTTTCCAATATTTAAACACAGTGTTACTGTTCAAACTTTGTGTAATGTTATAGTGGCCAAAAATATTCAATGTACTTGTTAAATAAAACCTCTGCCTTGTTTGAATACTTAGGCCTACTACTAATGTTGGTCATTATTAGACGTGGGGGAAATAATCGATTTTTAGATGCATTGCAATTCGGACACGGACGATTACAGAACCGATTAGTAAACGTTGATAATCGATTTATGTATTGTAAGTAAAGTAATGCAGACAGTTCTAAAATTTGCGAACCAACCAGCCCTTTACTGTCGGGCACGTATGTATGTCCCAGTTTTGCACACATTTTCAATAATTTAATAAATGTAGGAGTTTCTTATTTCGAATGAATTATTTTTTTTAGATTGCAAATGATAAATGCTTATTTACTGAAATGAAAAGAAATGTAAAACTGCATCAATATACATAAATTAAAAATGCATCGATAATCCATTTTTAATCTAATCCTAATCAAATCGTGAGGTGCCCAAAGATTCCCACCTCCAGTCATTATGGAGGAGAGCAACATTTTTCCTAAAGTGGTACTTGGTGAAAAAGGTTTGAGAACCACTGGTCTATAGACTTTTACTTTATTAAAAACAACTGGCAACAGATCTAGTATTTTTCTGGTGGTATTATAGAATGTACTCGTGTTTAGAACTTCTGTCCCTCGATGTGGGCGACAAAAGAGGCGAGCATGACATCACCCTTGCTTCGCGCTGTTGCTCCAATTGGACTTTCTTTCCTTGAAAGCCACCACTATCTTCTGAGTATTGGCACATTTTGTAGATCCTTGTCCGCGGGTATTTGTGGGATATATTAAAGTTACGTCCACATCGCAGACATGCTGACTACGCCCCAGACAACCGCGCGTGTCTTGTTTACCTCACCCGGTTACGGAAACGCTGTTTTCAGTGATCAAAGTCTTTTTTCGGTGGCCAAACTTACGGTGCATCACTAGTCAATAGTGCACACATATACCGCATTTTTCTGACTATAAGTCGCAGTGTTTTTCATAGTTTGGCCGGGGGTGCGACTTATACTCAGGAGCGACTTGTGTGAAATTATTAACACATTACCGTAAAATAACAATTATTATTTAGCTCATTCACGTAAGAGACTAGACGTATAACATTTCATGGGATTTAGCGATTAGGAGTGACAGATTATTTGGTAAACGTATAGCATGTTCTATATGTTATAATTATTTGAATGACTCTTACCATAATATGTTATGTTAACATACCAGGCACGTTCTCAGTTGGTTATTTATGCCTCATATAACGTACACTTATTCAGCCTGTTGTTCACTATTCTTTATTTATTTTAAATTGCCTTTCAAATGTCTATTCTTGGTGTTGGGTTTTATCAAATAAATTTCCCCCAAAAATGCGACTTATATACAAACCCTGTTTCCATATGAGTTGGGAAATTGTGTTAGATGTAAATATAAACGGAATACAATGATTTTCAACCCATATTCAGTTGAATATGCTACAAAGACAACATATTTGATGATCAAACTGATAAACTTTTTTTTTTTGCAAATAATCATTAACTTTAGAGTTTGATGCTAGCAACACGTGACAAAGAAGTTGGGAAAGGTGGCAATAAATACTGATAAAGTTGAGGAATGCTCATCAAACACTTATTTGGACCATCCCACAGGTGAACAGGTGGATGCCATGATTGGGTATAAAAGTAGATTCCATGAAATACTCAGTCATTCACAAACAAGGATGAGGCGAGGGTCACCACTTTGTCAACAAATGCGTGAGCAAATTGTTGAACAGTTTAAGAAAAACCTTTCTCAACCAGCTATTGTAAGGAATTTAGGGATTTCACCATCTACAGTCCGTAATATCATCAAAGGATTTAGAGAATCTGGAGAAATCACTGCACGTAAACAGCTAAGCCCATGACCTTCAATTCCTCAGGCTGTACTGCATCAACAAGCGACATCAGTGTGTAAAGGATATCACCACATGAGCTCAGGAACACTTCAGAAACCCACTGTCAGTAACTACAGTTGGTCGCTACATCTGTAAGTGCAAGTTAAAACTCTCCTATGCCAGGCGAAAACCGTTTATCAACAACACCCAGAAACGCCGTCGGCTTCGCTGGACGTGAGCTCATCTAAGATGGACTGATACAAAGTGGAAAGAAAAGTGTTCTGTGGTCTGACGAGTCCACATATCAAATTGTTTTTGGAAACTGTGGACGTCGTGTCCTCCGGACCAAAGAGGAAAAGAACCATCCGGATTGTTATAGGCGCAAAGTTGAAAAGCCAGCATCTGTGATGGTATGGGGGTGTATTAGTTCCCAAGACATGGGTAACTTACAAATCTGTGAACGCGCCATTAATGCTGAAAGGTACATACAGGTTTTGGAGCAACATATGTTGCCATCCAAGCAACGTTACTATGGACGCCCCTGCTTATTTCAGCAAGACAATGCCAAGCCATGTGTTACATCAACGTGGCTTCATAGTAAAAGAGTGCGGGTACTAGACTGGCCTGCCTGTAGTCCAGACCTGTCTCCCATTGAAAATGTGTGGCGCATTATGAAGCCTAAAATACCACAACGGAGACCCCCGGACTGTTGAACAACTTAAGCTGTACATCAAGCAAGAATGGGAAAGAATTCCACCTGAGAAGCTTAAAAAATGTGTCTCCTCAGTTCCCAAACGTTTACTGAGTGTTGTTAAAAGGAAAGGCCATGTAACACAGTGGTGAACATGCCCTTTCCCAACTACTTTGGCACATGTTGCAACCAATTCTAATTATTATTTGCAAAAAAAAAATTAAGTTTATGAGTTTGAACATCAAATATCTTGTCTTTGTAGTGCATTCAACTGAATATGGGTTGAAAAGGATTTGCAAATCATTGTATTCCGTTTATATTTACATCTAACACAATTTCCCAACTCATATGGAAACGAGGTTTGTATGTTTTTTTTCCTTCTTTATTACGTATGCATTTTCGGTTGGTGCGACTTATACTCCGAAAAATACGGTACATATACGTATATCTATACATATCTATTCATACTGCAGCAACCTGCTGGTGGTAATGTTTTATGTTTGTGTGATTTTGATTTGAAGTTCATTGTTCCCATGGTAACCACTACAACGTCCACGCCTGAAAGTGTATTGGTGGAGAATGAGGAAGGGAAGACATGTTGACTTGGGCCGGTTGTTAGCTTAAAATTGGCAATAAATGTTAAAAATATCGTCAGACTCAGTCATGAGTTCAAACCCCGGCCGAGTCATACCAAAGACTATAAAAATGGGACCCATTACCTCCCTGCTTGGCACTCAGCATCAAGGGTTGGGATTGGGGGTTAAATCACCAAAAATGATTCCAGGGCGCAGCCACCACTGCTGCCCACTGCTCCCCTCACCTCCCAGGGGGTGATCAAGGGTGATGGGTCAAATGCAGAGAATAATTTCGCCACACCGAGTGTGTGTGTGACAATCATTGGCACTTTAATTTTGACTTAATGAGGTAAACCAGACACTTTCCTACCTTGTCTCGCTCTTTATCTTTAAGTTTGTCCATGGATCTCTTCAGTCCCTCCTCCAGCAGGTCCATGAGCCGCACCGTTTCGCCAGAGCGAGTCTTAAACTTCTTCCTGAGCGAGTGAAACAAGAGTGTGTAAAGAAGGGCAAGCAGGCGCTAACAGGTCGTCCCAAAAGACACGTCGCTTCCAATAACCTTGCAGACGACAAACGACCCAATTAAGATGTCGCACAAACATCTAAAAATCGATATCCTTCCAGTACTTGCTCTCATCATCTGGACTTTATGAAAACATTGTGATGAATTTCTAATAAGACTTGGGAGCGTAGCAGACATTCTGGGGCCAGTTTACTCTTTCACAGTAAAGGTCCAATTCATTAAAGTTAGCATATTATCATTTTGACTGTTGGCATGCTGGAAGTAATTTCCAGTGTAATATGACAACAAGTTAATCCTCACTATAGGTAAATTAGTCTTACTTGTCTTCGCCCAGCACCACTCCGAAGCACGCATGCTCCACACGGGTCACCTCGGGGTCATACCAGCCGATCATCTTAGCGGCAGCAAACACCACCTGGAAGTGTGTGGCCTTGGAAAAAGCGCACAGTATCACCAATCACTGCCTCGCCCTATGTCACCTCCTGTGTGTGCCCACCTGCCCGCTGTCCACCACGTAGATGATGATGTCGGCCTTCTCGCCGAAGATCCGCTGGCGTATGGCGGCGAGGTCCGACGTGTCGTAGGTGTAGCCGCCGTCCGACTTGACGATGGTGAGTGGGATGGACTGACCCGGGACGAACACAATCTTGCGACCCTCGTCCATCTCGGACAGGCCTGTTGATATGCATTAATGAATGAGTAACAGCAGGGGGCAGCAAAAGGAGACACAATGATGATTAACAGGGAGTGAGTGAGGGTTAGAAATTAATGGAAAAAATATATGAGGCAACATTGCCCCCTAGTGGCCTTATCACAACTGCACATTGACTCAAGCAGCAGAAAGACCCACCTTTCTGATCAAACTCCTTTACCACCTCCTTCATCATGTCCTGGTAATAAGACTCCCCTCGCTCTGTGATGTGTACGTCCAGACAGTCGTAAACTTTCTGGAACTCTGAAACACACACAGCTTGCATAAAAACACTCCAAAGCCTGAATATGAAGTCAAGCTTACAGCTGACTGCAGTAAACATCTAAAAGAGTGACACAGCCATCGTATGTCGCCATGCTTGTTTGTCCTAAGACTTAAATTAACAACTTTGCAACCTGCTGTAAAAATTGTTTTATACATGTTTTGCTTAGAGGGGAACTGTGCTTTTTTGCAATTTTGGCTATCATTTAGTATCCTTATGTAAGACAAGAACACAGATGTATTTATTATATTTATGCATTCTAATTTTTAAAATACAGCAAGTTTGAGTTGGCTAACAATGCAGCTAATGGGAGTACACTACTCCAGCGCCCCCCGCGACCCCAAAGGGAATAAGCGGTAGAAAATGGATGGATGGATGGATATTCCGCCCATACAGTCCTCTAAAATAACCACCAATAATACTCCATTTACATCTCCTGACCTGAATATTAACTAAGTATTAGCAATATTGTTATTACAAGCGCTAATGCCAAGGAACTACTTTTAGCGGCGTCAGAGCACAGATAGCAAACTTGCTTATGCTAGCAGCTACATATTGACATGCTGAGCTGCTGCTGCATCGCCTCTGAGGTGGTAAAAGTGAATTGTAGATTATAAATCATGCCTCTCATTTGAATAGTAAAAGGTTGTTGCCATAGACTGAGAAGTTAGTCAACTTTGACATTCAACTAAGACCCGGAGATGGCGAGAAAGCCACAAAAAGACGCTCGTTTTTTTTTCTACTGGCATGAGGAGTATGATTAATTATTCATCTAAACGGGATTGATTGATTGAGAAGTTTATTGATATCTTAAAGATAGGAACATACTTTCAGTCGGCATCCCAGTGAGAGCAGAAATAGTACAGTAAGTTCGTATTTTTTGTTCAGCACTTAGCAATACTGTTGCATGATGCGTTATTTCACTAAATCTTGATCCGTTTAGCACGTAGCTTCTAAAACTTGAGATGTGACGTTCACGAATGAGTAGAGTTTTTTGAATAGCTCTTTCAAGTGAACGATGAGAACCGAGTCTCGGTTGTAATTTGTTTGTTTGAGAGTCGTCTTTTATGCAAATTCTCCACGCTGCCCTCTCTGAACCAGCTCTTTTGACATTATTTATTGAAGGAGTACTGACATCACTGTATTGGCATCGTTCCTGAGGCTCTATTCATGTGAAAGCAATCATGCACACGCACTCACGCAGGCAGTTAAAGTTTAATAAGCACCTAAACCTACTGGAGCCTTTTCGCCGCTGTATTTGGAATTAGAAAATATATATCAATCAGCAACTGGAAAATAAAACAAAATTAACCAAAGTCAAAGGAAATGTTGCATTTGGATGAACTTCCGCGCAATCCACGGGGGTGATGTCATGCAAGGTGAAGCATTACATAGTGACGTCACTATCAAAGAATGGGAAATGGCACCACCTTGTGGAATGTTTACAATGGAAACAAAAGTCAAATTACATTCTTAATACAGTGTTTATATTGGTGAAATGTTTGCATTTTGATTTATTAACCAAACTTTTATCTCATTACTGCCAAGAGCGATTGTTTGTGATGAAAACAAGTTGCTTAGGAAAACATTTTTTTTTATGTATATGCATGCATACATGCATACATACATACGGTACATACATATATGTAAAAACAAGCCAGTCTTTTGAACGGCTCTTTAAAAGGAACGGCTCCCTTCAAAAGCTCATCCTCCTTATATTCAGGCTCAGAAATATGTAAATATTACATGTTATAAAATGTGTCTGTTACTACATATATCCTTAAAGTGTGCATATAAAACGATGGAGTTTTTGGGATGTTTTTTAGAGACCTTTATAGGCAAAATAGAGCGAATCCCATTAGCTTCATTGTCAGCTAAGGTTTAGGAGTGAGAATGCATTAAAAAAAAGAAAACCATGTGTGCTTCTCTCATATAAAGATTGTAAATGATAGGCAAAACTCCCCCAAAAAGTGCAGTTCCCCTTTAATCTTGCTAATTTGAGCAACAAAAATACAGCTAGCAAAACAAACATTCCACCCATTAAATGATGCACTCATTAAAAACATGAAACATTAGACTAAATATAGATCGGTAGGTTGTGAGTTCAAACCCCCGGCCGAGTCATACCACAGACTATAAAAATGGGACCCATTACCTCTCTGCTTGGCACTCAGCATCAAGGGTTGGAATTAGGGGTTAAATCACCAAAAATGATTCCCGGGCGCAGCCACCGCTGCTGCCCACTGCTCCCCTCACCTCCCAGGGGGTGATCAAGGGTGATGGGTCAAATGCAGATAATAATTTTGCCACACCTAGTGTGTGTGTGACAATCATTGGTACTTTAACTTAACACACTAGGAGTTACCCACTAGCCCGATATCAACGAAAAAACAAGCTTCCGTCCTGCACCGGGTTAACTTGTGCAAAGTTAGACAGCAAGTTAACATCTCCAATAAGCACACATGGTTGGTCTTTTCTTGTATTTTAGTGAAGTCATTTACAAAAAGTTAAACATGGTCGGCTATAGGCTACTGGGAGCTAGCAGCTACACAACAGCTAAGCACACAAGCTAGACATGTATAAAAAGTATCATTAATTGAACAATATTGCAATCTTAAACACCACATTTGTCAATATAAACAAGTATGAAATAATTAAAGTTGCAAATTACTTACACAAAGTATCCAAGGCAGAAGCCTATTAAAAATTGTTAAGTAACAAAACTCGTCTGCATGATTCAACTTACTGCGTCATGCCCTTAATTGAATTATGACCTCTAAGTGTCGCAAAACACAAATTAACACTCCACTTAAAAACATAAATCTGGTCAGTGTTTTCATACTTACCATTGTTCTGAGTAAGTTCACTTGATCAACTATTCTCTAACATTCCACACTACAAAATAATAAAAGTTTGTACGATGATTCCTGCTGATATTGTAACGGCCAACAATATTGGTATCGTATAAGAAGTGAAAAATTGGTATCGGCACCCCCAATAACACAATACTTTATTATTTTACAATACAGTACAGTGTTTTCAGTATTTATTTATCGTTTCAATCAGATGGCCATCTAATAAATAAGTGATTAATAATCCTAGTTAGGACAAAATCAGCAATTATTGGGGGTTTATATCAGGGGACGTCATTGTGAGCTTGTAAAGAGCCCTTTAAGGTACTTGTGATTCGGGGCTAAATAAATACATTTTGATTGATTGAGGTCTATGGTGTCCTCACTCAGTACTACAAGCTTACCTTTCCTGGAGACGTCACAGATGAGGTTCCAGGCTTTGAGGAACTCTGCTTCTTTGCTCTGCAGCCTGACCACACACTGGTACGCTCGCTTCTTGAAGTCCTCCTCCTCGTCAAAACGCTTCTTGGACTCCTGAAGATGGAGGACGATATGTTTTTGTTTTTAATGATCATAAAGCGAGGACTCACTTTGTAGAAGGCCTGCAGGTCCCCGATCGGCGGCGACACCGTCAGGTAGTTTGGGAATTTGTCCTGGAGGTGTGCGATGAGCATGCCGAACTGTGTCCCCCAATCTCCAACATGGTTCAACCTGAGAGAACAGCATGAGGGAATCTCTTTCCAATGTTGTTGTAATTGCAGCTTTTGATGGGACACCCACCTGACCACGTCATAGCCCAGAAACTCGAAGAGTCGGCACATGCTTTCCCCGATGATGGTGGAGCGCAGGTGACCTACGTGCATCTCTTTGGCGATGTTGGGAGACGAGAAGTCCACCACGACCTGAACACGCACACACACGTGATGAGCTGAGGTGGGTACACAGGTTAGGATGGAGGTGCAGGGGGGTACCTACCCGCTTCCTGAAGGCCAGTGGGGGTGGCTGCACACCGTTGACCAGCAGGTTGCTTAACAGCCTAGACACAAACGCTCTCTTCAGGTGGATGTTGATGAAGCCTACAGCAAGTGAGCGCACACTTTGACGTGAGGTTTGGTGACGCCAGTGGTAAAAGGAGGGAACTGCAGGTCATGGACTCTAAATATAACTATATTCTCTGGACTGCGTGCGGTAAGCCCTCGTTTATCGCTTCCGGACCGGGCCTGACCGTGGTTAATTATGAATCAAATATTTGCATAGTTGAAGCATGACAAAAATATTAATGACCTAAATAAATTTGTTTAACAAAGAGAGCTCTTTAAACACCTACAATCAGATTTACACTCCTTTAGTCCAATCACTCAGTGGCCACGATACCTGATTGGTTTGGTCGATTCTAGTGGCCAATGACACTGTGATATTGATATATTTTTTAATGCATTTACCCTACATTTTCGACTTTAAGTCGCTACTTTTTCCTAAACTTTGAATTCCGTGGCTTATAAAACAGTGCGGCTAATTTATGGATGCATCTTTGCAGACGGCCATAATACAAAAAGTTAAACATATACATCTACAGCAGGGGTGTCCATTACATCGATTGCGAGCTACAAGTCGATCGCCAGGCATAAAAAAAAAAGACCTAAAAATTAGCGATCATCAATCTCCACCAAAACGTCACTTTCGTCACTTGATTGACATTCACGGCACCCGAGGGTCTTCTGAGATGACACTGGCTGCTGCAAGATCATTATTAAGAAAAAACGACCAACAGGAAGGCGAGAAACACTTATTTCAACAGATACTTGCGATGTACTTGCCGTCAAAACTCTAAAGACCAACTGCACTGATCCTATCTTCACAATAAAAGCGCTGCTTCATCCTGCCTGCGCTAACAAAATAAGAGTCTCAGAAAGCTGGGTGCACAAGCTAGCAAGCTACGGAGTTTGCCGCAAATGTATTTCTTGTAAAGTCAGTGTATATAAACGAGTGTGGATGCTGGACAAACAAGATGGCAAAAACCAACCACTTTCATGTGGTATTGGACAGAAAGGAGGACTTTTTTTCTCCTCCATTTGAAAATGTGGACATTATCATCACTACCGTCTGGTTCCTATTGATGCAAGTCATCAGAATCAGGTAATACACCAACTTATATTCTTGTCTTCGTGTTAAACATGCTTGTATTATTATTATTAAACACCTTTAACTTATTAACAAAAACGTCTCTTTCATAAATAAATAAATATAAATGATATATATGAATGAGGTAGATCCCCTCCACTTGGTCAATTGAAAAGTAGCTCGCCTGCAGAAAAAGTGTGGCTACCCCTGACCTATAGGGTGTTTTATTGATCGTGCTATGGTGCCATCTTGACAAATTTGCTCACTGCAGGTGCTGCAGTGTACTTCCATTTACTGCTTTTAACCTTATGTGCTGTTCAGTCTTGTCGCCGTCCGTAGCGTTTTCATCGTATGGATTCTTCATTCTTCACTCCAAGCAACTTTTAGTAAGTATGAATTGATTTAGTTATATTGTCAAACTCACAAACAGACTCATGTGTGATGTCTTTAGGAGTGCATATTTATATGTGCTATCGTAATGTAATGACGCTAGCGACAATTGCTTGTGTTAGTATTATTAACTTAAAATGGCATTATTTTAGTATCGTTTCAGTTTCAAAAACTCCTCAGTAAATTCACCAAGTCTCTTTAGCTGATTGGAGAGCCAGCTTCCGCAGCTAGTGGATCCATGACGATGACTTCTGTTTTGTTTGACCAACCATGTGACAGGCACCATTTGAAAACAATTTATGTACCGTATTTTTGGGACTATAAGTCGCAGTTTTTTTCATAGTTTGGCTGGGGGTGCGACTTATACTCAGGAGCGACTTATGTGCGAAATTATTAACACATTACCGTAAAATATCAAATAATATTATTTAACTCATTCACGTAAGAGACTAGACGTATAAGATTTCATGGGATTTAGCGATTAGGAGTGACATATTGTTTGGTAAACGTATAGCATGTTCTATATGTTATAGTTATTTGAATGACTCTTACCATAATATGTTACATTAACATACCAGGCACGTTCTCAGTTGGTTATTTATGCGTCATATAACGTACACTTATTCAGCCTGTTGTTCACTATTTTTTATTTATTTTAAATTGCCTTTCAAATGTCTATTCTTGGTGTTGGGTTTTATCAAATAAATTTCCCCCAAAAATGTGACGTATACTCCAGTGCGACTTATAGATGTTTTTTCCTTCTTTATTATGCATTTTCGGCCGGTGCAACTTATACTCCGAAAAAATACGGTAAATGAAAATTTACATAATCTTTCTGTGTAAATATTCTTTTCGTAAACATTTATATCTGCAATTTATAGTCTGGTGCCGCTAAAATATGGAAAAATATTAATTTTCTCTAACCTTAAGTGGGTGTGGCTTATATACTGGTGTGCTCTATAGTCCGGAAAATACGGTAGATATTATTGTGCTTGAAAAGCCTAATTTTGGAGAGAAATACGTAGAGTATGCTTTAAAAACAAACACAAATCTCCGATATAAAAGGTGAAACTCAAAAAATTGAATATCGTGCGAAGGTTTGTTTATTCCAGCAATTAGATTTGCAAGGTTAAACTAATAAATGACAGAGGCTCAAAACATGCATCTCAAGATATTTCAAGACTTATTTTGAAAATACCTATTTTGGTATAAGTTTGATGATTATCGCTTACATCTTATGTAAAACTCAAATTGAACATTTCTGAAAATGTTGGGTTTTTAAAAACTGTAAATGATCATCAAAATGATCACAAATAAAGGTTTGACATATCTCACTTTGTACTTAATGAGTTTATATCATATATTAGTTTCACATTTGAAGTTAAATTGCTGAAATAAATGTATTTTTACACAGTATTCAATTTGTTTGAGTTTAACGTGTAGTGAAAGTACGATGAGGACAACTGTACCGAAAAATCAGTGGCCGCCATTTAAATATTTTCTATTTTGCAAAAAGGCTAAAACCAATACACTATTGATATGCCAAGATGTGATACATTATTTAAATGAAAAAATATGTTCAAAGAGTACCATATTTTCCAGACCATAGGGCGCACCGGATTGCCGATGAGCGGGTCTATTCAGGTCTATCTTCATACAAAAGGTGTACCGAAATATAAAGCATTAAAGTGGTCATATTATGATTTTTTCTAAATGTAAAACACTTCCTTGTGGTCTACATAACATGGAATGGTGGTTCTTTGGTCAAAATGTTGCATAGATTATGTTTTATAGACTATCTTTAAGCCGCTTTTTGACCGTCACTTCAGGATGCGCCGTTTTGTGAGAGTCTTCTCCCCGTCATCTTTGTTGTAGCGGTGTAGCGTGCAAAGATGGGAGTGGAAGAAGTGTCAAAAGATGGAGCTAACTGTTTTAATGACATTCAGACTTTACTTAAATCAATAACGGAGCAGCATCTCCTCATCCGTGGCTCACTAGTGCAACAACAACGCCGGAAATGTGTCCCGTGAAAATCCGTCCAACCGGAACTCTCTAATAACTAAAGTTCCGTGGGTGAATTATGTAAACCCGCTACATCGGTAGTTTTTAGCACTTCCATAGCGAGTCTACTGACAGATATAAGTTAAAACTTGATGCTACTTTATATTAGAAATGGCAACAGTGGAGGATGAATGTCCCATAACAAGAAGATAGAGAAAAAGAAGAAGCTTACTGACTACTCCATCATAGGAATAATAGGTGCCATTTTGCGGTCCTTATACACACCATAATAATACTCGTATATTGAAGCACAGTACGTCTGACTACGGTAGACGTAATGCTCCGACAATCCATCAAGCTTCATAGCTTACCAAAGTCGTACTAAAACATTTTGACTGATTTTTGAGTGCCGTGTGAAATGCTCTATATTCTCAAATATTTGGTGTTGTTTACTGGCGTCATATTGTAGTCTACACATATCTCTTATGTGTGACTGCCATCTACTGGTTACACTCATCATTACACCATGTACCAAATAAAATTGCTTCGAGGTCGGTAAGCACAACCAGAATTATTCAGTTCATTAGGCGCACCGTGTTATAAGACGCACTGTTGATTTGTGAGAAAATGAAAGGATTTTAAATGCGCTTTACAGTCCGAAAAATACGGTACTATTATTATTATTGTTATTATTATTAGCATCAATATGTCTCAATATTTGCCATTTTGTAGTTTTCCTGTTTAATTGTACTTAAAGAAAGTTTTGCTGGTCAATAAAAAAAAATGTGGATGCGGGTCACTAATGAGGCTGCACTTTGGACACGCTTAGCTTATAAATGATGTAATCCAAGGGTTAAACTTTAGCTGCCATAAAACATTTCATCATAGTTCAAATCAATGAAGTGCTAAAAGTAGTAATAGTTTAACAGTCCAACATGTGAGGAGCATGACTGAAAGTGAAAGACCGATCACGTCTACCTGGTCCTGCGATTTCGGTTTTCTCGACGAGTTCGTTTTCCGGAAGGTTCCGAATGATCTTCTCTGCGATCTCCTTCGGGTTGACCTTCATACCTTTTGCTTTTAACATCTGAAAGTCAGGTGTAGTTGTTACTTATTGTAGCTTTAATCTAAAAAAAGAAACATAATAATTCCAGGCAGCAGATGTCCAACCTGGGCCATGGCCATGGCGCTGTTACACTGGTAGTCTCCAAACTTGGCCTGCTGGTTGGGCGTGACGGCCAGCGGCGGGCTGTCCAGTTCTGGGCAAGAAGCCCGGATGGCCTCGCCAAAAATCTCCTGGAGCCGCTGGTTGATGTTCATCATGGAGGTCTCACAATGAGGGGTTTCCGCCTGGAGACTCTGAGGACACACAACCATGCAATTACACTCCAAACTAATATTTGACATTTTCTGTGTAACTTCAGAAATCATTTTCATAGTCATCATTTATTGACATTTATAGCTACATAGAGCAATTGTATTGTACTGTAATTTTCATAAAAATTACCTATGGTTTACAAACTAATTGTAATTTGTAATAGAGTAACAGATTAAATAAAAACATTTTTATTTGAAAAATATTTATAAAGTTTTATCTATTAATGGGACTTAATTCAATAAATTATATGTAATAAATTGGGAACTGCAAAAATGTCCTATTATTACAAAGTTGTCCGACTTTAATTTTCTGACATTAACACAAATATAAGCAACTAATAACGTATTAAAAGAAAGAAAATAAGTTGATTATATGGTATTTTTCGGACTATAAGCCGCTACTTTTTCCCCACGCTTTGAATTCTGCGGCTTATAAAACGGTTATAGATTTTCTTCACTAACGACCATAATGTTTTGTATTCAACAAATAGTTTTCAACACCGACAGACACTAAAAAGGTGTTATTGTTTGTGCTATGGAGCCATCTTTTGGATGAGTTCGCTCACTACAGGTGCTGCGGGTTGAAAATGTACTTCCTGTTCTGTGCCTTGAACCCGGAAGTATATCCTGTTTCGTCTACTATTTGTGTATGGCGTTTCTGCTTGAAAGGATTCTTCATTCAACGTTTGTAAGTTTTACAATACAACTAAAACAATTCATAATTACTAAACCGTCCCATGTGTGACATCTGTCGGAGTGTTTTCATGCATATTTATACGTGCCATCATAATGTAATCAAGCTGGAGTCGTTAGCATTAGCGAACATGTTAACACATTTACAAGCTGTGTGTTAATATTATAAACTTACATAGGCATTTTTTTGTTTTGTTTCAGTTTCGTAAATTCACCAAAACGTCACCGTGGAGTTTTTGAGTCTGTTTAGCTGATTAAAGAGCTAGCTTGCGCAGCTGGACGGTCCATGACGATGACTTCTGTTTTGTTTGATCAGTCGATGTACTGCCGTGTGATAGGCACCGTTTCGGAACAATTAAGGAATGTAAATAAACATTTACAAAATATTTCTCACCAAATAATTATAATATTTCTCACCCTATCTCTAAGGGAGAGCCCCGCCACCCGACGAAGGAAACGCATTTCGGCCGCTTGTACCCGTGGTCTTGTCCTTTCAGTCATAACCCAAAGCTCATGACCATAGGTGAGGATGGGAAGGTAAATCGACCGGTAAATTGAGAGCTTTGCCCTCCGGCTCAACTCCTTCTTCACCACGAGGGACCGATACAGTTTCTGCATCACTGCAGACGCCGCACCAAGCCGCCTGTCGATCTCACGATCCACTCTTCCCTCACTCGTGAACAAGACTGTGAGGTTCTTGAACTCCTTCACTTTGGGCAAGATCTCCTCTCCAACCCGGAGATGGCACTCCACCCTTTTCCGGGTGAGAACCATGCACTCGGACTTGGAGGTGCTGATTCTCATCCCAGTCGCTTCACACTCGGCTGGGAACCGATCCAGTGAGAGCTGAAGATCCTGGCCAGGTAAAGCCAACAGGACCACATCATCTGCAAAAAGCAGAGACCAATCGGGATGACCTCAACGCCCTGACTGCACCTACAAATTCTGTCCATAAAAGTTGCAAACAGAATCTGTGACAAAGGGCAGCCTTGGTGGAGTCCAACCCTCACTGGAAACGAGTGTGACAAAGCTCTGACAATCTTCATATATTTATGGCCACATAATACAATTTTATTGTACTGTAATATTCATTAAACCATTTTTATGTATTTTAAATAAATTGTAATTTGTCTGTATTGTATTGATTTAATTAGTACACAATTTTAAGATTTATTGCATACGTCTTTAATTTACAATTTATTTTTTTAAATAAATCAATGTGTTTTTTTAATCTATTAATGATTCAATTCACTAAATAATATTTCATAAATTAATCACTGTAATATTTATTACATTTACCATTATTACCAAGCTGTCCTATTTAAAGTTTCTGACATTAATACAATTATAAGCAAATAAAAACGAACAAAAGTTGAATTCAATGAGTGTGAAAAAATGTATTCCATCTGCTGTAAACATAAAAAAATAATAATTTCGGGCACTCACCCTCTTGAGTATGTTGAGGCGATATTTGAGCCTGGAGTTTTCCTCTCGTAAATCATCCAAATGTGAAGATGGACTCAACTTTTGGGGATTCTTTAGACACTCGATCACTGCGAAGAGACTCTTTATCTCGTGCTCCTGAAAATCAAAAACAAAAAAATATTACACGTGTGGGGGGGAGAAAAACTCAGTGGTCGTAGCAAAACATTGACTGAGATTTCAAATGCAAAGGACAGCTTATTTATCCAAAAAAAATCCTGAACCTTAGAAGAATTGTTCATTATTGTAAAAAGGTAACCATACATTTTAGTGTGGTGCAGTATTCACAAAAAGTAATCTGATCATAAATCATTAACACTTTTATTGACCAAAAACACACCAGAATGAAACTGAAAGCTTAATTTAACATGCAATAGTCATTAAAATTGCACCTGGGGTCACTTAAATAGCATTTTACAGGGTCTCTCTACATATACCGCACAGCATATTACATTTAAATAATTCATCAGTTTTAATAAATGATCACGTGTTGTGCACAATATGACCGCAAGAGGGCACTACACTAAACCACACTTTTGTAGTACGTGTCCATTGTGACAGCGGTATGAACACATTTAATTAAACCGATTTCGATCAAAACAAAACAAGTCTGATCTTCAACAACATTTTTTTTTTCAAATTAAACCATAACGTAAGATGATGACAATGATACACATTGTCTGACAAGACTCATTTTAAATAAGTAGTCATTTCAAAAAGACGCGCCGTTCTAAATAAATCACACTGTCTGCACATCGGCATTATAGACATATATCAATAAAATGTATAAATGAAATTCGGCGTAGGAATTTGATGCAAAAAAACAAGTAATATCTAAGAAAAAGAGTAAAAAGTCGCGAATGTTCGCTCAAAAACGCGTCGCTCTGTCTGTCTTGAGCAAATGGCAAACCCAACTACAGTGCCCTCACTTTCGTATCATAAATACTTGTTTTGCTTTTTAATTAACGCCGAATTTGAAAGTAATACCATCCAGTCCGAGATATGTTCAAATAAGTCGAACAACTTTACATACAAATATTTGACCACCAAGTCTGCGTATTTATGTCGGATTTGCAAGGCGCTACCTGGCAGTCATTCGCCAACACGACGGAAGCACTGGTTTAGCTTCAAATGTTGCTACTAGCGGGCCTCACCTGCTGCTCCTGCCGCGCCGACAACTCTGTCACACCGTCTCCCATCATTCCGAAGCACCGGGGGATGAAAACGCAATTGGAGTGAAATGTGTGCGCAAATGGACGCGGCTGATGAAACTCAACTAACAGCAGGAAGTAAAGCACAACTTTTTATGACCACTTCCGGTGAAGCCAAAAGAATCCTTTTTTTACTCGCTGTTAAACGGGCTTGGATTGTACTTTGTCGCCACCTACTGGATAAAATCGTCTTTGCATGCTGAAAATTAGTTTAAAAATACGGTTATTGGTCCAACAGCTGAACAATTTAAAGTGAATGAACACAAATATAAACGCAACATTTTTGTTTTTGCTTCCAGTTTTCAAGGGTTAAACTCAAATATCTAAAACTTTTACTATGTACACTAAATACCTATTCCTCTCAATTTGAGGCCCGTGGCATAGGCCGTATAGGCAAATGCTAAGGGCGCCGTCCATCAGGGGGCGCCACGCCAGTGCCACAAATGTTGGAGAAAAAAAAAGAAAAAAAAAAAGTTGGTACTATTATTTCTAAATACAAAAAATAATCCCACGTTAATTAAAATGCAAAGTAAAGCCTATTTAATAGAAATATTATTTGTTACAACCATACGCCCCCCCCCCGCACGGTGCGTCCCCTCCCTTCCCGTATAATGACTCTTTTTGGACGTCACCACATCAAAAAATCAACACAAGATGTCAAAACGGTCAAAACTGTCAGGTGCCCAGGGAAGAAAAAAGAGAAAAGAAGAGGAGGAGAAACGAGAAAAGACAGAGGTAGCAGGTACGTAACGTTAGCCTACATGAAATTATTTGTCTGTTACAGAATGTGATAGTAACCTGGCTTTTTAGCATTAAGCTAATGTTACATGATTCGGCAATTGCTAATCAATAAATAGCTAATTCTGTTTTAACGTCGGGTTAATATTGTGGAGGGGGCTAAATTGTTGTGGAAAATAATAATGTAACGTTAGGTAATTACAGTACTCCCACCTTACATTCCTCAGGGACATTTCTTTCTTTCTTTAGTTTATTTGGAGCATGAACACACTTACATCATAATACATCACACAATTTCATATCATTTCATTTTACATCATGCCCGAAAAGGAGTAGGAAGAAGCAAAGCTTATTTAATCCTACCCCTTTCCCACTTCAAAGCGTTTACAAATATATAGAATCATTTACTGACCTTTTTATATAATAAAATAACATCTATGAATTAGTATACAACAGTTTTGTAATATGTAATTAATTAATGAATTCAGTCATTATTAACATACTGAGATGAAGAATATCTTATTTTCAATAAGGTTGAAAGTATTTCTCATAATTCTTCTTTTTTGTACTCTGTAAGCACTATTATTTTGAACAACCTCTTAAACTGGATCATATCAGTACAATTTTTAACTTCTTTACTTAATCCATTCCATAATTTAATTCCACATACTGATATGCTAAAAGTTCTAAGTGTTGTACGTGCATATAAATGTTTGTATTAGATCTTTTAAGCAGGTGTTTTTTGTTTACATTGTTATTGCCTTCTGGTTAGCTAATGTTTGCCCTGCAGGTAATCGTCACTTTTCCACCCCTTTATATATTAGGTATAGTTGTAAGTAAAAAAAAAAAGGTCAAAGACAAAGCTATTCGGGTTCTTGTGAGTATATACACTTCACTGCCGATGTGGGGGGGCGCCACCTAAAATATTGCCTAGGACGCCAGATTGGTTAGGGCCGGGCCTGCTCTCAAATATTGTTCACAAATCTGTCTAAATCTGTGTTAGTGAGAATTTATTTGCCAAGATAATCCGTCCCACCTCACAGGTGTGGCATATCAAGATGCTGATTAACCCTTGTGTGGGGTTCGGGTCTGTGGGATCCGTTTTCATTTTTTATGAGAAGAATAATTATACAATGAATTAATTTTTCAAACTGAGACTCACTGACTTCGGCTCATTTTCTGTGAAGAACATATGTCAGAATACATATTTAGTGACCACACACCCCCTACACATTTCTATTACATATAAGATGTCCGTGTGGAAATTGATGTTCTGTGTACCACACTCACACACCCACAGTCCACACACACAGCAGGCCTAGACAGGAGGACAGAGTGTAGGTATACAGAACATCAGAGGGTCAAATGTGCGAGAAAATGAGAGCAGACAGTGCTAACAATGTTGCAACCTTGTGTGGCCGGGAACCGCCTTTAATGCCTCACATTCAAACACTTTTATGTTAAAATGCTGAACAGATGTTTATTGGGGTAAGGTAAACATCTGTTCAGTATTTTAACATAAAAGTGTTTGATTGTGAGGCGTTAAAAGTCACAAAATGCAATGGGTCTATCAGACCTACAAACACTGGCTGAGCAACAACAATATGAACATTATCCAAGGGTTAAATGTCATGATTATTGCACAGGTGTGCTTTAGGCTGCCCCACGATAAAAGGCCACTCTAAAATGTGCAGTTTTGCTTTATTGGGGGGGATCAGAAAAGCAGTTAGTATCTGGTGTGATAATTGCCTCACGCAGTGCAACAGCATGTCAGCATGCCAACTGCACGCTCCCTCAAAACTTGCGACATCTGTTGCACTGTGATAAAAGTGCACATTTCAGAGTGGCCTTTTAATGTGGGCAGCCTAAGGCACACCTGTGCAATAATCATGCTGTTTAATCAGCCTCTTGAGATGTCACACCTGTGAGGTGGGATGGATTATCTTGGCAAAGAAGAAATGCTCACTAACACAGATTTAGACAGATTTGTGAACACTACAATAAACCAATCTATAAATAAATAAATGAAAGTAACGATCATTTAAGACGATAAAGAAAGAAATTCATGGACATTAATGACGACCAAACCATGCATATAAAAGATAACCTTTTTTATTTGTTGTGAAACTACAAAACATAATGTGTTTTTTTTTTTTCTCTCTTTGAGCGCTGGTGAAATATTTACAACTCTGGTCGACAGTACAGTGTCTGAGAATAAAATTCACAGCTTTTTCGGGACTCAATGACGATAAGAAAAGAAATGCAGAGGAAGAGGGAAAAAAAAGAAATTAACAGGAAAAGCACACCCAAATCACAAAGTGCAATAAATACATGCTGTTTGTTTCTCATACACACACACACACACACACACACACACACACACATCTATCATCATCACAGGCGTAACAAACAGATCCGATGGGACAAATTTCCCCCCAAAAAAAGAATTTGACAAAATTTGTGACATATGAGCATGTTCCATCTTTTCTGTAAATATTTCGTGTAGTTAAAAACCTACGTTCCTTCATCCGCATGTCTTCACAGTCCATTGAATAAATGGTGTCAATCATGACAAGAGTTCCACATCCTACTCGCTCTGAACACACACACACACACACACACACACACACACACACACACACACACACACACACACGCACTCACGCACGCGCACTAAACAAATTCTTAATGTGTTCACATTGACTAAAAATAATGCAACCATTTCCAGCTTTGATGAGTTGAGGGGAAAAACTACATCCAGTTTTTGGATTAAAAAAATAAACCAAAATATTAGAAGGAGATGTTTATCTACCGGTAAACATGTGGGAAAGTCTGGAATAGATAATGTGTGTTTTCATCAGATAACACCTAAAACAAAAGCAGAACCTCGTTAAAGAAGTGAACAGATAACTGCATTCTATCTATTGTCCGCCAGGGGGAAACAATGGGAAACATGTTTTAAAACGACACCTGAGGAGAACTAAGTAAATGATTTCCTCACTTTCATGATATGCAGAATGAGAAAAATACAAATGGGAGTAAGTATTATTGGTTCTGCTGGGAAATTAACTTCAGGATCCAGTTAGAATAGGAAAAGTTCGTACAGCCATTCAGATTAAAGAGTGAAGTGTTGCTGTCCTCCTATTGGCTGCTGGTTTTAAAACTTACAGGATACAATTGAAAGGACATTCACAGTCACAAAAAAAAAAAAAAATTTCTTGCTGTCTTTGCTTCGATAATCAATCATTCCAGCGAGATATGACACAGCTTCTGGATTTTTGTTTCTTATTAAAGTGCAGACTAATAAACTAATTTCCTACCTGAGTGTGAGCGAGCCAAACGATCACAACAGCAAAAAAGAAGGGGGGGCATATTTGTGTCCAGTTAATTGTGATTACAACAATCTGTGCTGTCAATGGAATACAATCAACCTGATTTATTTATCTTCACATTTTCATGTGACAGAATATTATTGCGATGTGACAGCAGTGCCATCTGCGGTCACGGCAGGTGTGAATAATGATCTTGGGAATTCCAACTTAAGAGAACAAGTTTGAAACAAGATGCATCAATATGCGGAGTGCTTTACTTGCAGCAGAATTTTAATTCAAAGACCATTTTTTAATATTAATTCGAAGACTAATGATCATCTTAAGTGGCTTTTGTTGCTTTAGTACCGTTGTTTGTGCTATTATTATTTTGTGTAGGTTTGTGCTGGAATGATTTTTAATGTTAGTAAAATAAAGTCAAACTGTAGCAGTGCCGTCACTAATATATACATATAATAAAAAAATGTTTTCCACAATAACAAATGCTGAGTGGCCACTGTCGTTTTCCATCTATGATACATTTTTTTCCAAAAAACCTTCTTCATATTACCGCTAAAAGGTTGACTTCATTAGTGACACGAAGCGCAGGTTAAGACTCTTTCGTTTGAAATGTTGACGGTCTAGACGTCGTCAGCCGGCAGGTGAGGGATGGTGGACTTTGCTCGCGTGAAGAAGGCCATCTTCTCCCTGAAAGTGTGTCCAACAGAGCATGTTAGTCATGGCAGTGCATGATATGCTGCTTGGATGTAATCAAAGCTTCCTCCCACCTGAAGGTTTGCACTTCAGGCACCTCCTTGCGGCTCTGTCCTCTTATCTTGTGGACGTCCTTGGCGGCCGCCCTCATCATCTTCTCCACCCTCTTTTCCTGCAGCTGCTCCTCGTGAGTCTGCGCAACGCGGCTCGGTTTAGTGTTTAGCGCCCTCTGGTGGCCGACAGGAGAATGACACCCACCTGTTTCTCGGCGTGCTTGAGGAGGAGTCGGAAGCGTTCGTCCTCTCGGACCCAGGCGGGCAGCTCGCGTTGGCCCTGCTGCCTCGCCGCCTCCAGCTGCATTTTAAGCTCCCTCAGAACCTGCAGCTCCTGAGTGAGACGGGACTGTCGGGTCCGGGACACCTGCAAGTCTAACTCCAAGTCCAGGGAGGTGCGCAGGAGGCCGTCCAGACCTTTGACCTGCACGGGAGGCTGTCAAAGAAACCCCACAATTGGTTAAGCGGCAACTTGCTGTTTACAACTTTCGATATAAATCAACATACATTTTTTTGATCGCTCCTAGTAGTCCTTTATGCGGTGCGGAACTATATTTGCTGACCTAAACACATTTTAATGGACGCCACACGTGTCACTATAGGGCAGTAAAACCATGTGATTTTAACCACAAAAGGTAGCAACCAAAATAGCATTTTTTCAACATAATAAAAGCATATAAACTGATACATCATAATTACAACAATGTTGTGGTTATTAAAAAAAAGCAAATCATGTGATTTAATTAAATATATAATTATTTAAAAATACAATTATTATTTTTAATATGATAAAAGCATATTAAACTGATATTAATATAATAAATCTGTTAAAGCAAATATTGTGTTTTAATTAAATACAATTATAGATTTAATTTGAAATAAAATTACATTATTTAACATAGGAAAAGCATATCAAACTGATTTACAATAAATATAATAAAACAATGCTGCGGTTATGGAAGAAAATATTGTGATTTATACAAATATCCATCCATCCATTTTCTACCGCTTATTCCCTTTGGGGTCGCGGGGGGCGCTGGAGCCTATCTCAGCTACAATCGGGCGGAAGGCGGGGTACACACTGGACAAGTCGCCATCTCATCGCAGGGCCAACACAGATAGACAGACAACATTCACACTCACATTCACACACTAGGGCCAATTTAGTGTTGCCAATCAACCTATCCCCAGGTGCATGTCTTTGGAAGTGGGAGGAAGCCGGAGTACCCGGAAGGAACCCACGCAGTCACGGGGAGAACATGCAAACTCCACACAGAAAGATCCCGAGCCCGGGATTGAACCCAAGACTACTCAGGACCTTCGTATTGTGAGGCAGACGCACTAACCCCTCTTCCACCGTGCTGCCTATACAAATATCGAAGTATTTAAAAAATAAAGTTGTATTATTTAATATAATAAAAGCATATTAAACTGATATAAATGTAGTACGAATATATCCCCCAGACTGGTGCCCAAACTGACGGGGCGGGGACTGTGTTCCTCCATCTGCCACTGGATCCTGGACTTCCTGACAAATCGCTCTCAGAGGGTGAGAGTAGGCTCCCACCTCTCAGCATCCATCAGCATCAGCACCGGCTCCCCCCAGGGCTGCGTGCTAAGCCCCCTACTCTACACCCTCTATACTCATGACTACACCCCTGCTCATGCCAGCAATACCACTATTAAATTTGCAGACGACACCACAGTAGTGGGACTCATTTCTGGGAGGGATGAGTCTGCCTACAGAAATGAAGTGGAGCGGCTGACTGGGTGGTGCAGGGAAAACAACCTGGTCCTTAACACCACCAAGACGAAGGAGCTGATCATGGGTTTCCGGAAGAAAAAAACAATAAACATCCAACCACTGTACATCAATGGGGACTATGTGGAAAGGCTCTCTAACTTCAGGTTCCTGGGGATCCAGATCGAGGAAGACCTGTCTTGGAGTATGAACACCTCAGTGACCATCAAAAAGGCACAGCAGAGACTTTACTTTCTGAGACTCCGCAAAAAAAAAACACCTGTCACAAAAACTGCTTGTGTCCTTCTATCGCTGCTCAATAGAGAGTGTGCTGACATACTGCATGTTTGTATGGTATGCCAGCTGCACGGTGGTAGAGAGAAACGCACTTCAGAGGGTCATAAAAACAGCCATGAAGATCACTGGCTGCTCTCTCCCCTCCCTAGATGAACTGTACAGTGCCAGGTGCCTCAAAAAGGCCCAAAACATCATAAGGGACCCATCTCCCCCTGGACATAAACTTTTTGAACTGCTGCCCTCGGGCAGGAGATCCAGGACAATAAAATGCCGGACAAACAGATTTAAGAACACTTTTTACCCGAGAGCAATAGTGTCGCTGAACAAAAGACAATAATGACTGTGCATGTGAGCTTGGTATTTTTATCTATTTATCTATGTTCTTACGTTTTTATGTGGTATTATGAATTTGCACTAAATTAATTTTTGCTTACAATTTCGTTGTACAATGTACAATGACAATAAAGATATATTCTATTCTAGTCTATTCTATATGAAGGCTGTTAAAGCAAATATTGTGATTTAATTAAAAATATTTACAGAATTATTCAGAAGAAAATGTTATTAGTTAACATAATAAAATCATATAAAACTGATGTACCATAAATATAATAGCACCGTGTAAAAGTCATTAAAGCAAATATTGTGACTTAGTTAAAAGTAGTTAAAACATTATTTAGCAATATAATCCTCATTTTATTGTAACGCATTTTTGAAAATATGAAGTTAATTCTATGGGCGCTGAAGGCTTGGTTAAAGTAATCAAATGTTTAATTTTCTTTTTTTGAGTATAGCACGTAAAAGTCGCCAATGTACAGAAAAATCATGTAAAGTTCCAAACACATTCAATTTTGTATCAATTTTTTAATTTAAATGAACTATTTCTATTTTTATTCACTAGTTTAATTTGAAATAATACATTTTGCTGAGGATGTTCACAGAGAAAAAATGAATCTTTTATCTGTCAGACCTGATGTAGTGTTTCTATCTAGTTGAACCAAGTTTAATCTGGATCTGATTCAGATGTTCCACAATAATAACAATAATAATAATAATGATGATGATAATAATATAAAGAATGATAATAATACTACATCAGCATGCGATTTGTTGTGCTCATTTGGGACATAGTTAAAGTTAAAAGTTAAAGTACCGATGATTGGCGAAATTAGTCTCTGCTTGGTTACTATATTGCATTATTTTGTTGATGAATGTGAAAACTCTCAGCACTATAATATATTCGAACATTTTCTACCTTCTTCATGCGCATGCTGCGTCGCTCCGAGGCATTACGCACAAACGGTGACTTCTTGGACAGCGTGGAGCTGTCGCTGTCACTGCGGCTGATCTGAAAAAAAAAAAAGACATGAATGAGCTTGTTATGTAATGCATGTTTTTTTTCTTTTCTTCTGGAGGCCCTTAGTTACCCTGCAAATGTACTGGCTCTGAGGTCCTGGGGAGAAGGTCTTGGAGCGGATGATGGTGCTGCCCCTCATGAAGGCGTGCTGATGGGGAAGGTCAGTGCGTCTCTCTTTGGGCCGGACCACCGAGTGGTGACCGGACGACGACATGCGGCCCATACTTGTCTCTTTGTTGACCTTTTCTGTCATGGCTGCGGCGGCAGAGGGCATCTTACTCTCCCTCCCCTCGACCGCCAGCTCCCCTGCCTCCCATTGGCTGCCATCAGCATAGAACAATTCTCCTTCATCCAGAGGCTTCTCCACATCGTCTTCATCGTCAAACACATCTCCCTCCAGAAGGTCACCGTGCCTAAGTGTGAGGGTAACAAGCCAAGTGTAAGAACTGATGGACAGCACCCTCAAAGAATGAATACAAGACTGTATCAAATGTTTATGAATTAATTCCACTTTACGAACGAGTGATTGGAGGTGACGAAGACAAATGTTTTAGAAAAACCCAGCAGCTTAGTTTAGGCTCGGAACTGGTCAGGTTGCATTCTGTCAGCGCGTTCCTGTGTCTTGTCATGTCGCAAACATCCACCTACGATTGCTCCTGTTCCGTTTATCACATGTAAACAAGCACCTAGTGCAAAAATATTTAACGCAATAATCGCAACTAGGGTAGTCAAAAGTATATATACTTCGATACGGACATGAAAAAAGTACATTAATACCTGCTTTTGTCCAGTATCGGCAGTACCAAATACTGCCCAACACAGCGCCAAAGATGATAGCTTGCTGTCTTACCAGTGTTTCCAATGTATTTACTTATTCGTGGAATAATTTGGCACTTCCGGTAATAGAAGTGTATCAGTGCAGCATACATGTAGGTGTAGATGTTCACAACACACCTCATATGCGCCTGCTCTGCCAAAAAAAGACGCGAAAGAAATGATCTGTAAATCTATTGTTGTGGGCCCGTTTTGTGGCAGATTGTAGAAATAACATTTACCGTATTTTTCGGAGTATAAGTCGCACCGGAGTATAAGTCGCACCTGCCGAAAATGCATAATAAAGAAGGAAAAAAACATATATAAGTCGCACTATGAAACTATGAAAAAAACTGCGACTTATAGTCCGAAAAATACGGTAATTAAAAAACAGCAAAAATTGAAAAATGACAAAGACAAAGTAAGGAGAATAGGCTGAAATGTTGTTTCTAATTACTAATAAAAACAAATAATTGTCTTTAAATATATGTTTCAGTCTTTTTATTAGTCTACAGTAGAACCTCAAATTCCGAACCCGTCTATTTGCAAACTTTTCAATTTACGAACTCTTACATCGGGCCAAATATGCCTCCGTGTGCAAACTATGTTTTGGTGCACGAATGCGTCATTCATTTACTCGTTTTGTGTCCCGCCTGTAGGTATTTTGTTCAGTCGGCCGCAGCATTTTTGGAAATGCAAAGCGCTCCACGTCACTTGCTGCGCAGTAGAGGACACTACTAGTCACTCCTCAGCGCTACAGCGTGTGTGCCTTCTCTTCTGTGTTTTTTTTACGAAGCAGACTTTGTACCACAGCAAGTTTTAATTGTGATGAGACCGGACTTTTCTGAAAAAATATGCAGAAGCACACTTGTTTCACAGCCGAGGAGAATACTACCTCTCGATCAGCGGCACACGCACGGACACACACAAAAAATGACCCCAATTACAATCAATGCGTTTTGCAATAAACTGGGTTGTTATTGTTCAACATCTTTAAAACGTAGAGTTGTTGCATATTCCAGATATTCCTCATAAAACATGTTTGTGACATGACTCCATTTGCATTTTTATTTATTTTTCAATACATTTAAGACATTTCTGTTCTTGTATCACTACCCACAAGTGAAGTCAAAAATGACCCCAAGTATTTCCTATGGAATCTTCTATGAACCTTTAATTCAAAGCAACTCTGATTGTCCCACTTACACATCTGATGTTAGCAGTAGTGAAGTGAAGTGAAGTGAAGTGAAGTGAATTACATTTATATAGCGCTTTTTCTCAAGTGACTCAAAGCGCTTTACATAGTGAAACCCAATATCTAAGTTACATTTAAACCAGTGTGGGTGGCACTGGGAGCAGGTGGGTAAAGTGTCTTGCCCAAGGACACAACGGCAGTGACTAGGATGGCGGAAGCGGGGATCGAACCTGCAACCCTCGAGTTGCTGGCACGGCCGCTCTACCAACCGAGCTATACCGTCCCAGTAGTCTCACCACCCAAGAAGGGGCTATGTTTGATCTACTAAAGACTGTAGGATGACAGAAAGCTAATGAGGTAATTCCAAATACTGTAAAATCTGGAACTTTTTACATCCTTATGGCTGACTCTATAGATGTGCATTATACATGTTGGTTTTATTTAACCTGTAAGTTTTGTGTTGTATCTTTCAATATTTGTGGGAGTCAAATATGTAGTAAACTCTGAACGTTGGAAGCTAACATGGTACATTTATTTTATCTTCTGCCACCAAACATATAACTAGTCATGTGACTTCCCTGCCAACATGGCCCCCAAACACAACTAATCACTTGACTTCCCTGCCAACATGGCCACCAAAAACAACTAGTCATGTGACTCCCCTGCCAACATGGCCACCAAACACAACTAGTGGCATGACTCTCCTGCCAACATGTCCCTCAAACACAACTAGTCACTTGACTTCCCTGCCAACATGGCCCCCAAACACAACTAATCACTTGACTTCCCTGCCAACATGGCCACCAAAAACAACTAGTCATGTGACTCCCCTGCCAACATGGCCACCAAACACAACTAGTGGCATGACTCTCCTGCCAACATGTCCCTCAAACACAACTAGTCACTTGACTTCCCTGCCAACATGGCCCCCAAACACAACTAATCACTTGACTTCCCTGCCAACATGGCCACCAAAAACAACTAGTCATGTGACTCCCCTGCCAACATGGCCACCAAACACAACTAGTGGCATGACTCCCCTGCCAACATGTCTCTCAAACCCAACTAGTCACTTGACTTCCCTGCCAACATGGCCACCAAAAACAACTAGTCATGTGACTCCCCTGCCAACATGGCCACCAAACACAACTAGTGGCATGACTCTCCTGCCAACATGTCCCTCAAACACAACTAGTCACTTGACTTCCCTGCCAACATGGCCCCCAAACACAACTAATCACTTGACTTCCCTGCCAACATGGCCACCAAAAACAACTAGTCATGTGACTCCCCTGCCAACATGGCCACCAAACACAACTAGTGGCATGACTCCCCTGCCAACATGTCTCTCAAACCCAACTAGTCACTTGACTTCCCTGCCAACATGGCCACCAAAAGACAACTAGTCACGTGACTCTCCTACCAACATGGCAACCAAACAACTAGTCATGTGACTCCCCTGCCAACATGTCCCTCAAACACAACTAGTCACTTGACTTCCCTGCCAACATGGCCACCAAAAACAACTAGTCACGTGACTCTCCTGCCAACAAGGCAACCAAACATAACTAGTCATGTGACTCAAGTTTTTCCTATTTCAATGGCGGGGTCGATCGTCTTTGGCTTTGGAGTCTGTTGTATGCGTTGCGTCGACGTGCGTTAGAAAAAAACTTATTTAACCAACCTGGAAGTAATGACGTTGCATGACTGGTAAGTGGTCTCCACATTTAAGTTGTATTTAACAGTGGGAAAAGAGGGTAAATGGCATTACTGGGGTTCCCAATATAACGGCCATAATGGCTGGGAATACGTGCAAGAGAATGAAAGTCAATTGTGGTAGTGTGTGTGTGTGTGTGTCTGTGTGTGAATGTGCTCCGTCACACCTGAATAATCCATAACTTTGCAGCAACTTTGTATAAAGCAGATGGCTCAAAGTGTCAGAAAAAAGTAACGCCTTACAGACTGGAAATTACAGTATAGTGATAGACTATAGGCCACTGCTGTTCTTTTATTAATCTTGGCAACTGCTGCTCCATTTTCAATTATGTGCAAAAATATGTTAAAGCACAGTGATCTTAAATACTTGACACTTTGAAAACGTTTTCCAAAAAAATGTTTAAATTTCAAAGTAAATGGGTTCCTTTTTTTTTTTTTACATTGTGGTGACGAATAAGTATCGAGAATAGTGTAAATTCATAGTTATCGGTATTGACTACTGAAATTCTGGGATAATGACAACCATAATCACAACAAAAACAGTGTAGATGGCGAGTAAGTGAGAAGGAAGGGAAAATAAGAATCTTACCACTCTTCGTCGTCTAGAACTGTGTCACTGTTGCTGGCTCCAGCCTGAAATATACAACGTGTTAATTAGCATCTACAGTAGATCAATAGTTGTTTTTTTGTTTGTTGGTGACTTAACAGAAAGTTGATTGATGGCGATATCTGGGGGAGGGGAGATATATCTACAAATCAGCTACAAATCAAAAGAGCGCGTTGTTTCACAAGTCATCTCAACATTTCCAGCAGAGGAACTTGTTGTAAGTACATGCATAATTGTTTATTAATTGTGGCCAAGACAAGGAAAATAAAGGAAATTTAATAAAAAATATAAAAAATGTTCCTGTCAGGGTGCTGTTTTGAAAAACCTGACTGCTCACTGACTGCCTATGTGCTGCACTATTGCCCTTGCTGGTTGTTGTGCTGCTCGGCAGCACCGGAGAGGATTTTGTTTGATGAAAGTTACCACACAAAACATTTTATGGAAAACTATGGCAGAAGGGCGAAAGTGGGGGAAATGGATAGTAGATAATGGATATCGTGTAAAACCGAAATTAAAATGTGTTTAATAACTGTGAAACAGCATATCTCAGGTTTTAGATTATCACATAGTTTTTAGGGCTTTTTTTTATTGATGCATTAATTATTCAAATTTTTTCACCATTTGGGGGAACAGCAGGGATCTACTGTAGTCCTCGGAGTCATATTTTCTCCATGCAACTAACCTAGGGCACCACTTTTTCTTTGTAATACACAATGTTAATTACAAAATCAATTAATTGTTTACAGTATATACATTTGTCTCATATTATTTACAGCCAATCCAACAGCCCACTGAGTGTGGCTGGCACTGCTATATTTTGTTTTCGCATTGGCCTTGTGGGATCACAAATGATTAGACTCTGGGAAAACTGCCTAGTGTGCCAAGTGTGTCTGTAATATAGTTTACATTTTATTGAAACGTTTTTTCGAGCCAAAAAATATAAAGAAAGAACACTACCAGCTATCTTAAGTTACTACTAGCGGTTTAAGTATCTATATTTTTCGCTTATCATTTTAATTTTTTTCGGTTCAAGCTTGTCACTCACTTGTTGTTTTGTCCAAGCTTGTAGTTTGCTGCAAGCATGTGCAAGAACGCAGCACAATTTCGAGAAAAAACCTAATTACGATTTTTCTCTCCAAAATTGCGATTACGATTATATTTTATACATAAAAATGCATAAAATTGCGAAAACAATGAATGAAGGAAGACATGTTAATGTTAACCTCTCAATCAACATATTCATGTCTCAATTTACTTTTAAAAATATGTGGCTTTATGCAGACAGACTCATCGCTTTTGTCGACATCATGCTCTTAAAATGAAGAACTGAAAATGTTTTGAGAAGCACTGGTATAGCCTAACGTTACCTAATGATAGCAATTTGGATAGCTAACAACAATGCGGGTGCACGCGTTACTCCAGGGCCTAGTTCCATCATTACGTGCTGAAATCTGTAAAAGGGCGGGATACAGTGGAACCTCGATTCACAAACGCCTCTATTTGCGTTCTTTTCAGGCTACGAACGTTTGAAACGGGCCAGATATACCTCGGTGTCCAACCAATGTCTCAGTGTACTGTTTTGCTTGATTCATTTTTTCATTTATTTATTCATACCTATGAAGGTTCTCATTCATCCAGGTCGTTGTCATCTCAGGGCATTTAATCGTTCGCAACTGGACTGCTTGGTTTGTCTTGGACTACGTTCTCCCGCTCATCCGAGTAGGCTTCATCAGTTCGTGCTCATAGACTTAGATTGGTCAGATCTAGTCCGACCTTTTTACATTTTGTGAGGAATAGATGGCTACGGTGGTGCCAATGGTTTGGCTTGCAATTATAGAAGAAACAAGTTCACAATTGCAAAAAAGGACGTTTATATGGTTGCTGACTTTGCCCAAGAAGTTAAATAACTTTGCAAGGACGGAGAGAAAGTGCAAAAATGTGAAAAAGTTGTTGCTAGTGTACCTAATTGAAAAGCAGCAGGCCGACAATAGCAAGCCTATCATTTGAGAGAAGGCTCGCCATTTATATGGTGACTTGATGTCCAAAAGTGACCATGCTGAAACCCAGCATCCATCCATCCATCCATCCATCTTCTTCCGCTTATCCGAGGTCGGGTCGCGGGGGCAGCAGCCTAAGCAGGGAAGCCCAGACTTCCCTCTCCCTAGCCACTTCGTCCAGCTCTTCCTGTGGGACCCCGAGGCGTTCCCAGGCCAGCAGAGAGACATAGTTATCCCAACGTGTCCTGGGTCTTCCCCGCGGCCTCCTACCGGTCGGACGTGCCCTAAACACCTCCCTAGGGAGGCGTTCGGGTGGCATCCTAACCAGATGCCCGAACCACCTCATCTGGCTCCTCTCGATGTGGAGGAGCAGCGGCTTTACTTTGAGCTCCTCCCGGATGGCAGAGCTTCTCACCCTATCTCTAAGGGAGAGCCCCGCCACCCGGCGGAGGAAACTCTTTTCGGCCGCTTGTACCCGTGATCTTGTCCTTTCGGTCATAACCCAAAGCTCATGACCATAGGTGAGGATGGGAACGTAGATCGACCGGTAAATTGAGAGCTTTGCCTTCCGGCTCAGCTCCTTCTTCACCACAACGGATCGATACAGCGTCCGCATTACTGAAGACGCCGCACCGATCCGCCTGTCAATCTCACGATCCACTCTTCCCTCACTCGTGAACAAGTGAGGGAAGAGTGGAAACCCAGCATGAAAGAACAATTTAAGGCGAGCCGTGGGTGTTTGGAAAAGTTTAAAAAGGGGAGCCGTCATTTACAGCGTCGAGTGCAGCATGGTCGCTGATGGCGAGGCTGATCAAACAAAGCTGCCGCTTCAACTTGGATTTTATCGGCGAAGGGGGCTTTCTACCTATCTTTTTAACTGTGATAAAACTGGACTTATTTGGAAAAATATACCAGAGGGGACCTTTACTACAGCAAAGGAGAATGTAGTACCGGAACACAAGCCGCTTAAGGACCGCCTCACACTGCTAGTTTGTGCTAACGTTAGCTGTGGCTGGAAGGTGACGCTATGCTTGTTTACCACTCCCGGATTGTTCAACAAATGCCACAAATATTCAATATGAAACACACAAAAATGATTTACTTTTTTGTTTATTATTGTAGCAACATTTTTGCTAACATTTTGAAGAGCACAAAGGGAATTTTGTTGTGTGTGTGTGTGTGTGTGTGTGTGTGGACGTATTGACAGTTAAGCTGCTTAGTTGTGTTTGGATAAAAAAAGAGTTTGCTGAGCCATTACCTGCTTTTTATGTTATTTTCATAAAAATAGAGTATATATACACATTATAGTGTCATCAAAGTATGCATTTTTTAATATAAAATAAGGACTTGTGTTGAGGCCCTAACCAATTATTCATGTTTATATTGTTTCTTAAGGGGAAATCCGTTTCACTATACAAACATTTCGGTCGGCGAACCATGTTCAAGAACCAATTAAGTTCCTAGATTGAGGTTCTACTGTATAATGCTTAAAACATAAGAAATTTTGCACGCTCTAGGCATTCATGTAAAGGTTGTTAATTAATATAATTAATAATTTTAAGGTTTTACAACTTCAATGTATTTTTGCACTTTACTAAAACTTACAAAGCATTCTTAATAGCAGTGCAGTGTCAGCTCTTACTGTGTTCAAGCCACCAGCTTCTGCGTCTTTCTCCTTGCCGCTGACCTCGGGCATAAAAGCTCGACTCAGCAGATTGTACCACTGGGTTTTTCTCTCCTCTGAACAGCTGATGTCGGCCAAGCTGATCTGGGCTCCCGCCTGGAGGAACCATAAAAAGTTTAAAACTCGAATATAAAGACAAACTAAATACAACAATTTGGAGGACAAGTTTGTACTTACCAAACAATGTTCGTGACCTGACTTGCCGGTGTTACATACGTCAATCCTTAGCGTCTTCTGTCGTAGTGCACTGTGAGATATCGGCATGCCGAACACCTCCTTGATTTCCACGACATCCTGAGGCATGTAGCCGCGTGTTCTGAACAGGCAGCGTGTCGTCTCTACGCACGGAAGGACCGCCACGCGAACATGCCTGCAGTGAATTTTCAGATGACACTGTTAATATATAAGAACTAAACTACTTTTTGCTGGCACGTTTTTTACTGTTTTGTGCGGATCAAATACATTAAAAGTCAAGTGACGCACATTTTATGGTCAGCGGGCAGACAGAGAGTGCTGAAGTTGGACAGTTGCATGACGAAGACAGTGAAGCGCTGGGTTCTTGACTCGTAGCGGAAGCCAAGCTGAACCTGAGCACAGCCCAAAGCTAGCCTCTCCTCATCAGAGCCCAGCAGGAGGTCAACAGGGAGGTCCGGCCTAAAAGTAAATAATATTAATCATCCTGTTTTTTTATTCCTGACGCATTTTCTGGCACGCAAAATGGTTTCTTCTTGGTACCTGCGCTCAGAGGGTTCGTATACGCCGCTGTCACCTGCAACGGACTCATCAGACACAGCTGAGATAACGCCCATCTTCTTTGGTCCCGCCCCGGTTCCTTGCAACAGTTGAGCTTAAAAAAAGGGAAAAAGGATGTTGATTGGAAAGAAAGATTCAAATCTTACATGCATTTTGCCGGGATAGCTTCACAGTCACCTTTGACCTCTTCACCCAGGAGGTCATTGCGTTTCTGCTTTTCCTCTAGCCCACCGTGGGCGCTGTGCTCCTTCTGCTGTTGCAGCGTCTGGGAGTCTATACGGATGTCCAGCTCTGCTAGCCTGTTGTGGAGGTCCAGGTCCAGGCTCAACCCGCCAGATCCCACCTCGGTGGTGAAAGCCTCCTCTGACAGAAAGGTAGTGTCTGTAACAAGTGGTGAGCACGGTGGCGAGAGCGAGGAAATCGACGACCGTGGGGACAAGGAGCTGATTGAGTGAGGGGTTTCGGACAGCCTGAGGGCTTGCATCCTGGATGATCCCACCTCTCCACCCCCTGCACTCTTCTCAGTATCTCCACCCACTCCTAGTGTTTGGCCCTCCGGCCTTTCAGCGTCCCTCCCTGTGCCGCCGCTACCTGTCACCACCTCGTGCTCGTGGATGGTGGTGATGGAGCTGGAGGGGCGGTAGCCTACCTGGCCCCCCTCCTGCAGGAGGCTTTCCAGCTTGTTTTGGAAGTCCGGGTCGGCCAGCTCGGTCTGCTCCAGGTAGATGTCGGTGAAGCTGAGCGAGGAGGTGGAGCCCAGGCTGGAGTTTGTGGCCAGGGAGTTGCGGCTTGACGTCAGGGAGCCTCGACTGCTGCCGGACGAACATGATAGGGTGCTGGCGGACAGACTGGACGGGACACATAAAAAGATAGATTTTTACAAAAGTGGCGTAGATCTGTGGTCCCCAACCACCGGTCTGTGACGCATTTGCTACTGGGCCGCACAGAAAAAATAATTAATTTATATACTACCGCATTTTCTCCAACTTAACTTTCACCTGTCCCACTAAACACACCAACAAGCTTGTTAATAGGTGTACATTACAACTACCTTGTTATAGTACATGGGACAATGCACAATGTGCCAGATTGTAGCCAAAGGCTAATTATTCATGCTCATATTTGCTGTTGTTATCTGCCACACGTAGAAAGCCGGTCCGTGAAAATAATGCTTACATTAAACCGGTCCCTGGTGGAAAAACGTTTGGGGAACCCTGGCGTAGATAACTGCGCAGTACATATTGATGTCATATTTATTCTATTTTGTGCTGCTAACTCACAATAAGAGCCGATGGTATTAAAGGGGACCTGCACTTCTTAAATGTATTTTGCCCACCATTTACAATCACTATGTAAGACAAGAACACATATGTCTTAAATAAATGTTAGGAGTTCCGCCTATAAAGCACTCTAAAAAACCTCCAAAAACCTTCAACAACATTTAATATACACGTTTGTAACAATTGTAATGAAGTAACAGCACATTTGCAATAACAAGTAATATTTATGTATTTTGCTTATTTTAAGCATACGACGGTGTATTAATTTCAAAGATGCATCACAACGTTTGCTTTTCCCTCCAACAACACAACTATTCATGACAGACTTGATGAGAGCAATAAAAGACTTCTTTGGGACAAAATATAAAGAAGATAGGCTACAAGTTTTTAAAAGCTGCATGAGAAGCAGATTAAGCTTCAGTGAAACACTAAGCATCATGCAGCAGTATTGCTAAGTGCTAAACAAGAAATACAAACTTCTAACAAAATAAAACAACCACTTACTGTACAATGTCTGCTCTCACTGGGACGCCGACAGATAGGATGTTTATATCTTCCCGTTTGGATGAAGAATTAATTATAACCCACCAGGAGGTAAAAAAAAAGAAAAGAAAAGAAAAAAGAAAAAAGGTGTCCGCAAACAATTGTTTTTTTGTGTCTTTTGTTACAAACTTCTCGGCTTATGTCCACGTCCTCAACTATCCAGGTGAGAGGCATGATTTAAAGTGTATACCGTAATTAACTTTCACCAGATCAGTGGCAATGCAGCAGCTCATCGGGTCAATATAGCAGCACAAGCTATTTAGCGCTCTGTGAGTTTGTCTGCGTTAGAACTTATAATAACAATATTGCTAATATTTGGCTAATATTCGGGTCACAAGATGTAAATGAAGTATTGTTGGCGGTTTTTGGATATTTTTTTAGAGGGCTTTATGGGCGGAATAGTGTACTCACATTAGCTGCATTGTTAGCCACCTCTTACTTGCTGTATGTAACAAATTTGAATTCTTAAAAAAAACATGTGTTCTTGTCTTACATAGGTGAATCATAGGCAAAATAAAAAAAATAAAAAATGCAGTTCCTTACATAAACAAGCATCGACAGAGGGCGCCAAAGCAACAGGACTGAACTCTTGGAGAGTACAAACTTTAATTTTCTGCTTTATTTTCTGTTATGTAAATACAAATATGACAGGTGCAGACGTCAAATAAACCAAAAAAATTACATTTGAGAAAACCTTCCTCATTTTCAATTACCTCAGACGACGTGCTTTACATGGAAGCAGAACAGTGTTATCAAATAAGAAGTGAACAAACCTTTTAAGCTGAGTGTGTAACGACGTGGCTAGTCGAACTAACTCCTCCAGCTCTCTCACCAGCGTGTTCCTCCTGCAGTGAAGGCGCAGCCTGCAGAGTGACAACAAACTTTTTAATGTGCTCAATCATTGATCGCACACTCCAGCCATAACCAAGATGCCGTGTTGAGTTATTGTTAGCTTCCTTCAGGTGATGGCGGTGTCTTCTGATTGTGGAAGCTTTGTTTGGTGGAAGGAAAAAAGCCATTGACAGCTGCTCACATGATCCAGGGTTTGAATGGAAACAAGCCAAAGAGAGAGGAAGCTTTTGATCGGGTTACACAGAAACACTTGTGAGGTGAATGTCAACGGAACTTTCACCTGCGTTTACAGTGGTACATTCACTGCTCTTGTTTTCTAACATTGAAAGGAAAATCGGTGACAATTCATGAACAAACTGTGACTGCAAGGTTTGTCAAGTTACATTGGTGTACCTTACAACTGTACCTTGATTTAATTTTTTTTGCATGACCTCCACAACCCTAATGAGATCCATAACATAAATTCCGCCTTTGCAAAGACAGTAATTCTAGTTTATACTTACAATATATTAGATTGTGCAGGTGCATGTATGTTGTATGTGTGCGTAGTTGCGTACATTCTTGGGTCTTGGTGGGTCCGCACAACTATTTTGCAAACGTGAGCGCCACAAGAGGCTCTTTTGTGAGCTCCTCATGTTACGGGAACAGGAGACTCAAAGCGTACAAAAGGGAGGCTTGAGCTCAGGAAGAGACCGACCTGAACAACAGGACTCCTGTTGAGAGTTGACGGGTAGTGGTGGTGGTGGTGGGGCTTGAGTGGCGTCTCTAATTTGTGATAAGGATCGGGCATGGAGGGTTTGACGTCACTGACGGTCAAAGGAAAATTGAAGGCCACTTATTTAATCACTTCAGAGATGATCATCATCACGTCTGTTCACTGACTGGATGACAGGCTCTTCTAGTGACCGCTATATTTAAGTGATTGGGGGGTTTAGTTTGTAGTTTTTTTAGTCATCTTTTCATGTTGTCGAAAAGTGATGCAAAGGTAGCTGTGTAGCGAGCCATTAAAGTATACACAAGGTGCAAACTCTGTAATTCCTCTGTGGAGCCATTACTGCTTGGTCTCATAGCTGGTTGCCTGGCAACACTCTCCCATGCTCTCGTAAAAGATGTTACACATAATTTCTTTAGAATGACAAAAAGTCATATATATATGTATGTATATATATATATATATATATATATATATATATATATATATATATATATATATACATATATATATATATATAGCGCAATAAAATTTTATAGGGCATGATTGTGTCATAAATAAAATTAGTGAGAATGTGTGTGTGTATTACAGTATTATGCGGTTGTACTCCTCCCTCCTGCCAGCAGATATTAAGATCTGGGATTGGCTGCTGGCTTTTGCTTCTTTTAAGTCACCGGTGGGACAAGTTGATTTGGAGGCAATATGAAAGTGATGATTTCGGTAGCAAAATGCCGCGTTTGAAAACCCTCCTTCAGTATTGCACCAATAATATTAACAAATGCTCACCTTTCAGTCAGAGCCTTGCTCTGGTTGTCCCTGGCGGCCTGTAGGTCTTTCTCCAAACGCTTCTTCTCTGTTTCCAGCTTCTGTGCATCGATGGGCTCCAAGCGCTGGCGTGGGCTGACATACTGCAGCTCCTTTAGAAGCTCCTCTTTCTCGTTGATGAGGATGAGACGGTCGCGCTCCGGGTCAAGCAGCCCCGGCCATGCCTCGCTGTCCAGTTTTGCAATCTGAACCTCGATGGAGGCGATCCTGGCAAGCGTGAAAACGACAGGGGTGGGGGGGTGGTTGGGTGCTAAAGCGGTGGAGACAAAGCAAAACTGCAAAAACACAAAAGGTGATAACTTACCGACGCTTGGCCTCCTCGTACTTCAGACTGAGTCGAACTTTCTCCACAAGTTTGTTGGAGTTGTTTGTGTACTATAAACACACATTTACAACAAAATAATGAAAACTGCTGGATTTGAAATGTTTTCAAGGGCTGTGTCACTGGTTTACTATGTGAGACTTACCTCAGCAGGTATGTCAGTCTGCGAGCCGGCGTCCGAATAGAGTCGGGGTATGGAAAGCTCCGAGTCGGCCAGCGAGGGACTGCTGCCCCACAGTTCCTGCTGTGAGCCCGAGTCCAGCTGGAAGCCATCCTTCAGAATGGCCAGTTTCTACACGTAAATACGGAAAGTTATCATTGAAATGTTTCATTAGTATTAAAAATGATAAACATTTCTGGGTGAAACGCTTTTGGGGCATTTTAGAACACTTCCTCTAAGGTTTTATGTTTGGTAAATTGTATGTGTTATCTAAGTTGTTTTATGACACTATTTGTGATATTATTTACTGATACCCCTTTAAAAAATGGATAAATGCTACAAAAGACACAATTGCACACACAGGATTAGACTTGGTTGTCAGCTGCAGATGACCACAAAGGGGGGAAAAAGAATGGAGGGGGCGTGAGGAGAAGTATCCACAAGTTGTAGTGAGTTGTATTCTTATATTTTGTGCATTGCATAAGAATACAAATATTTGTCTTGGTTCAATTATACAATTGCCCTGCACTTTAATCAAGGTAATAAAAGGCAGCGTCCACATCGATGGCGTTAAAGTAATTCCATATACCTGCATAAGTTCTTGCTTTTCCTTCTCGCCGGAGCTGATCGCATCCCGAATGGAGTGCACCTCGTTGAGGATGGCTTGCGCCTCCTGCAGCTTGAAGCCATACGGGCTATTAGACACCTTCTGGTCAATCCTGCCAGAGTGAAGGGAAAAAAAATGTAATGTGCAATTTGGTTATGATAAGCTGCTCTCAACAAATAGAGGACTGAGTGTTGCAAGTTTAACGGTCTCAGAATGGCAGCTATCATTACGGTACATGTAGGTCCTGCAGCAAACAGCCACTAGGGCTGCCAAAGTGTCCCTGTGGAAAATGTAGTCATGCATGCGTCAAGACAACAGGTCCTTCCACATTCTTCTTGGAGGGATGAGGCAAAGGGAGGCTCGCACAGAGAGAGAGAAAGAAGCAAAGTACTCAGAGAATGAGGAAGTGAAGTAAAAAGGCCTAATCCTCTCTAAGTGCTTTTCAAACATGGCTTAGTAATAACAGTGTCATAACAGTGTCATGAGTGGCGTTACCACAAAAAGGCCATTTTATGGTCGACTCGTTTTATATATAGTAAAAATATGTTGCTTGTTGTACATGTAAGTTTACGGTGATTACTGTTAGAACTTCCTCTGTCAGATCAGAGCTGAGGCATTTTACCAAACAAGGTTCCCACGCAAAAATCTCAAAACGTGTTGAGAATTTACGGAAAAAAGCCACATTCCAGCCTAAGCCTGTTTGCATTTGTGCAAACAGCGATTGGTTGTCGGAGCGACATCTGATGACTGTAACAGGAGAGGAAAAGTCATTGAAGAATGTTGTTCAACCACTCTGACCCTGAGCTACTCATTAATCCTTTTGACACTCTCACTTGCGAAGCCCCTAGTGAGAAAACAACATACTGGTCATTCCTGTTCGAACTGACAGCTGATTTGTTGGAAAAAAATAGTTGGATTTCATAAACACATACACAAACAATGGCTGCAGTTTGAAAATAAAACAAAGAAAATAATGAATTGTCACAATCTTGACTGATGGCAGCTGCACCTTGCATTTGTAGCTTAATGGGGAAAAAAACGGGTCACATGTGGGATCTACTTTTCCTCAGCTGGTCTTCCTTTGGTGTTGTGTCAGAGGTGTCAGTGTTTAATGATGAGATGGAATGTGTGATAATGATTGCTGAGGCAATAAGGGTGGTGATAAGGAGCAGTTTAGTGCCCGAAGAAAGACATATTTAACTTTAAAGATGTTTGAACAAAGGCTATCGCACAGCAGAGGGAGCATCATTCATGTTGCAGCAGAAATAAAAGAGAAAACAACCAAAGAGACAATTTAATGGAAGTAAGTGAGCGGAACCCTATATTCCTGAGATAGAACATTGAACAATTCTGAACGCTCACATTTTTACCCATGTACCAATCTTGTAATGGACGATATTGAAAACATTAAAGGGGAACTGCACTTTTTGTGGGAACTTTGCCTATTATTCACAATCCCTTTGGAAGACAAGAACACAATTTTCTTTTCTTATGCATTCTAAGTCGTAAAATACGGCTAACAATGCATCTCGTGACCTGAATATTAACCAAGTATTTGCAATATTGTTATTATAAGGGCTAACGCAGACAAACTATTTTAGCAGCACCGTGATTACGGACTAGTTTATGATAGCTTATGCTTCCATATTGAGCTGATGATCTTGTGCATCGCCTCTGAGCTGGTGAAAGTTAATTATGGATTATAAATCATGCCTCTCACCTGGATTGTAGAAGGATGTGGCCATAGACCGAGAAGTTGGTCATCTTTGACATTCGACTTGGAGATGGCGAGAAAGACTCAAAAAGGCGCTCGTTTGCAAAACTGTTTTTCTTTTTACCCTTTGTGAGGATAATGATTAATTCTTTATCCAAACAGAAAGATTTGAACATCCCATCAGTTGGCATCTCAGTGAGAGCAGACATTGTACTTTATGTAATTGTTTTATTATATTCAAAGTTTGTATATTTTGTTCAGCACTTAGCATTACTGCTGCATGATGTTTAGTGTTGTTGTTGAAGGGAAAAGCAAATGTTTTGAAGCGACTGTGAAATTAGTACTACGCCGTAAGCCTAAAATGAGCAAAATACGTAAATATTACATGTTATAAATGTGCCTGTTACTACATTACATAAATACTTTCAGCGTGCATACAAAACGATATTAAAGGCTTTGGATGTTTTTAGAGTGCTTTATAGGCGTAGTAGAGCCACTCTCATTGGCTTCATTGTTAACTGACTTTTGCTAGCCTTTATTTACGAGTTAGAATGCATTGTGAATGATAAAACACCATTCCAAAAAAGTCCAGTTCCCCCTTTAACTGAGGCTACTTACTCTTTCAGCGTTTGAAAGCCTTGTTCTTTGTACTGCAGCTCCTGCTTCATACATGCCAAATCCCGCTTCAGCTTGTTGACCTGCATCAATGGTAAGGGTTTTATGAAATATTTATTGTATGGTCATTATACAAAATTCATGTTGTGACCAACTAAAATATATTAATATTTTTTTAGAACCAAACCCAGATTTTATGTCAGGAAGATTTTTGATATTGAATAGTTAGAGGAAACTGGTAATTACAATAGGGGTAGTAATGAGTCGAGTGTGTGGTTAGGGCGATTAATGTGGAGCGCCACTGGGACTGGGTGTAGGCATACATACAGACTAGAGTGACATTTGATTTACTGCATGACACATTTAAATATGTGTGTGTGTGTGTTTGTGTGAGAAATGTATTTACCCGACTTTTGGCTGTAGCTATTTCTGCTTTTAGGATATCTGGGTCGTACTTGCTGGAGGATGACGTCCTGGAATTCACTGAAATGGAAACGATTAGAAGGGATTGAAAGAATAACTATGTAATGCCAAACATGTAGTCTTTTTTTATTATGGCACATAGCAATCACTATGGGAATGTACATTTAGACTTTCTACTGTACAGTATCGGGTCTCATACATTAAAGAGACACCTATAACCCAAGGGCAGCAAGAAAGTAGGTAATGTGGAGTGGAATACAGCAGCTTCTAAATGCTAAAGAATAGCACACTACTGTAAGTGTTTCTTTTTGTTATTTCTAGCTGAATATCCTCTGTATCTTAATCTACTCAACAAATGAGCAGCCCATAAGGCTTGGCCCTGGTACTAACAATAGTACCTTCGAGAAAAGCCGTGTTGAGACGAGCAGGTACGGCAAAGTGGAAATAGGACATTAGTGTGTCTACTTACAGCTGGTTTGGGATGTCGACTTGTCCCGCCAGGTGTCGTTAAGCTGCCGGTACTCCTGTTGTGCGAGACGGAGCCTTTGCTCCTTCACCTGGTAGATCTCCTTCTGGGCACTGAGGGCGTCACGGGCCACAGCCAGGTAATCCCGCAACATGGACTCTTGTTCCCGCTGCCATTGTGCCCGCGGGTCCTCAAGCTGGGTGCTCTCTGGTGTACACAAATGGGGAGGATTTAGCGCAATTGTAGTGGAATACTGCACTGAGAAACGTTGGCATGAAATATTACATTAAAAAAGATCTTGTACACTCACTGGTGTTGTGGTCGACATAGTATGATCCAACCAGGGGGTCATACGCCTCCTCCCAGCCGATTGGCAGCTCATCTCCGATACAGTCAGCGAATGTCAGAGGCTTTGTGTGCCTGAAGAGGCACAAAAACAAAAAAGATCAAGTCTTTGCTTGTGCTGTTCTATACTGTGTTTATTCATTAGTAAAACAAACTTGTGGATCTAATTACATAAAAATACAATTAGACAGCATATTGTTAGTGCTGTAAAACACTAGTAAAAGGGCCCAAAAAGTGACTAGTGAACTCAGTGTCCACTTTGACCCCAACACATTCTTATCAGTATATTCTGAAGTCCAAGTGGATGTTAATGTGTGATGTAATGAAATGAGACAGTTTGAAGGAAAACAAGAAGAGCCACCGATTTAAAAACTTCACCACTTTTTAGACTACCCAGTGACATTACCGGTACTTCTATTGACTTTCACACAAGTCGAATGTTTTCAGACCTGACACCATCCTGGGCTTACATTGGGTCATTGTGATGCCTGAAAGCGGTTGCATGAGGCAGCAGTGATTGTGATACAGGGAGGGAGAGAGGTAGGAAGGGGGCGGCTAGTCTGGTGTTTTAGAGTCCTCTATTCACCTCTGAGAGGGGCAAAAAAAATGTGGAGGAGGAGAAGGGGGGCGTCTCCCCTGCCGACCACAATGGGAGGAAACCGACCCGTGGCATTCCTCAAGTTGCACTAACGCATCGCCTGGAGGTTTCTGGGGCAACCGTCGGCCTTCCAGCCTGATCAGTGCAGTTTTGAGGGGTGGGGGTAGGGGGGGTTCAATGATGCTTCCACTTTTCCCCTCCTAAAACTGTGTTTTTATGAACTGTGGACAGCATCCTCTCCAGGTTTGTACTCAAAATGATCTATACAACTTAAAACAATTATTTTCAAATTACTTATTTGTATAATTTAGAATAACTTCATCAAATGGATTGTCAAACTTAGTGGGGTTGTTTCAGGAACCTCTGCCAGGAAGTGTTATTGTCTCTACTGTTAAGGATAAGGCTTGACATTACAGAACATGTTTTCAAATGTAAACCTTAAGACCCTTGTTGATATATACCAGACCTGGGCATTCTATGGCCCGCGGGCCACATCCGGCCCTTTGTGCGTCCCTGTCCGGCCTGCGTGAGGCCTATCATAAATTACACAATACATTTTAAAAAGTATCTATGTCGAGTGTGCAATACAACGGTGCTGCTTTTGTTTTGAAAAGCGTTAGTTGTATTACTTCCGTGTGGACTATGCCCGTGCGCGATTGTGAGGGAATGTGAACAGCGGCAATCACAAATTACAAAATAAATTTAAAAAAACATCTATGTTGTGCGTGCAATACAACTGTGCTGCTTTTATTTTGAAAAGTGTTATTTATGGGTGTATGTCCGTGTGTAACCTGTGAGTGAAGGTGCACAGCGACAAGTGATGCACGGTTACCCCCGAGACGCTAAAAAGAGAAAAGTTGATGACGAATGCCCTGTTTTCAACAAGACATGGACTGCCAAGTATTTCTTTACAGAAATTAAAGGTAAAGCCATGTGCTTAATTTGTGGTACACAGGTTGCTGTGTTTAAAGAATATAATTTGAATCGCCACTACCCGACGAAGCACGAGGAAAAATACCAGAATCTGTCTGATGAAGCGCGCGCAAGGGAGGCTGATGCGTTGATGGTAAAATTGCAAACCCTAACAAGGACTTTTTGCCAAATTTCACACCCCCAGAGATGCAGCTGTCAGGACAAGTTTCGTCATTTCTCACAAAATCGCCAGATAAAGTAAAGCGTTTTCTGACAGAGAGTTTATTAAGGAGTGCTTATTGGACTCTGTTGCGCTGATATGTCCGGAGAAGAGGGGCGCATTTGAGAACGTGTCACTCTCCCGAAGTACTGTAACGAGGCGGGTTGAGACCATCGCTGGAAACTTGGAGCTTCAGAACAGAACGGCCGACTTTGACTGTTTTTCGCTGGCTTTGGATGAGAGCTGCGATGTACGTGACACCGCCCAGCTGCTCATCTTCTTACGTGGGATAACTGCAGACTTTCAAATCACGGAGGAGCTAGCAGCCATGCAGTCAATTAATGAGACAACCACAGGTAATTACTTGTTCACATAGGTAAATGCGTGTTTGGACATGTTAGGACTGAAATGGGACAAGCTGGCAGGTGTGACAACAGATGGTTGTCCAAATCTGACGGGGAAAAATGTTGGACTTTTAAAGAGGATGCAGAATAAAGTGACAGAAATTGACATTTTTGCATTGTATTATACATCAGAAAGTGTTGTGTAAGACAGTGTTAAAAATAAAACCATCAAAAGCAATCTGCTTTTGTATAAAGTTAAGTTAGATTAAATGAAATTATTTTTTATTATTATTATTATTATTATTATTATTATTTATCTTACGGTATATCAAAAATAATTTGAGCAAAATTTAATTGAAATATTGTCGGTGTGGCCCTCCAGCAGTGCTCGGGTTGCTCATGCGGCCCCCGGTAAAAATTAATTGCCCACCCCTGATCTATACTGTACCAAAATTTCTTAAAGTTGCCGTCAGAAAGTTCACATATAACCACACATTCCTATTGATTTAAACTGTTCTTTATCTTTCATTTACACAGGGTCAAACTTATACACAAAGGCTCAAATATACACATACGGTCACGACTGCAAATAACTACTAATTTGTGAATCAACAAGTCATTAACTGATCTAATTATAAGTGTGCACCTAATCAGTAGCTCTTATTTAGCCATCAGTGCTAACGAACAATAAAGACAAAGAGGACTACTTCATTCAGAAATATTTATTTTTACTGAAACTGTAATGAAACTGCTGCTACTAAAAGAGAAATGGTTGTCCATTTACAACAAGGACCGGCAAAGTGCTGACAAAAACAAAAGTATTAAAGACTACATTTAAACAGCAGGCCAAAGTGGACCAAATCTGATTTGTATAAAATCAGATTTTTTCCAGCTGACTGTTTAGATTACAAGTAAAATTTGTTCTTTATCAGACTCAATTGTAAATGTGCACAGGCCCCAAAGTGGCCTCGAAGTCACTTGTGTGCGCAGTTTGATACTGTGGAAACAAAGGAAGGTAACAGAAATGTTGTAGGAAGTCGTTACTACTAATACTTTGCAAAATAAAAGCTGCTACACCTTAAAAATTTGTGTTTCTTGTGTGAAAATAAATTAAAGTAATATAATGTAGGAATGTATATAAAGTATATAATGTGATATACTTGAGGGTTTTAATATTTTTAAGGCTGTTAAGTAGAGGAGACACGGACATCAGCGTGGATCTACGTTAGCTTTATTTTTCAACTCACTTATGTAAAAAACTTATGCAATCATGTACGTAACATGTAAGCAAATATGCCGCAGCGAACACATCCTTTCTGGTCCTTCGACAATCTCTATTTCTTAGTACTCAAAAGTATATATATATATATATATATATATATATATATATATATATATATATATATATATATATATATATATACACACACACACAAGTACACAGCCTGTAGGTTCAATTTGCACAACTGAATATCTTAGTTACTCAGACAGCAAAAAAAACAAAAAAAAACAGCAATGTGTTTATATAAGTTTATATTGTGGTATGTCGTTTCCTAATGGGGAAAGACGTTATTGTGTCCTGCATTCATATTAGCATTAAGCTAGCTAACGAGCTAGTGCTAGTCAGTTTGTGAGTTTTTCAAAGTGTGGTTATCAGTGAGGGGTTTTTGATATGTTTTGTTTAAAACGGTAATATAAACCGTCGGCAGTCTTACCACAGTTATCGTTAATACCATTTATTGTTACATTCCTATTGTGTGGCATGACAAAAGAGGAGTCAAAGGGAAATAACTGCACATTACAAATCTGTGTTAACATCTTCAAGTTCAAAGCCACATTCTCAACCTAACTCCAAATTCAACAGAAAAAGGGGATAAAACAGTGCAAACTGAAAAGTGTGCAGATATTATCCATACAGGACAAACAATGATCGCTCTATAGTTTCTGCTCTTTTTCCTAATGGTGCCTTCTGTGTTCTTTCTATTTGATTTCTAAGAACTTTCGTATGTGTGGGAATCGCAGAGTAACTCATGATACAATATAATTGCAATGTTTTGCCAGCCTGATATTAGCACTTTGCTATCATCATCGATAATATGATACAATATCGATAACCATACAGCACCATTAAATTAAGGGAGTGGACAAGTAGCACATTCTTCTTCTACTCTGTGACAAAAGAGGGAAACCGCTTCATCATTAAGAGACAGCTAGCAGTAGTGAGACTGAAAAGACTTGCCTGTGCGGCTGCCTCTTATGTTTCACGACTGCAAATATACAAACACCGAGTCCGCGGCCAGGACAGAAACTGAACTGGGTCCCTTTCACTGATGAATAATGAAAAGGGGCCCACAGAAGACCCCCTCTGCTTTGCTCTAAATTTAGCACAGGACCACAGTCAGGCTTCTGCCAATGGCTGGTTGGCTGGCCCGAGTCTTTGCATCCCATAATTTGATTCGCCCACTAAATTCTGTCCTCTAATGGCCAATGTCAGCAAAATGTGGTTAGTGTTTATTGCTGGCCTAATCTGTTGATCTCAGTCGCCGCTTCCCTCAGAGCAAAAGGCCAGCTGGTTGTGGCGGCCCCGGCCTCCATTTCACCGGTCAGCCGTTCAATAGCCACTTGTGGTCCTTCTCACAGGCTCCGCTGCTTTAGAGCTCAAAGTGCCTGAGACGTCTGTGGCAGGGCAACACGAGGAATCGGAACAGTAAATAGAGTCATAACAACACAATCCAAAATAATATTGCTGCCACTAACCGCCCAGAGGTAAACAAGAGGAAATCTTCTAAATCTATCTACCGTATTTCCTTTAATTGCCGCCGGGTATATATTATCCGCATGCCTCGTTTTACCGCCGGGTCAAACTCGTTTCGCAAAATAATAAGCGCATGCTTAGAATTAAGCGCATGCTTAGAATTACTGCAGTTTTACCGCCGGGTCAAACTCGTCACGTCACGAGTGACACTTCACCTTTCAAGGCATCATTTTCCAAAATGGAGGAGGCTAATTTCAATAATTTAAAATCGCATAAAGGGAAGAAGATAAACAGCTATTCAGTAGGATTTAAGGTCCAAGCTATTGAATATGCTAAAAAGAACAGTAAAAATGTTTTATTAATATAGCTGTGTGTGTCAATAATGAGTCATTAAATGATGGTGGTAGAGGACGCTAGTGATCCCAGGGATCATTCTTGCGACTACTCGGCTGCAGAAGAAGTTTTCTAAACTGGACTTTCAATCGAAGCAGGAGGTAATAATTAAAGGAAGATCTCCATCGAGACAGAGAGACTTTTAAAACTGAAGAAAGATAAGGAAGACTTCTATAAACAAGTTATCGATGCTTTTGTTCAGAAGGAGCGGCGCATGGACTTCATTTATAAATAAAGGTAAGACCATAATAACGTTATTTTTATTATATGTGCTTTTCATGATGTTATCCTTACATCACAAATTTATAAGCGCAGGCCTAAATTTACTGCATGCCTTTGGTAAGCGCCGGAGTGAGAAGAGGTTTTAAATTAATTACTGCCCCGGCGCTAATTCAAGGAAATACGGTAATCATATATTTCGAATAGGGGTGTAACTGTAAAACATCCTCAGTTTGGTACGTACGCGGGTTCATAGGGTTCAATTCATTTTCAGTACAGTAAGGTGTACAAAATACAAAAAGTAAAACTGCTAAGCTTTTAGGTTAATAAAATGTATATCGTTATTGGCTGAAGTGCCACATGCAGTAATATTATGAGCCATGACTCCCGCTAGCTGGGATATTTCCACGCTTCCTCTTTTGCTGGCTGCTTTGATGCGCACACAATACAAAACCTTCTTTCTCTTACCAATTGTTGTGTATTTCATGGGAATTTGGGCAGCCTCTGTAGCAAACTGAGCTGAAGCGTCCAAATACATGAACCGTTACATGCCTAATTTTGAACCACCACAATATATTTTAATCTTAGTGTTTTAGTTTGCTAGCAGCATTGTGTTGATTGAAAATACACTTCCAGTAAAGTAACATACCCTGTGACAAACCGGTCTCCTTACTCAAAGGTCACTTCATAAAAGTGCAAAATGTTGTGGTTTTTTGGGTCTATTACTCATGCAGCTGGGTGTGAATTACCATCATTTCATTTCTACTAGTCACCTGCGCTTTAAATAGATGTTGTGCCTCAATTAATCACTGGGTTTGTCATATCACTTAAAAGGTGGCCCTACTAACAGTAAATGTTTCAATTCATTTATGGTGAGTGCTATTGACAGTTAACAATTAACAATATAAACACAATATTTAAACTAGTTCCTTATTCTATTTTATTACATACAACTGTTTGAGCATGTCTATAGTACACACTAACTAAACAAAAGCAAAAACGATCTACTGCTATCTTTTGTGTTTGCCCTCAAAGTCCTCCTGTGTCCTGGGACGTATTCCTGGAATTTGTAAACATTAGTAAAAACAACAAAATAATTATTTTGAGAAAATAAAAATGTTTACAGCATGAGCAGGAGAAATGGAGCACTTAATTTGCTAACCGTAACCCACATACAGCACATTACGGCTAATTTCATTGGAGTGTTTTTTATTTTAATAGTTATTGGAGGTATTTTTATTTTATTTTATCGTATTTATTTGTATGATGTCACAATTCCTCATATCGGCTCGATAATTATCTGTCTGATATTTATCGTGTACCTCTAATTTTTTTTATGGAGTTTTGCTGTCAAATGAGGTTTGGTTTGTGCTTAGAAAAAGTTAATGTTAGAGGGGAAAATACTAATAGTGGTTAAAAAAATGAATTTACAACATACTGATTATGTTTTTACTTGCTGCCAGTTTCACATTCCAAGGTAAACAGCCCGGCCCGGGTCTTGGCGCGCTAATGCAAACTGACAAAGCGTGCGGTGGAGTGCAAACACACGGAGGCTGGCCGCATAGCTGAATGGTGAGTCAGGGCAGCCTTGGAGAGAAATGTTCATTCAGTGTTGGGCATGAATTCCTCATGTCGAGGTCCAGCGGCGGAAAGACAAAACACAAACTTCCTCACTCTGTTTCACTTCAAGTCACGCTTACATGGCGTCCATATGAAAAAGGGAATGTCAGTAAAAATCTGCCTTGAGCTGGAACACTCATACCAGCCTTATCTGGGTGATAACATTCCTCTGACCTGACGACACGCGTTCAGTGCGTCACTGCGGGGCGGATGGATGATATTGCACACCGAAGAATTTATAAAGACAGCCCTCACTAGAGTGCTTTTACTACAACATTCTCTAGATCAGGGGTGTCAAACTCGTTTTAATTGAGGGCCATATTACAATTATGGCTGCTCACCGAGGGCCAGTTGTTACAGTGATATATTATCTCCTCATCATATAATTACACAATTCCCCATGCATTTTATTTATTAGTTTTATTTATGATGTACAAATTGATGGATGATGTACTTGCTGTTAAAATTATAAGTCATGAGAACAAGCATTTTATTCTAACTTGTAGTCTTAAAATGTTTGAAATATATGTTTAAAGGGTACAAAGTGTATCATTATAATTATGACTGGGGTAAAAAATAACAGTTAAAAATGTAAGAAAAAAAAGATCAAAAAGACAATGTAATGAGAAAAAAATAAAATGTTGATATTAATAACTAATAATAATAATAATACACATTGTCACTTATAACACAAAGCTGACCCTAACTTTTGTCTTTAAATATAAATAATGTCTGTTTTTATCTTTTCTTTTACAAAATAAAATAATTTCAAATTGCTCCCAACATACCCTGACTTTTCAGTATGTGAACCTTGGTGGAAAAGTTTGCACACCTCAGAGTTATTAGAAATAAATTGTCAACTTCTTTCGCATTACATCAAAAATGTTTGGTCTATTTATGTTTCACATTCCTACTGTTACTGTTTTTATCCACACATATGCTGCGGGCCAACAGAACACGAGCTGCAGGCCGCACTTCGGACACCCCTGCATTAACACAATGTTTTGGCATGGTCAGATAACTCTTAAGTTTAAAAACATGCAATTGTATCCAGCACATGACATTTTTCTGTCAAAATTGTTAGTGAAGAAGATGAAGTGCTTAATTGACGCACATTATTTCCAGGCTTTCGTGGGCCACATAAACGATGTAGCGGGCCAGATCTGGCCCCCGGACAATGAATTTGATGATGAATTCTCCATTCATTCTTTTTTTTTATGACTTTTGTCTCCAATCCAAACATCAAACACACCATCCAAAAGTCAATGGCAGGACAGATTAGATCAGACCCGAGTACAAACATACTCTAGGCAGGCGGAAAGCGGGAAAGTTCTTAAAATCTTGTTTACATTAGAGAAATCTTCTATCATCTACAGCATGTGTGTCAATCTCGTTTTAATTGAGGGCCACATTGCAATTATGGCTGCCCTCAGAGGGTCACATGTAACAGTGAATATATATGAATATAAATGTATAATAGCCTTGATAAACAATTTGCATAGGAAACTCTTTTTGATTACTATAATGTTTACTAACACTGAGGGATAACTTGTTTTGCTTGTTGCAGGAACAGATAAATAAAATTATGCGGTGGCCCACAAAAAGTCATGTGGCGGACCATATTTCACACCTTGAGTTTGACACGTGATCTACAGTATGATCGAGCCTCATCGAGGTACTGCCAGCTTTAAGAGCGATGCTTTCCAAGACGAGCCATGTAATAAACAAACATTGCGTCACAGCACACTATCATGTCAGGTTTGTGTGGCCAGCACAACATTTTACCGGTGCAACATGTCATTCCAGTTAGATTATGGAAACAATGTTAGCAATCTCAAACATGTTGGTTTCGACTTTCCGGCACTCTCATCAAGCGCGCTTCTTGTAGCACATGTTTGTTGTTTGAGTATCAGGGCACCAATCAGTAGTACTCTGTAATGTTAGAAGACAATCAAAGTTGAGTCTGAGACCATTCGGCTGTCTCTAAAAACATAATTAGGAGAAGAACTAAAAAAAAAAACATATTCCTAGGAATTGCAAACTTTTCTTTAATTTTTTTATGACTTAAATCATTATGGTCTTGTAAAAAATAAATTGTATTCTTGTGGGATTCATTAAACTCTAATATTTTAATTTACTATAATTTGTATTATTAATCATAAAAACCTACATTGGGGGAAAAAAATACAGGGTAATGACTGTATTTTTTCCACAAAAAATGGACCTTGGATTACAATTACATTTTTTTTAATCATTTTTGTAAGATTGCAACTGTAAACGATAAAAATGTCTCTTAATTCATAATTTTACCCACACAGTAGACACTCTGGGGGCCTTATACACTCCCACATCAAATGCACGGGTGGTATGGGGTCGGGGGTGCAACGCACTCCTCATTGCCTCCTCGACCGGCACAGGCTCCAGGGACTGTGGTTTGATGGCCTGCCAATCCCGTGCTGGGACATCGCTGATGGTGTTAAAGTGAGGCGTGCTCTGTCTGTGAGCAAAGTTTTGTGCCTGGTTGAGATCACAGGGGGCAGTGAGGTGGGTTCTATCTCTGTTGGGGAGTGAGTGGGGGACCCTCAGGTATACGCAGCCGGGGCAGTGGGTGGAATGCTTGGATGGAGTGGCTGCGGTTGTCATTGTGATCGTGGTGTTGTTTAGTGTACTCAAGGAGAGGTTGCGCAAAGATTGGGGTATTTTAGTTGGGCTGTTTTTTTTTGTGGTATGACTTGGTTGATTGGCCACGCGGTAGGCTTTTTTGGTTAGGGGTCATTGGGTGTTGTTCTGGCTTCATGGGGGCAAAGGTGTTTTTATTTGTGTGTTTGGATGTTTGTCTTTTTGACATTTTGGGGTGGGGTTGTTTTTTGATTGATGGGGACAAAAAAGGTTATTGAAGAGATCCCAGGACTTAATATACAGTACATCAGTAACCTATCATTTCAAACGGGCAAATTCCCAAACAAAATTGAAGTAGCTAAAGTTGTACCGATTTCTAAGACTGGAGACAAAAAATTATTTACAAATTAAAGACCGCTTCTTTACTTCCAGAATTTTCCAATATTTTTGAAAAACTGTTTAATAACAGATTGGACAAATTAATAAACAAATATTGAATACTCGCAGAGGACCAATACAAATAAAAAGCATCGATGGCTTTAATTGAAACAACTGAAGAGATTACCCATGCAATATATGGTAAACAGTGTGAAGCAACAGAATTTATGGATCTAACTTAAGCATTTGACACAATCACATTATTTTAATCAATAAATTAGAACGGTATGGCATCAGAACTGGTCTTGAATTGTGTATTTCCAGTGTGATTGATCTGATACTGTGGTCAGAGTGCCTAAGCGTTCCCATTGTGACGTAAATTTCCGGGAATAGCCAAAGGTATTTGGACCAGCATATTAAAAGTGGCTGAGTGAATTTGTGGCATTTTGTGATGTTTACTCTATGTTTTTACATAATTGGCCGATTGTAAATATGATTGGATATGGATACAATGAAACACAATTAAGCATAAGAAGTCAACTTGTTTTTCCACTCTACTGGTACTTTAAACAACAGAAAACAATATGTGAAGCTACTACGCTAAATATATCCTGTGGCGTACCACAGGGATCAATACTGGAACCAAAATGGTTCAGTTTTTATATAAATGACATTTGTAAAGTTACAAAAGACTTCAAAGTTAGTATTATTTGCAGTTTTGCTCAGGAGAGAACACACACAAGCTAATACAAATAACAGAAGAAATTAATAAATTAAGATATGGTTTGATAAAATCAGACTATCCTTAAACTTTAGTAAAAGTAAAATAATGCTATTTTGTAACAGTTGAAAAGAGTCAAACACAAATACAAATAGACAGAATTGACATTGAAAGAGTAAATGAAATAACATTTTTGGGTGTAATAATTAATGATAAAATTAACTGGAAATCTCATGTAAAAAATATACAACATAAGGTGGCAAGAAATGTATCAATAATGAATAAAGCAAAATATGTATTTTGACAAAAATACCACTCCAAAAAAAAACACTCCATATTCACTACTGCTTGCTTGTGTTGCCATATCTGAGTTATTGTGTAGAAATAACTACAAAAGCACATTTCAGTCACTAACTGAGCTTAAAAAAGAGGTCATTTAGAATAACACATGATGTTGGATATTTTTGCAAACAGCCAAAATTATGCACAAAGCAAACTACCCAAGAATGAACAACAATTATTCTCAACAAAAGAGGAGAAATACAAACTCAGAAAAAAATGTAACTTAAAACATTTGTATGCATGTACAAAACTTGAAACCTTTGGTGTATATGTATGTTTGAAGTTTAAATTTATTTCGAACATGTATAAAATTTCAATTTGATACATCAAATATTGTACATCTTTTCTTTTCTTTTTTTCTTGCAACACATCCGAAAAGGAGAAGAAGGAGTAGGAAAAAGCAAACCTTATTCAATCCTACCCCCTTTTTACTTCACAGTTACATCAAATTGTGGTTATATTTCTCCTCTTTTGTTGAGAAGAACTGTTGTACATTCTTGGGTAGCAGGTTGCAGTGCATATTGTGCATAATTTTAGCTGTTTGCAAATTTACCAAATCATTGAATTTCAATATTAAATTATGGACCGGATTAAATAAAGAAATCAAACAATGTACTAATATAATCCATTTTAAGAAACTGTTCAAATCAAGTGTTTACAAAGTGCAAAGAAGAAGAATCATGATAAACATTTAAAACTTATTCATATCACAATTTTAAATATAAATTACTTCACTATTTATTATGTGTTTATTTTTTAGAATGTTATTATTTATGGAGTATAATGTGAACAAATTGTGACTGGAAGTGAAAGAAACTGTTAGCAACTCCTGTGAAATGGAAAAGGATTATGATTAAATAAGCTTAGCTTCTTCCTGCTCCTTTTCGAACATGTTGAAAAAAGAAACTGGAAATTGTGAGTTATCATAGTGTAATTGTATGCATGTTCAAAATGAACTAAAACCATAAACTTTCAACTTTCACCATCAGTCAACATTGTTGTAAAATTAATGCAGTGAAATAATATACTTTTTCTCTTAGTAAAATCATTTTGACTGTCATTAATTTAAACTTTTAAAGGAAAACTTGCTCTGAAGTCAAAATAATAAGTATTGTAATGCAAGTCGCCTGGAAGTGTGTTTTATAGCGGTTGGTCACAAAATAAGGTACAGCTCTGTTGGTTCGGTGTTAAAGAATGAGCCTGTAATGCAGTGACGCTGACTCTTTCCAGATCCCTGTAACAGTCTCTGGGGCCTCATGCTGAACTTTGACCCCGTGCACCTTGGCAGGCACTGAAAGGGATTTTGGATGAATCGGACGCTAGGCCGGCGAACGCTGCTTGGACCTCCACATCATGTGTTTCAGGAATGTGTGCAGTTTTTTTGTTTTTTTAAATGACTTTCTTTGGGACAGTTTCTTAATACTTGCTCTCTCCACCTGTCAGCAGCACTTTCACTAGACCTTCCATCTTCTAAATGAGTGCTATCAAACACATGCCACTGAATTATTAATTGATAATTGTTGAACTCCTTTACAGCAAAGCATTCTCTCTCAAAAAGTCTTTAACTAGGTCACCATTGCTCTGAATAGCAGGAAAAGTACACATGACAACAAAACAATACTAAAAATGTGAGCTACATGAATATCTTTTAATGAAAAAAAACCTGCGGCTGTGATGAAGGAAACAGCTTGTGAAGCCAATTAGGTTTTTAGGGCACAGTAAAAGAATGCTACGTTTTTATGCGAGACGATAAAAATGAGACAGCTTTGAGGGCTGCTGCCATGACAACAATCGCCAGTATTAACATCAGTCACGATATCTGAGGGAAATAAAATAAAAGGAGAGCAACGCAACACAAAAAGCAACCCTTAAGCCTTTTGAATTTCAGACCTAAGGCATTTAAGGGATTTGGTGTGGAAGTCCAAGTGGTCTTAACAAAGTGGTAAAATTTACAAAAAGAAAAGACCTTTCCTTCGCACCGGAGAGTGTTCTTGTACAAGCGGGACTCGTGTCGTGTAACACCCACATGCTTGGTGCTCTAAGCCTATTACGAACGTCGGATTTCTGTGAGAAAGACAGAAAAACAGGTAACGCACGTACTGCTCCCCTGGACTTATTTATGAATGTGTAAACAAGCAGGTGCACTTTGCAGAGAGGAAAATAAGGGTTATTCTGACGTTCGATCAGATTTCACATTTAACAACCGTAGAGCACATGCCACCACTGGAACACTAGTAGGTTGTTAGCCCAAACTTCAACATTCCAAGACAAACAAATACCAGTCAAAATCAGACACCAAGTAACCCAAGTGAAAGTGTATAAACCACCTCTGTGGAGCAATTAACCCTGTAGGATATTAACAGCATTATCCACCACCATTCTCCATGTTTTCACCTAAACACCATCAGATTCACCATTAAAATGTCTGTGAATTTCGGCCATTACAAAATACTTACATCTGTTGCAGCTATGCTATCAAATGTATTCACTTATCTCCCCAGGTGCAATTGAAATATCCACCTCGTTAAAACTAGCTTCAGTTTTCATATCCTAGTATATCCCAACCACCAAACAAACACATTGACTAGTAGAGAATCAAACAATGAAATGTACAATTCCACATGTTCTATACTATGGATGTAACTGTAACCAAATCTCATGGTACGATATTATCACAGTATTAACCCCACGGTAAGATATTATTGTGGTATATGTCCAAAACAAATAGACTTAAAAATGCTGTAGTGTGTAAAATGCTGTGGAAAGAATGTTTAAGATAATAATAATAATAATAATAATAATAATAACTGGGATTTATATAGCGCTTTTCTAAGTACCCAAAGTCGCTTTACATGTAGAACCCATCAATCATTCACACCTGGTGGTGGCAAGCTACTTTCATAGCCACAGCTGCCCTGGGGTAGACTGACGGAAGCGTGGCTGCAATTTGCGCCAACGGCCCCTCCGACCACCACCTATCATTCATCATACAATTCACCGGTGTGAGTGGCACCGGTGAAGATAAACACACTTACTGTAATTGAACACCAACATAATGCTCAAAAGGTTTAATAATACAAAACCCAAAACCAGTGAAGTTGGCATGTTGTGGAATTCTTAAAAAAAAACAGAATACAATGATTTGCAAATCCCTTTCAACTTATATTCAATTGAATAGACTGCAAAGACAAGCTATTTAATGTTCGAACTGAGAAACTTAATTTTTTTGCAAATAATCATTAACTTGGAATTTAATGGCAGCAACACATTGCAAAAAAAGTTGGCACAAAGGCATTTTTACTACTGTGTTACATGGCCTTTCCTTTTAACAACACTTAATAAACGTTTGGGAACTGAGGAGACCAATTTTTGAAACTTTTCAGGTGGAATTTGTTCCCATTCTTGCTTAGTGTACAGCTTAAGTCGTCATGGTATTTTAGGCCTTATATTGCACCACACATTTTCAATGGGAGGCAGGTCTGGACTACAGGCAGGCCAGTCTAGTACCCGCACTCTTTTACTCTTGTAACACGTGGCTTGGCATTGTCTTGTTGAAATAAGCAGGGGCGTCCATGATAACATTGCTTGGATGGCAATATATGTTGCTCTAAAACCTGCATGTACCTTTCAGCATTAATGGTGCCTTCAGAGATGCATAAGTTACCCATGCTTTGGGCACTAATACACAGTTTCCAAAAACAATTTGAAATGTGGACTCGTCAGACCACAAAACACTTTTCCACTTTGCATCAGTCCATCTTGGATGAGCTCGGCGCCAGCGAAACCGGCGGCGTTTCTGGGTGTTGTTGATAAATGGCTTCGGCTTTGCATAGTAGAGTTTTAACTTGCACTTACAGATGTAGCGACCAACTGTAGTTACTGACAGTGGTTTTCTGAAGTGTCCCTGAGCCCATGTGGTGATATCCTTTACACACTGATGTCGCTTTTTGATGCAGTGCAACCTGAGGGATCGAAAGGTCCGTAATATAATCGCTTACGTGCAGTGATTTCTCCAGATTTTCTGAACCTTATGATGATATTACAGATGGTAGATGGCGAAAATCCTAAATTCCTTGCAATAGCTCGTTGAGAAATGTTGTTCTTAAACTGTTTGACAATATGTTCAAGCATTTGTTCACAAAATGGTGACCCTCCCCCCATCCTTGTTTGTGAATGACTGAACATTTCATGTAAGCTGCTTTTTTTACCCAATCATGGCACCCACCTGTTCCCAATTAGCCTGTTCACCTGTGGGATGTTCCAAATAAGTATTTGATTAGCATTCCTCAACTTTCGCAGTCTTTTTTGCCACTTGCGCCAGCTTTTTTGAAACATGTTGCAGGCATCAAATTCCAAATGAGCAAATATTTGCAAAAAGTAACAGTTTTCCAGTTTGAACGTTAAGTATCTTGTCTTTGCAGTCTATTCAATTGAATATAGGTTGAAAAGGATTTGCAAATCATTATATTCTGTTTTTATTTACGATTTACACAATGTGTCAAAATCACTGGTTTGGCATTTTATATTATTACTACAAACAAGTAAGGCTGGACAATTAATCTAATATTCCATACATCCATTTTCTACCGCTTATTGCCTTCGGGGTTGCGGGGGGCGCTGGAGCCTCTCACAGCTACAATTGGGCGGAAGGCGGGGTACACCCTGGACAAGTCGCCACCTCATTGCAGGCCCAACACAGATAGACAAGACAACATTCACACTCACATTCACACACTCGGGCCAATTTAGTGTTGCCAATCAACCTATCCCCAGGTGCATGTCTTTGGAGGTGGGAGGAAGCCGGAGTACACATTGATTTTGATAATGGCTTCTCACGATCATGAAAATATAATAATAAAAAAACGATCAATGGGTCACGCAACATGCATGCAAATTCCAGAGCTTGTAACGATGACACAGATGAGGAGCGAATGAGTGAAAAAAGGGCACCTTTAGTAGAGGTTTGGGATGTCACCATGGTTGCTACTTTTTATTTGACACAGCGAGAGTATGCCTAAATAGTAACTAAACGTAACAAAAACATAAGGCAAATTATTTATGCTTTCACGAACACAGAATAACCGGGAAATTGACATAAATGTAAGTGAAATATTGTCATTGTGGGGAGAAGGAACATTTGTTTGGGAAAATAATGCTCATTCATCCCTGAAACACTCAACCGTCCCATCTTGAACTAAACAATGTCGAGTTGGCCACAGGTTGCAGCCACGAAATTCTAAGTTAATTATTATTTGCAAAAAAATAATAAAGTTTATGAGTTTGAACATCAAATATCTTGTCTTTGTAGTGCATTCAATTGAATATGGGTTGAAAAGGATTTGCAAATCATTGTATTCCGTTTATATTTACATTTAACACAATTTCCCAACTCATATGGAAACGGGGTTTGTAAACAACGGAGCTAAAGCTAGCAAGAACAATCCATACACCCACAAGACATCTCATCTGCTTGTGTTGTTGTGAACGACATCATCGATGTAACAATGTTTAAACACGACAGCAATCGCAATTTGAGAGGCGCTCTCTCTCTCTTTTTTTTTTACAGCTCAAATTGTCCCCTTACTCATCATCAAGCTGAGAACAGCACAGCACACTTCCTGAATTCACAATAATGGCCCACCACATTCAGTCTGACTGCGCTAACAAAATAAAGGTTTAAAAAAAGTACCTAACACAAGCATATTTTAGTTATAGCACTTATTGATACATTTACACAATGATTATGGTTTGACCTAAAATATTAGTCAAAATTGTCCAAAGATGTATTCAGCACCCCCCGAAACCCCCGAACGGGACAAGCGGTAGTAAATGGATGGATGGATGTATTGCACCAATAAATGTGAGGATTTTTGCATTCAATTAAGAAACATTTTATTAAATGTTATTTGACGCAAAACGCACACACTCTGTGGTGGCAAATTAAGTGTAAAAGGTAAAACACGGAATTAAAAACAACTAAAACAAAAAACTAAATTTTATTGTGTTTTATATTGCTATTTTTAATTAAATGAACCTATATTAATATTATTATTATCTTCTCACTGGTGGTTGTTTATTTATTACTAATTTTTAAATCAGTTTTTTAAACTATATTTAGAGATATATTTTGGTGGTACAATAGACACTTACATTTTCAAAATAATAAATAATCGTTTCATTAATTGTGATATCAATCAAAGTAATCATGATTATTATTTTTGCCATAATCGTCCAGCCCTACAAACATGTATGTATGTATGTGTATTAGGGCTGCAACTAACGATTAATTTGATAATAGATTAATCTGTCAATTATTACTTCGATTAATCGATTAATAATCGGATAAAGGAGACAAACTACATTTCTATCCTTTCCAGTAATTTATTTAAAACAAACAGCATACTGGCACCATACTTATTTTGATTATTGTTTCTCAGCTATTTGTACATGTTGCAGTTTATAAATAAAGGTTTATTAAAAAAAAAAATATATATATATATATATATATATATATAATAAATTACCTCTGCGAATGTGCATATCATAGATCCAATGAATCGATGACTAAATTAATCGCCAACTATTTTTATAATCCATTTTAATCGATTTACTCGATTAGTTGCTGCAGCCCTAATGTGTGTGTGTATATATATATATATATATATATATATATATATATATATATATATATACCGTATTTTTCGGAGTATAAGTCGCACCTGCCAGAAATGTATAATAAAGAAGAAAAAAAACACTGTAGCCCGGCCAAACTATGAAAAAAACTGCGACTTATAGTCCGAAAAATACGGTATTATATATATATATATATATATATATATATATATATATATATATATATATATACACACATACATATATATATTTTATTTTGTTTCCAGTTAAGTGTGTTTAAATTGACAATATAAACATCTAGTGTAACAAATGTAAAACAATAATGTTCAAGTTAGAGTCTTTCAACTTTTAACTTCAGAGAAAACAGTGGCCTCTGTATTGGACATCTGATATCACTTTGGAAAATGTGGATTCTCAGAAAAGTTAGCTGATAATGGAAATACCTCACAAATTGATGCTTGGCCTCCTTGGCATTAAATATATTTTCCGGGTGGTGGTTTATCAAGTAGCCTCTCACATTACTTGTGTTCCCCGCTGTGCAGTGTCACCAAACTTTTTCTTTGTCCGCGCAGCCGCCTGACTCATTTCTTACTCAAAATATGGATATCATATCCATCTAAACCACGGATATGTGGGTTAAACATCACAACTTCTGACCGAAGGCGGCGACTTTGCCTTGCGGTATACGCAGACCAAAGCAGTTGTGTTTTCACCAGAGTTTGTTTGTCTGCCTGTTAGCAACATAAGTCAAAAAGTTATGGATATATTTTAATAAAAACTTCAGGAAATGTCTGAAAAAACAATCCTTTCACTCTCCTTTACAACTTCTCACTCACGGACCTCGCACACTCCTGCTACGCAGGGAATTTTTGGAAATGTAGTTTACTTCCAGACCGGCCGATTCAAAAGTGCCAGCAAAAAACGACACTGACTAAGTTTTCATTTTATACAGTCACACGTCACGATATTATTGTGATGATTTTGATACCCAAATACCGCGGTATTTATAATACCGTTACACCCCTAATCTGTACATATGGCTTAGTTGTGACAAAGTTGTCAGTACATTTTCTGTAAACAAACATACTGTAACATAATATACGGGTTGAGCGTTTTCTTATCTTATCAACTTTTGGTTTTGCATTCTTGTGATTTTCTGCAGAGCGCTTTGACTTGTCTTGTGTATGAATTGTACTCTATGAATAAACTTGCCTTGCCTATGTGAAGGAACCTATAATTGATTTTATTAAAATGTTCACAATATTTTAGGGTTCCTATCGAGGAAACCTTACAATGTATTATATCTATAAACTGCTATACAACAGAGCAGATGGCAAGGGTTTGTGATGTAGAGAAATCCCATATTTTTACCAACTTTCCCAGGAGATTTCCAATATTTTGAAATGCTAATGTTGATGCTCCTCTGACCCACAGAATTAGACACACAGGTGTTTGTGGCTCTACTCTAATTACCACAACATTAGTGTCACATTAAACATTATGTCACTACTGGTCTGATGTTTCCTCAAAAATATTGTTTAAAAAATAACTTAGAGCCTTGTCCAGCTGTTTACTGATGTATACTATTCATGTTTAAATATCTTTTACTGCAAATTAATATTGGCCTCTTTGACTACTGGTAATCGATATTGGCCCTGAGAAAACATATCGGTCATAAGTCATCACATATATGTCAAGCTCCAAGCAACTGCTCATGTCTTATGTAAGTAACACATTTTTGCGCAGTGTTTTACATTATAACAACATTGAATGCACTATGCAAAAAAGTGTGGTATTGCAAATTGATCAAGGCAGAGAGGGACTGACCACAGGTTGGTACTAGCAACCACATATGTTTGCCATTAGTAGATGTGCTACAACCTAAAATACACACAAGATTAGACTGAGAAAAAAGTTATCTCTGGGGTGGTGAACCTACAGCCCGATTCATCCACTCCATTGATCTATTGATTTATATTCTTAAGATTCAACAACATTGATCTGTGCTCTGCAAGTTGGCCTTCCGAAAGCTATCTATCGTTTTTAACATTGTTTTAAAAGGCAATCAATCAATATTATCGATACTAGAAAAACAAAACATTTAATTTAAGAACGGCAGACTTTATATGAAGTTCAACACTTTTAATGATAAGGATGTTAAACGTTACTCAAGTCAGTCTGCCCATCTGTGGCGTCCTCGCCATCAGTCATCAAAACAAGAATGGTAGAACGTTTGATCATGTTACGCCTATACTGGTTCACCTGCACTGGCTTCCTGTGCACTTAAGATGCGACGTTAAGGTTTTATTACTTGCGTATAAAATACTAAACGGTCTAGCTCCATCTTATCTCGCTTATTGAATTGTACCATATGTCCCGGCCAGAAATCTACGTTCTGAAAACTATGGCTTATTAGTGATTCCCAGAGCCCAAAAAAAGTCTACGGGCTATAGAGCGTTTTCTATTTGGGCTCTGTTACTCTGGAATGCCCTACCGGTAACAGTTAGAAATCCTGCCTCATTAAAAGCATTTAAGTCCCATCTTAAAACTAATTTATACACCCTAGCGTTTAAATAGACCCCTTTTTGGACCAGTTAATCTGCCGTCTCTCTTTTCTGCTCTGAGACCCTCTTCTCTGTGAAGAGGTTATCAAATGGCCACAAATCAGTTTCACCTGAGGAGGTGCTAGGGACCAGGGGTGGACCACAACTCCATGCATCAGACGTCCTGGTGACTTGTCTACGTACAAGAAGATTCCTGCTGGCCTCCCAATGAACTGGACTCTCAGTATTAACCGGAGGTGGGGGGAATTTGTGATTAAAGGCTATAAAGGTAAACTTTGATTTGTTGATACCTACAGTGGCCAAGAAAGGTCACAACAAATGCAAACACCACAACACAATAACGTAAAGCCACAACACAACTTTAAACCACAAAGGGTGTAACGGACACAAAGGAAGTGAGAGCGGACCAAATTTTGTCGACAGACCAAGTGGCTGAAAACGGTGTAATGAACAAAGATATTAGTATTATTGAAAAAGTAAAAAAAGTTATTCATGACAGAAAAAGTGGTCACACTGCACTTACTTTTCCAACTTTGTTCATTACACCGTTTTCAACTTTCCGACTCAGCTACTTGGTCAGCCGGCAAGACCGCGTTAACCTAAGGAGGGGGCCCACGGCTGAGGGGTTTTGCCCCAACCCCACACCAAGACTCAACACCCCTGCTCTACGGTAAAGTTGTGACTGCTTGACACTCCGTGAAAGAGGATCAATCAAAGTTTATTTATATAGCCCTTAATCACAAGTGTCTCAAAGGGCTGCACAAGCCACGACGACATCCTTAGCTCAGATCCCATATATCCCAGGATAATCTTGGACGCCATACTTCGCCCACGTCCTATAATGAAACCCTACACACTTCAAAATCTTGCATCTTACCTATGTCTTATCTGTCTGGGTAAAGTGATCAGATGTAATATACAAGGGCAACTAGTTACAGAGCAACACCTGGAAATGGAAAAAAAATCTGTTGCAGAGTTGCATGTTAACTGAATTAGGCACACAACTTAGTTATGGCTTTATGAGGCTAAATTCTCCACTGGTTGAGCTGTGGCATAGTAATAAACACTGTTTGGCCCGCAGATCATCAACATATTTTCACTTTGGCCCCTTGGAGGTAAAATGTTTGGCCAGCCCTGGTCTATACCATAAAATGTACTTTCTGTAAATGCATGTAACTGATTTTACAATAGACTGATTTTAGCCTGTTTAATAATGAATATTAAAGCATGCATGATTTATTTATTTTTTTGTATGCGTCCCTCTTGGGAAAAAGTTTGAGCATTCCAAACAACTTTATACTGGATGCACCATCAATGCATTTCTTCCCATGGTACCCACATGTATGAATCTCAAAACTGTGGACAGGGTCAAAGGTCATTCATCCTACCTGTCTCTGGGGTCGATCCAGCTGGTGCTCTGGTTGATGTGGTCAATGTAGTAGACTTTACCATCAAAGTCTCTGGATTCCTCCCAACCTTCAGGTAGTGGCAACTCCTTCCTCGGCATGTCAGGCTAGTCTCCATGTAATTAACTCCCCGCTACTCAAAATCTTAACGAAGGGAAGCCATCGCTTTTCTCTGTCATCACCGTCGTCATCGCGGTCAGCATCAACGACAAAAGCTATTTCCAATATTCCCGAGCTGGTGAATCCATCATAATAATCCAGAGGGAACAGGGGGAAAATAATGATGCTAAAGGTGACGCAGGGGGTAAAATGATTCCATAAGGCAGGACTTCAGCACAGTTATTTTGTTTTACCTTGTGTTTTTAAAAGCTGTATTTTGTATTGGAAACTTAAAGGAGTCTTGAAGGCAACTTTGGAAGCAAATTACCGCATAAAAATGGCACCCCCCGCCACTTCTCAAAATAACAGTTATTTTTTTGGAGCAAATATTGTTTCTTTAAAAAATAAAAATCCCATTCAATATACCCGAACCGCCTTGTTTTCTTCTTGCCCACGGGCCACCATGTTTTTTAGCAAGCAGGAACCGATGCTAGCCAGCTTGCCAAGAAGAGAGCAGCCGACCGTGGTGTGGGACGTTGACCGAACAAGTCCAGCGGGACAAACAGCCGCGGCAATACCACCGCTAAAAACAATGAACAATAAAAAATGGGGGAATATGACCTATTTCGCACCGACGACGCGTAGGGATGCGGCAGCCTGTAGTAAAGTCTTCACTCTTCAGTTCAGTTCCCGGTGACTTCACTTCACTCAAGTCACAAGCTGTGTGTGCGTGTGTGTGTGTGTGTGTGTGTGTGTCAAGACAAGCGGATGTTGCTTACTGCTGCTTCCGGTATGCGCTTTCAGAATAATATCTCGCTCTCGAAATATTGTATGGTCTAAAAATATTTTGCACGCATTTACTTAGTATGACATTTTTAAATGTTTTATGAACTAAACGTTATTACTTATGCGCATTATTTTTGACTCAACATTAAGTTGACCACATCACGGAATATATACTAATAGTGTGTGCATGCTTAGTAACACTAAAAGTACACCTCCAGGCAACTTCAACCCTAAACTAACACCCTCCCCGGATTGTAAATAATCAAATGTAGATACTTTTTCTTATCCTTTCTGATCTCTCTCTCTCTCTATGTCCACTACTTGCTGTACATATCCTACCAAGTCAGACCGACACTGTTTCAATGTCAATTTCTCTGTTTTCAATTGTTGATGACTGAAGTGATGATAACAACCAAACCTACCCCCCCCCCCCACCCCCCCTCCACATCCCACACCACGGATTGTAAATTATGTAAATAATTCAATGTATATATTCTGATGATTATCTTGTGTGATGACTGTATTATGATGATAGTATATATCTGATAGTATATATATGTATCATGACCCCGACTTAAACAAGTTGAAAAACTTATTCGGGTGTTACCATTTAGTGGTCAATTGTACGGAATATGTACTTCACTGTGCAATCTACTAATAAAACTTTCAATCAATCAATCAAAACAAAACCATCCCAAGAAACACGAACACATTCCCGAATGCAGCTGAGATAGGCTCCAGCACCCCCCGTGACCCCGGAAGGGACAAGCGGTAGTTAATGGATGGATGTTTTCATTTAATTGATTCCAATTATCTGTACGCCTCTGTAGAAATTCACAATCAATTGCACCCTCTAGTGGGCGGTTGTATAACTGATATTCCCATAACTAGGACAAGAACACAGGTAACATTAACTAGTTACATAATCATTCGAATTGCGCATTTAATCTATTAAAATCAATTTATGAAAGCCAAAAAATGTTACTTTCATTGTCATTTTGCCTTTAAAACTTCATGGATTTCTCCCTCAACAAAACTTTTAATTGTGGCCATAAAAAAAAATGGAAAAGGAGCAAAATACTGCAATGTAACAAAAACAACACAAGGTTTTCATATGTTGAATCCATATGTGAAGGCACTACAAATCTAGGTGGAAACTGAGACAACCAAAATGTGGTGGTACGTTCATTTAGTCGTAGTATTTTATCAACAGTCAACGTAGAGTGCCTAATTTTCGTTCATACATAATTCCTTGTGCAATTACGGCCCTCTTTTTTGAGTAGCGCTCATCTGCTCGTTTCAACGCACCTTTTACGCGCACACAATTAGGAAGCTGCAATTTACTGGAGGCACGCGAACGCAGCATGTTCATCCTGCGCCTCTTGGAAACAAAACAAGCAGGGAGCGCAGTCACATGTTCAGAAGGGAAGCAGAGAACCAGCAGTGGAAGTCGGCGCCGTCCGCACTAGTCCGGGAAGAAGCAGCACCCCACACATGGTGCTCCTACGGCACATTTCGGTGGCTCTGTCCGCCGCCGTGGCTGCCCTGGGCTCGGCGCTCTTCGTCGCCCTCAACTACTTCTACAGGAAGCGAATATGGTTACCGAATGCCGAGTACTGCACGATCCAGGAAGTGAGGTTTTGCTTTCTCTTCAGGCTGTTTGGTGTCTCGTGCATGAACAAAATTGATTGTGAAAATATCGGAATGAGTAAATTGATGGCACTGCAGATTTCATGTGAGTCATTAATGATGCTGATGCTGTCACCGATTTGCATATGATAACAATTAAGACATTTTTGTCCCAACAGGTACATGTGACGATCCATCTCTCCATGAAATCTATTTGCATTTCTCTAATCTTGTTACCCAGATTCAATCAAGACAGGAGGCTTTAAAATATACACTTTTTCTGTTGTTAAAAAGCAGCTAACTGATTACCATGATATCAAATAGTACCCAAGATAGTAGTTTTTGGGAGGGTTAAATAATGCCTTTAAGCGTCTGAATTTGAACTGCTGTCATGTATATCTGTTTATAGTTAAAGTTCCAATGATTGTCACACACACACTAGGTGTGGTGAAATTTGTCCTCTGCATTTGACACATCCCCATGTTCACCCCCTCGGAGGTGAGGGGAGCAGTGAGCAGCAGCGTGCGTCGCGCTTGGGAATCATTTGGTGATTTAACCCCAATTCCAACCCTTGATGCCGATGCATGGAGGCAATGGGTCCCATTTTTTTTGTAGTCTTTGGTATGACACGGCCGGGGTTTGAACTCACAACCTCACAGTCTCAGGGCGGACACTCTAACCACAAGGCCACTGAGCTGATTAGTTTAGTTTAGTTATTAAAGTGTTCTCTTGCACTCATTTAGTTGCCTTTTCTTTGGCTTCTTATATGGTTAACATTTTCACACTTCCACAGACAATCATGAAAGTTAAATAAATGTGGACACCTAACATTTTCCATTGCTTTTAGTTGAGCACTTGCTATCAAAAGTTATTGCAGACTGATATTTTTTATTGTGTTGTAGATGGTTAACTTCTTTTTACACTTACACAGACAATTAAGAATCTTAAAGTGTTTACGTTTAGCTTTTTCTTTGTTTTTTACATGGTCGAAAGAATCACATACAGCCGGTTACACACTTGCTTACAAAACGAACCATTTTGATAGCATGTTTCACAATGTTTAACTTCTTTTTACACTTGTGCAGCAATTAAGAATAGTAAAAAGTGAGATGCATCTGTGGTAGGGAAGCAACAATTAACGGCATAACGATTAACCCAGTAAACTTCCTGACGGTTATTATAATCGCTTAAAATTTTAGTTATCGAAGACCGTATTGACACGTTGAAAAGATTAAAGTACCAATGATTGTCACACACACACTAGGTGTGGTGAAATTTGTCCTCTGCATTTGACCCATCCCCTTGTTCACCCCCTGAGAGGTGAGGGGAGCAGTGGGCAGCAGCGGTGCCGCGCCCAGGAATAATTTTTGGTGATTTAACCCCCAATTCCAACCCTTGATGCTGAGTGCCAAGCAGGGAGGTAATGAGTCCCATTTTTATAGTCTTTGGTATGACTCGGCCGGGGTTTGAACTCACAACCTACCAATCTTAGGGCGGACACTGTAACCACTAGGCCACTGAGTAGGTAAAAAAGATAAATGACAAAGCTCATTTCCGAGAGAAGCTGACTTAAATGCTAGCATGAACACAATACACATTGTTTTAAAAATAAAACTTGGTTAAAAGATTTCAGTGTGTGTATAAGTACTAATTGAGCACATACAGTAATACCTTTATCATTTTGGTCTTAATAATCGTTATATTTTTATATTGTCACATTCCTATTATGTGACACTAATCAATGTTACAGCTGTTTTTTTTACGCTATTAGCATTTAGTTACACTTAATAGGTGTGAAGTTCAAGTGCCTGGCAAAAAAACATCCTGGTGCCACGGGGTATGTCGAGAAAACCCCATGGAACTGATGCTGTTAAGAGACACACAGGATCCCAGTTTACTTCTGAATTTTATGTTCCCATGTGTTTTCAGTGTAGTAAATTAAGTAATTTGTCACCTTTAGCAAGGCATTTAATTCCATCAGATGCTCATCGTTGGAAACTTTGTTGCATAAATGGAGATAGCAAGTGGCTTGTTTAGAGTAGAAATGAATAAATAATGCTACATGCTTACACTTGCAGCAAATATATTAGTTTTATATAGATACACATGGCAACAAAAGTACTACATTTTTTACTCGCATCTCTGATGGTGCCTAATTTGATGGATGTCACTAAAGCAGGGAAGCTAAAGACTGGTGTGCCGGACATCTTCCTTTACTATTAGTCTTATTTTGCATATTTGCAGTTTTAAAAAGGACCTTAAGCAAAAAAGATAGTCAAAAATCCTCTCCGTGAGAGTACTCTAGTGTTTTTAAGAATGCCTCAAGGTTTTTGAACTGAAGTCACAGGCCACCAGTTGAATAGCTCAAATGATGAACAAGTGAGTAATTAAAATAGAACCTAGAGGAAGACAAAGTATAATTAAAGACGTTGAACAAATCGATTACCTAATGCTTCTGACAAACAAGCTAGCACAACACCGTTTTTATGGTGTTGGTTTAGTTTGAACATGCATACAATTAGAGTATGTTTCATCACGTTTCCATTTTCTCATGACAGCATGTCCGAAAAGGAGTAGGAAGAAGCAGATCTTATTTAATCCTACCCCTTTTCATTTCATAGCAATTTCTAACATTCGTTTGTACTCAATCTGTAACACAACAGTGAAAACATAAATACGTAAATAAATGTTAATTACATAATAAAGACATGCACCTGGGGATAGGTTGATTGGCAACACTAAATTGGCCCTAGTGTGTGAATGTGAGTGTGAATGTTGTCTGTCTATCTGTGTTGGCCCTGCGATGAGGTGGCGACTTGTCCGGGGTGTACACCGCCTTCCGCCCGATTGTAGCTGAGATAGGCTCCAGCGCCCCCCGCGACCCCGAAGGGAGTAAGCGGTAGAAAATGGATGGATGGATGGATACATAATAAGTAAGGGTTTCATACATAAAAAAATATCTATTTTTTTATACAGGAATAAGACTATAATTTTTCAATAAGTATGTTTAAGATTTGTCTTCCTTGTCATTTGTAAACACTTTGAGTTTGAACGGTTTCTTAAACTGAATCATATCAGTACTTTGACTTTTTGCTTAATCCTTTCCATAATTTAGTTCCACATACTGATATGTTAAAGGTCTTAAGTTATAATTATACCTTAGGTAAATAAATTACATTACGGAAAAATGTGTAACTACTAAAAAAAGAGAGGAATTAAAGGGGTACCTTGAGGAATGCCTCAGTTATATAAATCACAAGTTTAGACTAGCAAAATGTCGATGCAAGGATCAGCCAAAGTGTTTATAGTGGTCCAAGTTTCTCTATACAACAAGTGCTCTCTAGTGTTTTGGGAGTTTTCTGCAAAAATGTTAGTCACCCAAGTTTTTAATCTAACTCGGGGGGCCGGTATAATGTCTTTTAGTTGAATAGCCCTACCTAAAAAAAAAAGCAGACCATTGAATGCTCAGCATTCTTGCCAGATAGAGGATCCTTGAATAGCATATTAGGCGGTTGGTTCTTTAAAACAGTAGAGCCCTTTATCCATATAGAGCAGTGGTTCTTAACCTGGGTTCGATCGAACCCTAGGGGTTCGATGAGTCTACCTCAGGGGTTCGGTGGAGCCTGTCTGGTCATACGGAGGATCTTTGACCAGTATTTCTGCCGTTTGTGCCTAAAAACAGCAGAACATTTCTGTCAATAGTTTTTGTTTTTGCAGGTCTGTAAAAAAAACCTACCAGAATAGCCCTGTCATGCTGACTTCTGACTAACAAACATATTGCTTCTGTTTGAATTAATTTACAACTGTGTTAATTAATAATACATATTAATATTTCAGTGTGTGCAGCTGAGATAGGCTCCAGCACCCCTCAAAAGGGACAAGCGGTAGAAAATGGATGGATGGAATAGCATTTTACAAACTATTTTTTGTTGTTGTTGCGGGAATTGCAATCTCTGTGTTCCGCTTTAAAATCTGAGATAAGGATGCAGACAGCTGTGAGGGTGAAGCAAGAATCTTTCACTATGCAAAGTCCACAATGACTGTGGGAAAAAAATAAATAAAAGGAGGAGCGGCACAAGCTGTGCAGCATCTCTGAGTCACTGCCACAGCTTGATGTTCGTCCCCCGGCGACTGCAGATGGCAAAAACAAAAAAAGCTACCAGGTTAATTTGGTGCTGTTTACTCTGAAATAGGCAGCCTGGGATTACAGTCCAGGCAAAAACAAGGCAGAAATGTAAACCATCTCATTTTGAAACAATAGGAATCTCCACATAATCAAAGGTTTTTGTAAGGAGGTTTTGTAGTCACTTTTCCCATATGGATGTCTCATACAATCTTCTGGCTTAATTTTCTTGGAGACACTTTTGGTATAATAGCTTGTGTTGTAGTCTGGGGAGTCAAATTTGCCTAGGGGTTGAACACAATCTGTTCCGGGAACGCTGGTCAACCTCCAATTTGTTCAGATTTAACCATTTTCTCCATAATAAATAAATAAATGGGTTATACTTGTATAGCGCTTTTCTACCTTCAAGGTACTCAAAGCGCTTTGACAGTATTTCCACATTCACCCGTTCACACACACATTCACACACTGATGGCGGGAGCTGCCATGCAAGGCGCTAACCAGCAGCCATCAGGAGCAAGGGGTGAAGTGTCTTGCCCAAGGACACAACGGACGTGACTAGGATGGTAGAAGGTGGGGATTGAACCCCAGTAACCAGCAACCCTCCGATTGCTGACACGGCCACTCTACCAACTTCGCCACGCCGTCCATAAAAAAATCACATAACTAATCAGTTCCCGGGTCAAACTATCACCATCATAACACACTTATTTAATGTGACAGCAATGTTTTACTTAATATCAAAGTTAATCACAGAATAATAAAACAAAACTAAAGGGGCAACAGGTGTTTCCTGAGCCAGAAAGAGTTACAAACTCTTCCTTGAGCAATTTTAGTACTTTTGGGGCCTTTCAGAGGTTTGAACTGTACGGTTATGAGGTTCTGGAACTCAGGAGACAACGTGTGTGTCCTCTAAACATTTGACCCCTGGTTTTCCCATAGGAGGAAGAGGATCAAGGCAAGCGTCAGGTCTTAGTCCTTGGCCTGGATGGAGCCGGGAAGAGCAGCATGCTCCAGCGTTTGACCCCCGGAGGTGTTAAGAGAAGCTGCTGCCGACCCACAAGAGGCTTCAATTTCATGAGCATCAGTGCGCCCGCTTGTCAGCTGAACTTCCTGGAAAGTAAGAACCACCCCCCATACATCAGAGCATCCATCCACATAAAGTCAACTGTTTTTTCCACTCTACTGGTACTTTAATTCACGCTATTGAACTAAGGCGCTAAAGTGTTATTAAATTATCACGTTCATTTTCGATTAATTTACTTATTGGCACAGACCTAATTTTCACGCTGCGCCACCAAAACTAAATCAAAATTGACAATCTGATATTTCTTTATTTATCTGTATTTGCCAGTTGTTGACTAGCACTAGATCCAGATAAAAGAGCAAATTTTACTTCAAAGGGAACTGCACTTTTTTTAAATTCTGCCTATCATTCACAATCATTATTAGAGAAAATATTTTTTTTCAATGCATTCTAACTCGGAAATAAAAGTCAGCTTATAATGCTGCCAATGGAAGTGCTCTATTCCGACCACAAACCCCCCCAAAAACATCCAAAAACTGCCAACAATACTGCATTTACATTTGGAGACTTGAATATTTACCAAGTATTAGTGATATTGTTATTATAAGCGCTAACGCAGACAAACTATTTATAGTGGCATCGTGATCAGAGTGAGCTAAATGCCTCTCACCTGGATAGTAGAAGGATAAGGACATAATCCGACAAGTTGGTTAACTTTGGCATCTAATTTAGACCCGGAAATGTCGAGAAAAACGCGAAAAGTCGCTTGGTTCCACCATTCCTTTTTTTCGTGAGAATTATGAGTCATTCTTCATCTAAACGAGAATACATCAACATCCTAGCAGTAGGCATCCTAGTGACAGCGGACATTGTACAATAAGTAATGTTTTATTATGTTTGTTGACTCTCATGTTTGCATGAGTAGTAATCAGTGATGTCGAAGGAAAAAGCGATTTTTGTGTCGTTCTCGCTAGTTCCAGGTCCTAAATGGCTGTCAAAGTGTCCCAACTTTTCGGATTATATCCTCAGCCATCTACTTTTCAGGTCAGAGGCATGATTTATGATCTACAATAAACTTACAGGGAAGCGAGGAAGCAGCAGACCACTCGATGATGTAAACATAGGGACACACGGAAGTGACCACGTCGCCGATAGTTTGTCTGTGTTAGCGCTTATAGTACCGTAACAATATCACAAATACTTGGTTGGAGTATTGTTGGCGCTTTTTGAATGGTTATTTATCAGATTTTATGGGCTTAATAGTCGAGATCCCATTGGCTTCGTGGTAAGCGTACTTTTATTTACGTTTATTAAATATTTAGATTGCATTAGAAAAAAATGAATTTGTCGTCATGTCTTTCATGATTGTGAATGAAAAAAAGTGCAGTTCCCCTTTGATAGGCCGACTCCAATAGGCTCCAATGTAAGCAGACTTTTGATCATGTTTATTTACTAGTTAGAATGCATAAAAAAATAAAAACATGTGTTCTTGTCTTACATAGGGATTGTAAATGATAGGCTTTTTTTTTAAAGTTTCCCCTTTAAAGATATTATATGTATTATCTACCGAAATCATGCTATGGATATTTTGTCATATTCCTGGTCAGCCAGTAAATTAAAGCTGTGCTGCTACCTATCTGGAGGCTTGTGTATCGTTCGAGCAAGAAAAAAAGTAGTTAATATTAGAAGTCCCACTGCCTCTCATGGCCCCCCTTACCTACTATTAGATATATTGCAGCATCTCTGTATAGAAGTATTTGTTTTCTATTACTTTATCATTTGTCATGTTTGTTGGTGTGAAAAGTCGGCGGCGGCAAGGAACTGCGGCAGTACTGGTCAGAATATCTGATAAGGACTCACATTCTGGTGTATGTAGTGGACTCCTCTGATCGGAGCCGCTTTCACTTGGCCAAGTCGGAGCTGCACCACCTCCTGAAAGGTCAGCCCCAGCTTCCTGTGGTGATCCTGTGCAACAAACAGGTAAAGAAAAGAGGTTGTTAGACAATGTTATAATTACTACACCAGCATTTCTTACCCCTCTTACCAGGATAAACCAAACGCCGTGAGTGTGTCCGAGCTCCACGAAGCCTTGTCTCTGGGCTCCGTGGTGGAGGACAGGAAGTTGTTCATCTTGGCAACGCAGCTAGGATCAGACGGAGCCCTGAAGAACTCCTGCCAAGGCCTGGACAGTTTCCAGGACCTCCTGCTTGAGATAATCTGATCCCTGTGACTGCTTGCAGACCAAGGAAAAAGGATGAACTGTTTTTATGAGCAAAGATGAGCTAAACCCGGCAACTCATCATTTTTTTTTAAAGTTCATTTTAATTATCTCTGTGCACATTCTGGCTTGTTTTGGCATGTCGACTGCAGATTATGCACCAGGACGAGTGACTTATTTTAATAGTCTGTGACAGGTTTACAGGAAGGTGTTTTTTATGATAAGTCTTGTCTATAATGCATCGAATGTTTGGATCATGTTTCAAAAGATTTCTACAGCAACTCTTTTTGGGTAATCGTGGTAAAAAATAGAGACGTAAAGAGGCTGTATGACCATTCTAAAACCTTAGAACAAGTTGGTGAGCTGTTTAGGTTCCTGAAAATCGCAAACATACATACATCTATCTTGCGAGGCATTACAGCGTTGTACTGTAAATATCTTTCTGGGAAAATATATCTCTAAAGTTAAATCAGCATCATGCATGACTTCTGCTCAATTAGCATCCAAGATTAACTCACCTAACCGGTTTTGCTTTTTTGTGATGCGATGGGTTTGACTTAAATGGCAAAGAGGAAACCTGTGATAACCTTAGAACAGCAAATTAGACCCACTGCCAGCTTGGAAGAGAGCATTTTGTTAAGTATTGGTTGCATACAGAAGTGGATTTTACCAACATAGTTGTCCCTTGCCCTTCAAATTTTGCGGCTTTACCAAAGCGCAGATTTTTTAAAATATATATGTGTATTTTTTAAAGCATATTTTACACTTTTTTGGTCCTTAATCAAGCATTTCAAGCATTAAAATGGTTCAACTAAAAATTAGCAATACTATAGTAGTATTGGCCACTAAATTTGACCAAACTAATCAGAACGTGCTGTTCAGTATTGTGGCCACTGATTGGCTAAGCCTCAGGTAGCATTACTATATTGGATGAGAAGAGTGTAAAGGCAAATAAAGGGGATCATTTCATGTCTAGAGGTCTCTCAAGTTTAAACATTTTTATTTAGAAGGTAGTAAACAGGTTTTATTGTGCTCTGGTTATGAAAATAGATTTTTGGACAAAAGTTCAGGATTTTGCTTACACAAGTCACCATGGTGTCCTTTTAATTTTTTACATAACTGTAAAAAACACATAGCTGAGAGCATACTGGCTAATGACTAGCACGAAATGAAACAAGAGCACATTTTTACTGTCCATTTTGTTGGTGTATTCAAGATGCAAGTAGTTTTTACATTCATTTAGTTTTATAATTCAGGGGTTAACTTATTTTTAACACTTGTAGGACAATTCTGGATGTTCAAATGTTACTCAAAAAAAGCTCATGTTTTACGGCAACAACTTATGTAAAACTTCAACAAACATCGAAAAATGAATGGTGTTTAAAATGCGGCACATCCAAAACAAATCAAATTTTTCTTTGGCCTTTTTGATGTTATTGAGGCCACAGTGAGGAAGCAAAAAGAAACGGCTCATCGCTCATCTTTTGTAGCTGTTTTGGACTATGGCTTCGTTCATGCAGCGAGTTAGAGCAGCAGTCATTTGTAATGAATGTGATGTTTTATTCTGTTTGATGCGCTGCAGTTCTAAAAGATGTTTTGGCAGCGTATTGATGGCCGCACTTTTATGACGAGACCTGCATTGGTCTTTGTACAGTATGTGTTGATGCAAAGTGGTGTAGCATCTGTGCATGTTATAACACATTTTAAATGTGTGGAAAATATTAAATATATGTATTGTCTTTTCAGCCTCCTATTACGAATTCACAGTATGTACACACGTTGTGACATTGTTCATACCAGTGCAAACACAAGCATCAATCCATACCATCTACCGGTATACTATACTTCTTGTTTGACTGGGCAAAGTTCCACAAGCAGCAGGTTTCATAGAGCAGGTTAGTCATTGTTTAGTGCAAATAAAAGATCAAGTTTGTTATGAATTGCAAGTGTGACATAGCTGCTCTGTGACACAATATGAACATTGATTGTGGAAACATTTTATTAGGACATATCAAAGCACACAGTAGACTTGAAAGATTATAATAAAGTCCATCCATCCATTTTCTACCGCTTGTCCAAAGTATATTTCACTATTTTCTAAGGTGCTAAAGACCATTCGGTTGTTTTTTCAAGCAATGTTGGCTGTATTAAAAGAATATACATGTAGGTCGAAGATTCGTTGTTAGAACAGTCATCACTGGTCCTTAAATTCAGCTAAAATGACAAAAGCTACACAAAAATATTGTTCCTAAATGATCCCACATATGCCTTAAACTACTGTGATCATGCATTTTAATAGATTTTCCTCAGTATTTGTCAACAGCGAGCAATACCTTTTCCATTCAAAGCATGCAGAAAAAAAGCTTTCATTAAAAACAAACAAAAAAAACAATTGCTTGACTTTGATGTTGGATAATGGTGCATCTGTGTGTTGTATTTCTTATGTTTAAAAAAAGGGAGTGGAGCTAAGTATACAAACTTGCCTTTAAAGGGTAAATACTCCAAATAAAAACATAAATTTTTACTTCATGTTGAAGTCATTTCAAAAGATTGTCTAATATAAAGTGGAAAACAATACTGATGGGAAGCTGGCAATGTTTTGTCATTAGGGACAAATGAGTGAGGATATTACACTGGGGGATATGGACCTAAACTGATATCCCGGTATTTCTAAGTCGAATGGCGATAAACAGTACGGTATATTATGGTATTTTAAACAAAACATGAGAAGTGTTTACTTTATACTCAACACCACATTACTGTAATGACCAGTGTTCTGCAAATTACTTTAAAAAAAATTAATTGTAGTTACCAAAAAATACATTTCATTACTAATGGAAATACTCTTTAATCAATGTAATTTATAATTAATGCGTTACTTAAATAACTTTACGCAGTTGAGAGTTTTATGAGAGCAGCGTGTGTGTTACCAAGCAACGTGTGACGTCATTGAGGGTTTCAACTGAACTTGGATAGGCTCCAGCACCCCCGCAACCCCGAAAGGGACAAGCGGTAGATAACAGACGGATGGATATTTTTGCTAGCTTTAGCTGCGTTAGCAGGGACAGTTTGTCGGCTGTGACGGCTACTCCTTTGAATCTTTTCCCTGGCTTGTGTTACCTCTGGTCAATAAAGAGGAGCCGCTGCCTCGCTCCCCGCCAGCCGCCGGAGATACGGTGCAGGTACGTCAGCTGTGCGCGGTAGCAACTCCAGACGCGTGCTAGACCTTTCCTACCCCGACTCAGCTACGGTGTCTGCCGAGTCCCCTGACGGCGGCGTGCCGCAACAAAGGCACATAAAAGATACCGGTATGGCGGTATATTCTCAAATATAAATGTTTTTCTAAAATACACCGGTATTAACCATAATACCTGTATATTGTGAGGATATTTAAAAGGACCCTTTCAGGCTAAAGTTCTGGGTTAACTTTTCTTACTAGGCCTTTACTAGGCCACTGACTTATCCATCCATCCATCTTCTACCGCTTGTCCCTTTCGGGGTCGCGAAGGGTGCTGGAGCCTATCCCAGCTGCACTTGGGCAGAAGGCGGGGTACACCCTGGACAAGTCGCCAACTAATCGCAGGGCCAACACAGATAGACAACATTCACACACTAGGGACAATTTAGTGTTGCCAATCAACCTATCCCCGGGTGTGTTTGGAAGTGGGAGGAAGCCGGAGTACCCGGGGGGAACCCACGCAGTCACGGGGAGAACATGCAGACTTTACACAAAAAGACCCCGAGCCCGGGGATGGAACCCACTAGGAGCGAGGCACACGCACTAACCCCTGTGACACCGTGCTGCCCACACTGACTTGTGTAAAAAAAATTTAAAAAAAAAAAGTGTTTTGGGAAGCAGACATATTTTGTCATTGGTGACCGGTGAAAGTTTTTTTCTTTTAATTTTGATGGACCTCTTATTGGTTAATGTATTTTTTTTTTACTGGAGGTTTTGCTGTCAACAATCATCTGTAATAAAATTCATAAATATAGTTCTCCACACACACATTTCTCAGTCCTTATGTGGAATTGTGATTTCACATCAAGCTAACGCCTGCAGCAGACGCCGACAGTAACTCCTGACTAGTTTAGCAATGATCTCACCCATTTAGCGTTCCGAAAAATGTTTGTACTCTCACTTGTGGAGTCTGTAATGTCCTCACTGGATCGTCGGCTCAGGGGAGACGAGCGAGCTGATGAAAGAGTCATAGTGCGCAGAGTGGCAGCGCTTGTACTCGTTAATTTTCCTCTTGATCTGTTTGGGTGTGTCTTGATAGTAGTTCTTCTCGTCGCGGGCCATTGCCTACGAGTGAACACAGTAGCAAGTCAAATTGGTGAAACCAAGGAAAAGATATTCCAAGAATTGTATTGAGGATCATGCTGTTGAAAACCATAAAAAAATCAGTGTGAATAAAGTATTTTTAATGGGCTGCATACCACACCGAGTTAAACACTTGGGTGGTTTGTACAATATGCTCTCCAGCGTGTCTTTTCAATCTGTAGTTCCAGCGGCCTTGAAGGAACAACACGTACATTTGTGCTTTAGCTTCATCCTTGGCGCAAAGTTGTAATATGGTAAAACATCCACAATTAAACACTACCTACTTGGTATGCTGGTTGACCGTGAAGTTGTGCCAATCTCAAAAAATTTAAAAATTATTAATTCACTTTAAGGCTCTACCTGTTGAAAACCTTTACCAACAGTGCAGGTAATATTTCAAGAGCCACTTGAGGGAGGGGAGGGGGGGGGAGATATTGTAGCGTCCCGGAAGAGTTAGTGCTGCAAGGGGTTCTGGGTATTTATTCTGTTGTGTTACGGTGCGGATGTTCTCCTAAAATGTGTTTGTCATTCTTGTTTCGTGTGGGTTCAGTGTGGCGCATATTTGTAACAGTGTTAAAGTTGTTTATACAGCCACCCTCAGTGTGACCTGTATGGCTGTTGACCAGGTATGCTTTGCATTCACTTGTGTGTGTGAAAAGCCGTAGATATTATGTGATTGGGCCGGCACGCAAAGGCAGTGCCTTTAAGGTTTATTGGCGCTCTGTACTTCCCCCTACGTCCGTATACACAGCGGCGTTTTAAAAAGTCATAAATTTTACTTTTGAAACCGATACCGATAATTTCCGATATTACATTTTAAAGCATTTATCGGCCGATAATATAGGCAGTCCGATATTATCGGACATCTCTAGTAATCAATCAATCAAAGTTTATTTATATAGCCCTAAATCACGAGTGTCTCAAAGGGCTGCACAAGCCACAACGACGAGCAAGGAGACTAATTTAACTTATTTTTGTAATTTTTCTTCAAACTTCTTTTTTTTCCCCACACAGTTTTGTGCAAATAAATGATATGCATTCAAGTAAAATGTTGTAAAAATGTTCCTGGATGACAATGTGCCAATAATGCATTTGTGTACAAATATTGAGGTATTTTCTTAAAGGTGATTGCAGTTAAACAAGCGAGCAATCACCTGTGATTAATAATGATGTATCCAAATTCCAAAATATGATTAATCTGATTTAAAAAAATAATCATCTGACAGACATACTAAAAAGGTGTTCTGGTTTCAATACAAAGTTTACCATAGGACAGGGTTGTCAAACCTGTTTATATTGAGGGCCTCATCACAATTATGGCTGCCCTTAGAGGGCCACTTGTAACAGTGAATATATATGATAATAAACGTCTAGTAGCCTCGTAACAAAATTAGCATTGGCAACTGTATTTGATTAGTTTTTTGGTTTTTTACAAACAGAATATTAATAACTTGTTTTGACATATAAAGTTAAGGTGTCAACCAGATATTTAAGTTTTGATTACCAAAAATAAAAATTTTCTTGGAACCTCTTGTTGCAAAATCGGTGAAGTACATTTATACAGCGCTTCTCTCTAGTGACTCAAAGCGCTTTACATAGTGAACCCATTATCTAAGTTACATTTAAAACAGTGTGGGTGGCACTCGGAGCCAGAAGCCAGACTTGAATCTGATTGAAGAGGCGCATCAACAAAGTATTGAGTACAGGTCAACTCTAATTAAGTTACATCTTAATTAGAGTTGACCTGTGCTCAATCTCAAGGATGATCAGTTGAAACAGGATCTCACTTTTGAACTTCATGGCAAATGCTGTGAATACTTATGGACATGTGATTTCTTAGTATTTTAGTTTAAATACATTTGCAAAATACTCAAAAAACGTTTTCACATTGTCATTATGGGGTATTTATTGTGTGTAGAGTTTTGAGGACATAAATGAATGTATTCCATTTTAGAATAAAGCTGTAACATAACAAAATGTGGAAAAAGTGAAGCGTTGTGAATACTTTCTGGATGCACTGTATTTTCTTTCTCAATGCTTAAAACCACACATTTCACATACAGGTGCCTTTTTCCAATTTGTAGAACTTTGGAAGAATACCCTGTTTTGTGAAAAAGCATAACATCACCATGACCACCCCTATGACAACAACTGATGGTGGGGACCGCAAGTATCCAATGCTGTTGATCTCACGCTCACCTTATAGTTGTCTTTGTGTTCTCGGATCATATGTTGAACATACTCGACCAAGTCGGAAGATAACGTCTTGGTGTCTTTGCCCGGCAGGCTGGCCTCCTGCTCCAACCCTGGAACAGAACATGTTTTCAGTTTGTTTCGCAGCACAGACTCACATGGTGCATTTATGCCCACTAGGATTCTAAGAAAGAGAAAAGCTAGAAGTGTAGTAGTGCAAAAGGGCACCAAAACTTACGGTTGACAACATAGGGTTTGGTCACAATGTTGACGGGTGCTTTTGTCTCTTTTCTTGGACCAAAGAACTGGAAATAAGTGAATACAAATAATTGTGAGAAAACAGTTACCGTATGTTCCAATGTTCAACAGCAAATACAATACTCTGTTGCCCTCTTATGGCCAAGTAGAGGAACTTCCAGGTGCACCCTTTCCAAAAGTGTAATTTAATTGAATATACAACATATTTCAAGCAATTTAAAACAATTTGCAAGATATAATCTATTATAAAGACATTTTTAAAAAGGGAGTGTTGCTTGCATTGAAGCAACCACATACAACTATAGAATATAGTTCCTCTTTTCTCATTTTTAAATTAATACTGGATATTTTGAACGCCAATACACATGTCCAGAGAATTATCAAGTATATCATATATACAACGATGCCGGTTGGTTTAAAATGACCATGTTTTTCAGTAACAAGTAATTTCAAACCAGTACCGTATTTTTCGGACCATAGGGCGCACCGGATTATAAGGCGCACTGCAGATGAATGGTCCTTTTTCATGTATTAGGCACATTAAAGGAGTCATATCATTATTTTTTTTTGTGAATTGAAAACACTTCCTTGTGGTCTACATAACATATAATGGTGGTTCTTTGGTCAAAATGTTGCATAGATTATGTTTTACAGATCATCTTCCAGTCGCTTTCTGACAGTCGCTGCCGGATGCGCCGTTTTGTGGGCGGTCTTATTTACGTGGCAGCTTCTTCTCCCCGTCATCTTTGTTGTAGTGTTGTAGCGTGCAAGGACGGGGGTGGAAGAAGTGTCAAAAGATGGCGCTAACTGTTTTAATGACATTCAAACTTTACTTAAATCAGAAACGGAGGAGCATCTCCTCATCCAGAAACAACCACACCGGAAATGTGTCCCGTGAAAAACCGTCCGACCGGAACTCTAATAACTAAAGTTCCTTGGGTGAATAATGTAAACTCACTACGCCAGTATGTTTTAGCGCTTTCATGGCGAGTTTACTGACGGAGATAAGTAAGAACTTTACACTACTTTATATTAGAAATGGCAACAGCGGAGGATGAATGTCACATAACAAGATAGAGAAAAAGAACCTTATCAACTACCGCTCGGCGCCGACAAATTTTCAGGCACAACACACTCGTTGACAAACATATCCCACCAGGCCTTATCCAAAACCGTCGCTCAACATTGCTATGTTGTCGTCTGAGATGTGTTGTATCCGAAATAGCTGCAATTGCGCGTATCCTTCTTTTAAGGTATTCATGTGTGATTTCCACAAGCGTCTGTTATGAAGCTGGCTGTGGCACGTTCTTTCTGACGTCACTTCCTGTGTTGGGTGCAGTCTTTCTGGCATCACTTCCTCTCCGAACTCAGTTTGTAAACGATCGATGAGTCCATACAAAGCTAAGAGCTGGAGATTCGAGAAATACACGGCGCACTTATCTGTGTAAAAAATTATCCAAGGAGGGGAACTAGGGCTGGGCGATATGGCCTTTTTTTAATATCTCGATATTTTTAGGCAATATCGCGACACACGATACATATCTCGATATTTTGCCTTAGCCTTGAATGAACACTTGATGCATATAATCACAGCAGTATGATGATTCTATGTGTCTACATTAAAACATTCTTGTTCATACTGCATTAATATATGCTCATTTTAAACTGTCATGCAGAGAGGGAAATCCAACTAAGTCAATTGACCAACACTGTATTTATTAAACAGTTATTAAGCTGTGGCACAAACATTCATGTAATTTCAAAACAGAACGTGCAAGATTGTCAGAGACATTTTAAAACAAGCTATGAGTGCACTTTTGTGCATGATGTCCTCAAGATGACAAATCAAAACAACACTAAATTAAAGTGCCCTTTTTGTACAGAACGCCACTAAAATAGTTTAAAACAAATAAAGTGCACTTTTGTGCATGATGTCACACAAGATCTTTCAATAACTGTCAAATAAAAATTAGCTGCATAATAGAAAATCAAATTGTGTACGTCCTTCGCTATGTGGTAGGTTCCGGGGGACGTTATCTCCTTATGTCGTGGACTATTTTTTTCATACGGTGTTGATGTGGAAATAGTTGCCTCTGCATTTTGTTGGTGTGGCACCGAACGGAGACGTTGACGTGCGAAGTAAGCACTCTTCATTCTCTAGCGGGTGACATTTCAAATGATGCTACATATTAGCAATAATGCTACTTTTTGTAGCAACGCTTTCGCCCCACACTTGACAAATTATGGTTGTCTGTTTGACATATTACCACTTGAAGCCAAACCACCGCCAGATGATGGACCCTGTGCTGTTTTTCTTAGGAATTAATTCTTCCTTCATTTGTTACCAGATTCGCACCTTCTTTCTCTCGTATTACCACTCGCACCACAGCTAACTTTAGCCATGCTGCTACCTCTCTGCTCAGCGAGGGCGTATACGTATGTGAGAAGGAGAGACTAGAAAGAGTGAGAAGAGCCTGTAGTGTAATGCCTGCAGCTAAAAGTGACTGCGTCAGAACGTATACTCGAATATCACGATATAGTCATTTTCTATATCGCACAGAGACAAACCCGCGATATATCGAGTATATCGATATATCGCCCAGCCCTAAGGGGAACCTTAAAGTTATCCGGCTTAATGTAGACATGGCCTTCAATTCCTGACACTAAACCTGGGGAAAAAATAAAATAAGAGTTCTTTTCAGGTTTCTCTACTTTTACATTTTCACACTTTGCATTTTTTGTTACACTTCAGCAAGCTTTTCTTAAATATTCATTACTTGTGCACTTAATTTTTAAGAGGTAATTGTTAAGTGTTCATTGTGATTTTAGAATTGAGTTTACATTGAGTGTTTTCTATGACTGTATTCATTTCCTTTCTGCGTTGATAGCGGAGGAGATTATAATCAGACGAAAGTTGCATTTCAAATAAAAAGGTTTACATTTGCTACATTTTTCTCCAGGTCTGTATTTTCTGTAGGTCTTTTTTTTTTTTTTTTTTTTTTTACCAACTATCGATATCGCCCGATATAAAACACTTACATCGTGATACAGTTTTCAGCCATATTGCCCAGCTCTACAGTACTTACACCATCTTTCTTGATTGGTAAACTGCGATTTGGATCAAATGACAGCCCCATCTCCCTCAGGTTCGTGGATGTGGACTTCCTTTGGTCCCATGCATTTCGAATGTCTTTCCTGTGAAAGTAAACAAACATAAGTAAACACATTATAGTGCAGACAAAAACCGAAGGACTATTCGACATATTAATCATTCACGGATGTCATTGTACTACAAAAAGAAGTCAGTAAATGAACATATGTATTTGTAAACGCTATGAAGTGTGGGAAAGGGGTAGGATTAAATAAGCTTTGCTTCTTCCTACTCCTTTTCGGACATGATGTAAAGCGAAATTATATGGAATTGTGTGATGTATTATGCTTTACGTGTGTTAATGTTCGTAATAAACTAAAGAAAGAAAAATAATAATATAGAAGTAGATCAACGAGATGGTGCCAGTCTACACCATTTATTGGGTCGCTATTTGTTTTTACAAAAAAGTCCACAATTTGAGATAAAGATTGGCATGAGAGTAGTACAATAAGTTGTGTAGCACAAATATGTCACAGAATAGCAAACAAGCTGCTAACACAACAACACGTTTACTGCGAGAGTACTTGAAAGCAGATCGGTTAACAGCTAGCATTAGCTACCATGCTTACATTTCTATCCTCGGGTTGGCTTTCTTTATGGACCTGCTCTTCAGGTTCTTCCTGTCTTTATTATAATCGAACTTCTTTCTCTTGTTAGACCGCTTGGTGTTCGCCATGACTTAAATTTGCGTTTTACTCACAGCGATAAGTAATACGTGTTATCTTTGGCAATGTAAGGCAACGTGGAGAGACAGGATGTGCGTGTGTTTAGTTCCGGTCATGTGATTTCCCCCAACCAACGATTTCGTTTTTCCGAAGGTTTTTTTTCTCTTATTCTTCCTTAGTAATCGATACTACACCACAAAACTTTACGAGTAAATAAAATAATATATATTTTTATAAAGATTTGCAGTTTTTTTTCAAGATTTTTTTAAATTGATTACCAAGGCTGCAGTTATCAACGTTATCCACTAAGGCAGTGGTCCCCAACCTTTTTGCACCACGGACCAGTTTAATGTAGGCATTATTTCCAGGAACCGGCTTTCCACTTGTGCCAGATAAATACAGCAAAAATAAGTGCATGAAAAATACAACTCTCTATAACACTGAATTAGTGGGAGCCTTGGGCTTGTTTCTTTGCAATGAGATCCCCAGCAGGTTACCATCAACCTGCTGGGAACTGCAAATGGAAATCAGCCTTTGGCTACAATCTGTCACATTTATATTTTATATGTTCATTAATGTGCAATGTATCATGTCCCAAAAGTTATAACAAATGGCAGCTTCCTATGATGAGTTGTATTGTACATCTATAAACAAGCTTATTGGTGTGTCTCGTGGGATAGACTTTGATTGATTGATTGAAACTTTTATTAGTAGATTGCACAGTGAAGTACATATTCCGTACAATTGACCACTAAATGGTAACACCCGAATAAGTTTTTCAACTTGTTAAAGTCGGGTCCACTTAAATTGATTCATGATACAGATATATACTATCATCATAATACAGTCATCACACAAGATAATCATCAGAGTACATACATTGAATTATTTACATTATTTACAATCCGGGGTGTGGAATGTGGAGGGGGGGGGGGGGGTTATGTTTGGTTGATATCAACACTTCAGTCATCAACAATTGCATCATCAGAGAAATGGACATTGGAACAGTGTAGGACTGACTTGGTAGGATATGTACAGCAAGTAGTGGACATAGAGAAAGAGATCAGAAAGCATAAGAATAAGTATCTACATTTGATTATTTACATTTGATTATTTACAAACCGGGGAGGTAGGATGCAGTTGCGTGGAGGTGTTCTTTTAGGGCGGTTTTGAAGGAGGATAGAGATGCCCTTTCTTTTACACCTGTTGACAAAAGTTAAGTCGGAGAAAATGCAGTTGTTAATAAATTATTTAATGTTTCTCTGCGGCCCAGTAGCCAATGCGTCACGGACCGGTACCGGTACCCGAACCGGTGGTTGGGGACCACTGCACTGGAGAACAGACAATCGACTGTGCAAAGAACTGTGTACTCGATAATAACTTACCGTATGTTACCAAATAGGGCGTTTATTTCACAAAATCGATTTTGGAGACTGGTATTTAAAAGAAGCAGGTGGTTATTTGCACAAGGCTTTTATTTATTTTTGCACCAGCCTGCACCAGGTCATTATTTGGTTAAAATGGTTACTGTCCAGTATTTTTTTTTCGTACAAAAAACTTTTAATGTAAAAGCTATTGTAAACATATTTGCCCAAGGGTGTTTATTTGGTAATATACGGTATACAGTACATGAATGTCACGTAAAAGCAATTCCACAAAGTGAGTAAATTAAACCTCCATCCATCCATTTTCTACCGCTTATTCCCTTTTGGGGTCGCGGGGGGCGCTGGAGCCTATCTCAGCTACAATCGGGCGGAAGGCGGGGTACACCCTGGACAAGTCGCCACCTCATCGCAGGGCCAACATAGATAGACAGACAACATTCACACTCACATTCACACACTAGGGCCAATTTAGTGTTGCCAATCAACTTATCCCCAGGTGCATGTCTTTGGAAGTGGGAGGAAGCCGGAGTACCCGGAGGGAACCCACGCAGTCACGGGGAGAACATGCAAACTCCACACAGAAAGATCCCGAGCCCGGGATTGAACCCAAGACTACTCAGGACCTTCGTATTAAACCTAAACAAGCTAATTGTTAAACACTAATGAGACCAAGATGCAACTATTTAATTGATAAAAGTGTTGAGGATTATTGCAAACATTCTTCATAAACACCAACTGGCTTGTGCATCATAACAACATAAGCAACTACTGAGCCGATCAATAAGTCTATCAAGCTTACAACCTTTGAGGCGCTGACGTCACCCTGTACGAGGCCGTAAACGGTAAAAGTGTTTCCTAATGCATCTTTAAAAATGCTGTGGTGCTTTCATTGATCTCTCCGAGTGAGACACGCCACAAAAAGTATGTGCTTCAGAGTCGTGTTCTATTGATTTTGGATTTGAAGCGGTGCATCCATGCTAACACCAGATCAGGAGCTAAAGAGATATGAATTGTTCGTGTAATGCCCTTGCATTTAGGTTAAAATATATCTTTCAATAATATTATAATAATAATAATAATACATTTTATTTGGTATAGCGCTTTTCCGGGTACTCAAAGACGCTTTATGGGATAAAAATTAAAATATAAAACAGTTCAAAGTAATAATACATAATACAGGAAATATAAAAGCAGTACATAGTAAAATACATAATAACACTGGACATTATAAGACACAGAACACTAATCACAGGTTAGACTTAGACTTAGACTTAGACTTCCTTTTTATTGTCATTCAAATTTGAACTTTACAGCACAGATAAAAACGAAATTTCGTTACATAAGCTCATGGTAGTGCAGGATAAAAAAGCAGAAAGGTGCATATACTGTATAAATAAATATATATAAATAATATATATAATATATATATATAAAATAAATAAATATATATAAATATATATAAATAAATAAACAGATTACTGTACGGATAAATATATTGTACTTTTTCACATGCGTCCACGTTTATGGATGTATGTTATATTGTCTTTTTTGTTCCAGCGAGTTAATCCATTTTGGGGGGAGTTGAGGGGTTTAATTATGATGCGTTCAAGAGTCTTAGGTTAAAAGCAGATCTGAAGAGGTGTGTTTTGAGAAGGCTTTTGAAGGTAGGAAGGTCTGAGCAGTCACGGATGGGTTTAGTAAACATGAGTCTGAATTCCAGAGAAAATAATTAATCAGGCACTAAAACTATAGTTGACACTGTGCAACATACCATAGCAATCCTCAGCTAAGTGTGCCCTCTAGTGGCGAAGGACAGTACAGGGGAAATGTGTATGCTTAGAAAGTAGTTTGATATAATTACAGCCTCATTACCTGTGAGCCTCAACATTAGAGATGGGATTCATGGCTCTTTGAATGGAGGCGAAGCTTTAGAAACCGTTCCTGGCTTGTTATTATAGTTCTTGTACGATTCCTTAGTTTTCTTTTTTCTTTTACCAAGAAAACAATCACTGGTAGCACTTAGAACATAAGATGTGTGCTTTTGGGTAGACTTTTGGATCGGGCTGGGTGAACCTTTTGGCCATGGCCATGTTTGCACTGGAGACCAGCTGCTGGCTCTCTGCCACACCGGAGTACGCGTAGCGAGACCGGAAGCGATGTAAAGGAAGAGGCGGGGGCTGCGAGGCTGGCGTTGACGTCAGGATGGATGAGCTTCACGGAGCCTTTGCTGGATGAGCGTGTGTTGGACAATTTGGTCATCCATGCGGCCTGGACATTGTCCGAGGGTTAATGGGCAGCCTTGGAAGGAGCTGGTGCTCTTGGTCGCTTCTTTAGGTCTGCTCCTGTCTCTGGACGTGCTGCCCGTGACCCTAGCAGGCGATGGCGTGTAGCAAAGCAGAGGCCACCGCGGTGTATGTGGGTGTTGAATTGGTGTTTTGGTTCTGTCTATGCCTGGTGCAATCGCATGTGTGCAATATGTATTGTTTATTTTTTTTGTTGTGTTTTACTTTGTAGCTGTATGTAGTAAAGGTGGCGCTAAAGTGGCAGCTGGTTGCAACAGCTCTGCTTTTACAATAACTTTTACGTCTCTTGTGTTGTTTGATGTTTCTCTCTTGTTTTAATGTTGTTGTTTTTACCTTATTTTAGTGGACTTTTTGAATCTGCACTGCAAGCACATAATTTCCCCCTTGTGGGATAAATAACGTCTGTTCGAAAGTCTATCCTATCCTATTCCAAAAGGCTGCGACGTATCCCAATACTTTGACAATGGCATTACTACTTGGAACTTCCCCTCACCTAAAAAAAACGTTGTCACACAAGAGCATTTTAACAATACAGGAAAACAATGCACAAATAATAATGAGGATAAATGTTATTTATGGCTATAAAAAGTATTAATACAACTAGAATAACAATGAGGAAATAATACAAATGTGAACACAAATTGTATGTGTGAAAAATTTAAATGCAGTGGTGTGCAAAAATATTTAAGCACACTTGTTAAAATCTTAGAAAAATTGTGTTTTGTTTCCAGAGAATGAATTTCCCTTTTATGCCATTATGAAAGGTAAAGGCAAAGGTAGTACTGCAACAATTTCAGCTACAAATTTCCCAGCAGACACAAGAAATTGATATGTTGATTATATATACATGTCTTTTAAAACTGATCTTAAAACAATGTTGTAAATTGAGACAACATTGATATCTAACACTGTATTCACATTGACGAAATTACCACATTTCAATGGTCAAATCAACGTCACAACCTGACATTGAATAAACGGTGTCAAAAAGCCTGTTGTTTCAATGTTGTATTAGTGTTGTAGAATATTGGTTGGGAAATGACCAAAATTCAATGGTCAAATCAACGTCGGAACCCAACATTGATTAAAGGTTGCCAAAAAGCATGTTGTTCCTACATTAATTTTAAGTTGTTCAATGCCAGGAACTAATTCAACAAGTTTGTTTCAATGTCTTGTGTCTGCTGGGTTATCGGTCCAGTCTATTTTTTTATATTTTTCTCAAATATTTAATGTGGTCCCCTTTGGCAACAATCACAGCAGCGCATCTCTCTGGCCTTGTGTTGATGTATTTTCTGGGAGTTTCAATCTCAATGTCGTTCCATACTCTCAGAAAGACAAGAGATTTGACTGTTAGTCAGCATTTTCAAAATGCAGTGTGTTCCCCAGAAATTTAAAAAGGTAGCATGCAGGTGTTTCTGGAACATTAATTATGCAATATCAGTATGGTTGCAGGTTCCATTATGAGAGAAACAATAGGACCTTTCCCACCAAAAGTTCAACTCTTGGTTCCTGTAGAAGTGTGTGGTTTGTATTTCAACGTCACTTCACAGTTCAGGATAGTTTATACAAATCAGGCTGATGACGTATGGAGGAGTGGTTTAGTATATTTCTACACTGATACCATGTATATAAACAGACAATATTAGGTCACAGTTCTTTTACTAAAAAGTAAGTAAATGAAATACAAAGCAATCATGTACAAAACGATATGATTTATGAAATAAAGTGTACCAAATTGTCCAACAGTCAGAGAGTCGTCCTCTCAGTAAATGATGAATTAATTAGGGCTGTAAATAACAATATATAAATAGTAAATTTCAGTGTTTATCTCACGCCAAGAATACAAATACATCGGCTTTAGCGTTAGCCGTGTGTTTAAAAAAATATGTTTTCGGAACGCCCCCAATGATGTTCAAACAATCAGCGTTCGACAGCACAGCCCGCCCTCGAAAACGTTCAGGGTAGCTTCGAAAAGTCCCACCTAGCGGACAGGAACTCCAAAAGGTTCCTGAAGAACTAAATTTACCAGAGTAGTTTTTTGGTGGAAACACAGGGGGAAGCTTATTTACATATAAGTGTGAACATTCCTGAAAAAGTTCCTGAGGTGGAAAAGGGCCTAACGATTGAAATAAAACTTTGTTTTCCAGTTCATGTCAAGTGTCTTCATATTTTTGTACACCACCACAGTACTTTATCAGAAACATTAACCAGAAAATTGAATCCAAATAAATAAATAAAATGAAAATGAATAAATACAAAAAATTATATCTTTCTCCATATGTATATTTTTTAGATAAAAAAATAAATCCAAATGCTGCTTTCTTTTGACTCTTCCTAATGTTCTAGTCCAGTTGCCAGTCGGGTGGGCATTTGCCAAATCTGTACAGATCTGCGTTAGAAAGGTGACGTTCGCGAACAAGTCGAGTCTTTTTAACAGCTCGTTCAAGTGAACGATGAGAACCGATTCAGTTGTAATTTGTTGTTCCACTGGGGTGAGTTTTTCCTTGCCCTTATGTGGGCTCTGTACCGTGGCTTGTGCAGCCCTTTGAGACACTTGTGATTTAGGGCTATATAAATAAACATTGATTGATTGATTGATTGTTTGAGAGACGTTCCTTATGCAAATTTCCCAGGCTGTTCTCACAGAATCAGGATCAAAATCAGCTCTATTGGCTTTATTTAGTGAAAGAGCAATGACATCACTGAGTTGGAGTCATCCCAGAGGGCTCTTATTCAAGTGACATACACGCACTAAACATAGACAGTTAAATTGGGGTAGGAGCACCTGAATCTACTGGAGCCTTTTTTGCCGCTGTATTTTGAATTAGAAATAGATAAAGTGGTGTAGCGATGTAGTACTCCTTTGCGTTGTGTACATCGCTACAGTGGCACCCATCCATCCATCCATTTTCTACCGCTTGTCAGGGTCGCGGGGGGTTGCTGGAGCCTATCTCTGCTGCATTCGGGCGGAAGGCGGGGTGCAACCTGGACAAGTCGCCACCTCATCGCAGGGCCAACACAGATAGACAGACAACATTCACACACTAGGGCCAATTTAGTGTTGCCAATCAACCTATCCTCAGGTGCATATCTTTGGAGGTGGGAGGAAGCCGGAGTACCCGAAGGGAATCCACGCAGTCACAGGGAGAACATGCAAACTTCACACAGAAAGACCCCTAGCCCAGGGACCGAACCCAGGACCTTTGTATTATGAGGCACGCAGTGGCACCATCCTGTGGAATGTTTATGCAAACAAAAGCCAAATTACATTATTATCAATATTTCAAAAATAATTCTCACCAATAGTGTCCATTTTATGTATACATTTTTAATTGTTGACCACACCTTTATCGTATTACTTCCCCGAGTGATTGTTTCCTTGATAAAAAACAAGTTACTTAAGAAAAATCGATATATGAAAATGGATGGATGGATATAGATTTTTTTTAATTTTTTTTTTTTAAGAACGAGCCAGCCTTTTGAACGGCTCTTTTAAAGGAACGACTCTTCAAGGTCTGTCTCCCTTCAAAGAGCCATACAGCCCATCTCTAATCAACGCGTGCATAAAAACGGCTCCAAAACGAATCGTTTATCATCCATCCATCCATTTTCTACCGCTTGTCCCGTTTGGGGTCGCGGGGGTGCTGGAGCCTATCTCAGCTGCACTCGGGCGGAAGGCGGGGTACACCCTGGACAAGTCGCCACCTCATCGTAGGTCCAACACAGATAGACAGACAACATTCACACACTAGGGCCAATTTAGTGTTGCCAATCAACCTATCCCCAGGTGCATGTCTTTGGAGGTGGGAGGAAGCAGGAGTACCCGCAGGGAACCCACGCAGTCACGGGGAGAACATGCAAACTCCACACAGAAAGACCCCTAGCCCAGGGACCGAACACAGGACCTTTGTATTATGAGGCACGCAGTGGCACCATCCTGTGGAATGTTTATGCAAACAAAAGCCAAATTACATTATTATCAGTATTTCAAAATAATAATTGGGATGAGAATCAGCACCTCCAAGTCCGAGTCCATGGTTCTCGCCCGGAAAAGGGTGGAGTGCCATCTCCGGGTGGGGGAGGAGACCCTGCCCCAAGTGGAGGAGTTCAAGTACCTAGGAGTCTTGTTCACGAGTGGGGGAAGAGTGGATCGTGAGATTGACAGGCGGATCGGTGCGGCATCTTCAGTAATGCGCACGCTGTATCGATCCGTTGTGGTGAAAAAGGAGCTGAGCCGGAAGGCAAAGCTCTCAATTTACCGGTCGATCTACGTTCCCATCCTCACCTATGGTCATGAGCTTTGGGTTATGACCGAAAAGACAAGATCACGGGTACAAGCGGCCGAAATGAGTTTCCTCCGCCGGGTGGCGGGTCTCTCCCTTAGAGATAGGGTGAGAAGCTCTGTCATCCGGGGGGAGCTCAAAATAAAGCCGCTGCTCCTCCACATCGAGAGGAGCCAGATGAGGTGGTTCGGGCATCTGGTCAGGATGCCACCCGAACGCCTCCCTAGGGAGGTGTTTAGGGCACGTCCAACCGGTAGGAGGCCACGGGGAAGACCCAGGACACGTTGGGAAGACTACGTCTCCCGGCTGGCCTGGGAACGCCTCGGGATCCCCCGGGAAGAGCTGGACGAAGTGGCTGGGGAGAGGAAAGTCTGGGCTTCCCTGCTTAGGCTGCTGCCCCCGCGACCCGACCTCGGATAAGCGGAAGAAGATGGATGGATGGATGGATTATGTATACATTTTTAATTGTTGACCACACCTTTATCGTATTACTGCTACGAGTGATTGTTTCCTTGATAAAAAACAAGTTCCATCCATCCATCCATTCATCCATCTTCTACCGTTATGTAGATTTTTTTGTTTTTTGAAGAACGAGCCAGCCTTTTGAACGGCTCTTTTAAAGGAACGACTCTTCAAGGTCTGTCTCCCTTCAAAGAGCCATATATCCATCTCTAATCTACATGTGCATAAAAACGGCTTCCAAACAAATCGTTTATCTTCGTTCACATTAATGGGCCGTTCAAAAAACTCAACTCGTTCGCCAACGGCTCCCAAACGAATCGGTTATCATCGTTCACATTAATGGGTCGTTAAAAAAACTCAACTCGTTCGCCAACGTCTCATCTCTACTCAACATGCTCCCTCTAGCGGTACTAGGTAACCACCGTGTTTTTTTGTTTGTTTTGTTTTTTAAATTAAAAAGTAAAATCCTGTTGAAAACATTGATTTTTGTGTGTGTGTGACTGTTTTCTTCAGAGTAGAAGCAGAGAGGGAGACTGAAATTTCAACTCCAGTTGACGCACCGAGTCCGACGTCTATGTTGGTTTGTGGTCTTCGGTGGCAGCTATGGGGCGGAGAGAGAGGGAGGAGGAGTGCGGATGTCACCGGACAGGACTGCGGGGGAAAGCAACGAAACTGGAAGGCTGTCTTCTCCTCGGGCCGGCCGGTGGGAGGAGGTGGTGGACAGCGTTAAGGTAGTTTTAAACTCGCCGAGGTGGAGGGCGGCGTTGGAGCTCGGCCCGGTTGTTGCTGCTGCTTTAACCTGAGACAACATGGAGCTGGAGAACATCGTGGCCAACACCGTGCTACTGAAAGCCCGTGAAGGTGAGGATGGAGAGATGGCGGAGTGACAGCTTCAGTGTCTGGTGTCTTGTGTCACGGATGACAAGTGGCTTTGATGGTGATCACATAGTTTAATAATGATGGGCCACAACGTGGGAATATATTCGCATACACGCACCGCATTCTCACTACTGACGTGCGGAACTGCATTCGAAAACTAAGCCATCTAAAGTCTTCTGTCACCTGCACCTGCATATACGTCTTCTATACCGCTATTGATTGATTTGACGACTACTTGGCAACGGTTGGTTGATTCGGCATGTAAATATTGTCAATTTGATGCTGAAATCCGACTAATGACATTAGGTGTAACTAACGCTGCTATTTTACTCTTACCATCCCTCAAGATGAAGCTAAACAATTATCGATTATATTATTCCCCATAGGCGCCGATCCCCTGGGTGATTGATGGCAACTTTCAATCTTCAAAATAATTTTTGAAAAATCAATCTTGTTGTAGTTAATTTTACAAAGTAATAAAGCCTCAAATCATATAGGATATTAACTTCGCTGAACGTCTATTTTTTTTTAAATACACACACACCGAGCACCCATCCATCCATCCATTTTCTACCGCTTGTTCCTTTCGGGGTGGCGGGAGGGCGCTGGAGCCTATCGCAGCTGCATTGGGGCGCAGTGCCGGCCCAAGCCTCCATGGGGCCCTAAGCAAAATTTGATTTTGGGGCCCTCTATTTCTGCCAATAATATATAAATAATATATAAACTCATTGCGGCTCTGGCAGTGTTGTTTACATTATCCTATTGTCAGCCTGGCATGTCTTTACAAATGACATGTCATTTATAAAGATATGGGGGTGGCCCAGTTAAGAACATAAATAATACCAATGAATGAACGAATGATGTCCAGAGTGCCACATATGGTTCCTAATCTTAAAATGTAGAAAACATTCAGCTACAAGAGTGGCCTGGGGTTGAACAGTCCAAGTGATAAAGCTTTGTATTTACAGTAAAAGTGTCATCTTGTCTCATCAGTCTTGTACATATTAGTCTTTAATTACTAGTTTATATTTTTAGTTAATTGTTCATATTTAATGTTTACTTTGTACAAAGAGAGCGCAGTCTACTGAAGTTAAATTCCATGTGTGTTAAACATAACTGGACAATAAAGCTGATTCTGATTCACTTTATTATTTTTGGTAACAAAAACCTGAAACAGCAATGTGCAAAAATGTTGACCTAAAATTGTGTTTTTGTACAATAATATATCTTTGATCATTTAGAAATCATCAGTCAGACTCGTACATGCAAAAAATAAAAAATAATAATTTTGTTAATTGCTTTTGGGGGCCCCCTGGTGGCCGCGGGGCCCTAAGCAAGCGCTTAGTACGCTTATGCCTTGGGCCGGCTCTGTTGGGGTGGAAGGCGGGGTACACCCTGGACAAGTCGCCATCTCAACACAGGGCCAACACATATAGACAGACAACATTCACACTCACATTCACACACGAGGGCCAATTTAGTGTTGCCAATCAACCTATCCCCAGGTGCATGTTTTTGGAGGTGGGAGGAAGCCGGAGTACCCGGAGGGAACCCACACAGTCACTCACTGGTAGAAATGTAGATCGGCGCCTATGCGTATTCCCTAACACGTTTTCGTAGGGTTTCACAGTAGTATTTTACAAGTGTGCCGCCCAAAATACTACTATTGTTCATATATAAGAGACATGAAATTCATTGTCCATAGTTTTTTTTAGAATGACTGTATGGTTCTGCGTGAAATATGAAGTGTAGCAACACAGTAAGTTTCCCATGCTTGACGTTGCAGCATCGTCCTGTCGTTTGCAAAACAGGATGTTGAGGGTGAGCAAATAGTACTTTGTGGGTAGACAATGTCTTATCTTTGTTATAATAATGGCCTATTTTTTCTTTTAGAGCATGTTGTGTTTTCATACATGCTGGCTAACTGGGACAACAAGAGACTGTCACAACCCTTAGCTACCGAGTGTTGTGTTAAACATCTTCCCAGCTGATGCGTCCCATCAGCAGAGCAGCACAGCCACAGGCCTTCTGTTGACCCTTGACCTCCCCTGAGTGTAAACAAAATTCTCTTTCTGTCACTCGGGGGGGGGGAAATAAATGGTTACGATCCTACGTGGCTCAAACTTGCATCCGCAAAGTACAAAGACAGTTCTAATGTTGGCGTAAGTTGATCTGCGTTAGTGCTCTCAGTATGCTGGGCATTAATTCAGTCAATGTTAATGGTAGGGAGACAGAATTACTCAATGCAAGATGCTTCCTATTAGCGGCAGAGCAGAGGTTGGAGCGAACTAAATCCAACCTCAGAGCAAACAATTTTATTACCGGCTGATGCCACTAAGACTACTACAGTCATGTGCCACTCAGGCGTGCATAGGTGCACAGGTGTCAAACAGAAAGCCAGGGAGTTAAATCTGGCCTGCCACGTCAATTTATTGTGGGCCGCATAATAATTTTAATGTTGCATGCCATATCAATTAATGTGGTCCGCCACGATATTTTAATGTTGCCCTCCACGTCATTTTTAGCTGGTCCGCGATATAATATAATGGTGGCCCGCCACAGCAATTTAACGTGGACCGCCACATAATTTTTTTGTAAACTGCCACATGATTTTATGTGGCCTGTTCCATAATTTTAATGTGGCACACCACATAATTCTAATGTGGCACGTCATTTTATGAGCTCCACCACGACATTTTAATGTGACCGTCTACATCATTTTACGTGGCCCGCCACAAAATGTATGTGGTCCGCCATATAATTTTATGCTGACCCACCACTGCACTCTATTGTGGACCGCCACATCATTTTACTGTGAACCCCCATTTGATTTTTGGTGGCCCGTACCATAATTTTAATGTGGCACACCACATAATTCTAATGTGGCCCACCACATCATTTTATGTCGTCCGCCACCTCATTTAATGTGGTCTGCTACGACATTTTAACATGGCCCGCCACATCACTTTATGTGATCTGCCACATCTTTTACGTGGCCCACCAATTTCTTTAATGTGGACCATCACATGATTTTATGTGGAAATCCACACCATTTTATGTGGCCCGCCACATAATTTATGTGGTCCATCCGCCATATAATTTTATGGTGGCCCACCACTGCACTCTGTTGTGGACCGCCACATCATTTTATTGTGAACCCCCATTTGATTTTAAGTGGCCTGTCCCATAATTTTAATGTGGCACACCACATAATTCTAATGTGGCCCACCCATTTTATTAATTTTCATTAATTTTATTTGGGGCGGTATAGCTCGGTTGGTAGAGCGGCCGTGCCAGCAACTTGAGGGTTGCAGGTTTGATCCCCGCTTCCGCCATCCTAGTCACTGCCGTTGTGTCCTTGGGCAAGACACTTTACCCACCTGCTCCCAGTGCCACCCACACTGGTTTAAATGTAACTTAGATATTGGGTTTCACAATGTAAAGCGCTTTGAGTCACTTGAGAAAAAGCGCTATATAAATGTAATTCACTTCACTTCACTATGTGGTCCGCCACCTCACTTAATGTGGTATGCAACGACATTTTAATATGGCCCGCCACATCACTTTATGTGGTCTGCCACATCTTTTATGTGGCCCTCCACATGATATTATGTGTCTCTCCACGTCATTTTATGTGGCCCACCACCTCATTTATGTGGCCCACCATGTCGTTTATGTGGCCTGCAAAAAGCTGGAAATAATAAAAGCTATTTCTGGCAAAATGTACTTGTTATTTCGATTTTAACAGAAAACGGTTCCACATGCAATTACAAATGTTCTACACTTTAATATTAGCTGATGTTCCAATAATTTTTTTTTGGTCATGAAAAATAAACACTTAAAAATCTGCTTGTCATTTTAACTTTCGATTTCAAAGCAAGTTATCCATCAATCTATAAAAAATATAATCATTTAAAACATGTGACTCCCCTGATATAGACGAACGGCATGGCGTGGCATCTGTAAAGCTGACGTTTAAGCTACTGTAGTGCTGCTGTTTGTAACAAGGCCCATTCTGGAGCAAAAGCGGTTTCTAAAAGTAACCCAAGCACCTCACTCTCACAACATTAGTCCATCAGAGCGGTAACAATCTGGCATTGTGCCTTTCACACAGTTTGCTGTAACCATGTGTGCATATACACAAAGACACGGCATCACACTATCACAAAATAAGCCAGCATCTGGTTTGACATATAAAACGTTATACTAGGACAGTGTGTTAACTTTGACACTCTAACCTCCAGCATTGGGGAGTTGCGTAACCTTGCTGCTGTAGAAAACATAGAACACTGGGGTCCAAACTTGTGGTTTACATAACTGAGGCGTACCTCAAGGCACCTCTTTAAGTCCTCTCCTTTTTGGCAGTTTCAACATTTTTCTTTGTGATGCAATTTATGTAACTAAGGTTTTGCTGTAGCTTGTTTACTTTAGATGCAGTTGATAGTCATTTGTTCAACTTAGTAGTGTTCCTTTAGGGTCTATTTTAGGTCCTCTCTTTTTCATCATTTTGGATAATCAAGTTGTGGGTCACAAGTTCAGTTAAAAAAAAACACAAAACTTGTATTGTGCAGCAGATTCTTAAAAACACTAGAGTGCTGTGATAGAGATGATCTTTGACTGGCTTTTTTGCAGAAGGTCCTCAAAAACAGCAGAGCGCTCCTGTAACTCTGACAAAATAAATAGTCCGAAATCAAATGTCTACTGTAGAGGATGCTGGTTCACCGGAATATACAAAATAAGACTAACAGTGAAAAGAGAAGTGCGGTCCCTTGGTCCTTAGCTGCCTGGAAATGTGGCCCCCAAAACAATTTAGTTGAATATCCCTCTGTAAACCCTATAATATGTATCTCACAGCTTTTTAACACATTTTAAATTCTTTTTTTTTTACACATTAAGAAACCATTAGAGGAATATGTACTGTTGTACATACAAACAATGCAGTTACAAAACATCACGTTTTGTCAAAGCATCTTCCTGCTGGACAAGACAATGATGAGTTAATTGACTTATGATGAGACAGTGCTAGTAATTAGTAAAACAATACTGAATGACCGATGCTTTCTGAAATGCGAGGAGCGATATTGTGTCCCTCAACATCTCAATGTGTGTGTTTAAAAAAAAAAAAAATCACATGGCCGATACAGCTGCTGTTTTCTTTGACTGCAAAGCACCATACTGTGTGTTACTATTTGGCTCATTGCAGCTATTTATTTAAAAAAAAAAAAACAATTATATGTGCTTAATGTTTCTATATTTTTGACTTTGGGAATTAATTCAGTAACTTTTTGTTAAAGATTAACACTAAATATCTTTCACAAGAATACCTATCATTCTCTTTTCTTTTTTTGTCAATTTTTGGTTTCTAAGTTGATTGCATGCAAAATAATCTGTACGTTTTTGAAAACAATTTTACATTTATGGCTGTTGTGTAATCCTACAATAATTGGCATAATTATTGCATGTTATTAAAGTGGAGCTGTCCTAATATTTTGAATATAGTGCTATTATCATGTATAAATATGTCTGTATTCCCTTTTGCTTTAATGTTGTATTAAAGTATTTTTTGAAATTGTAGACCCCTGGACAGATAGCTACTATTATTATTTATTTGCAGGTCAAATGTAGTGACTTTTTTAATCCAGAAGATCGCGGACGACTATTATGAAACACCAACACAGTATAAGTGCAGGGTCGATACATGTAGTGAGTGTGCCATACTGTCACTGCAGTGTCATTTAGTCATCACTTCACAGCACCCTCTGCTGGAATTATAGCTGCAACACAGTTCTTTCCACTGCAGACAGCGCCATCAAAATACTTTCTATTTAAGTTACAATGAAGAGTAACTAATTATTTACAATTTAAAGTAGAAAAATGAAATCTGCAAATATGTGGGATCTGCGAATAGGTGGAAATATACTGTATACATACAGACAAGGACAGAACATAGTAAAATAAAATGAAAAAGTACAATATTAGAAACTAGAAAATGTACAGATATTAACCGGAACCTTTATACTGCGTTTGATTATGATACTGTTCATTCAGTCAAGTGCAGAGAGTGTCTGGCGTCTTTTGTTAGTTGTTTTTTTTAAATTGTGGAAGCCGCTATCTGTACATTTTCTAGTGATAAAGATTACGCACAGACAACACCATGCTTTGTTTTTATAATTTGCTGAACAAATATTACAGACTCTCCAGATACAACTTCAAAGTTTTACTTATGAACTGTAACCTTTATACTGCATTTGATTATGATACTGTTTATTCAGTCAATAGCAGAGTGTGTCTGGCGTCTTTTGTTAGGTGTTTTTTTTAAATTGTGGAAGCCTCTACGTAAAACTTTGGAGTTGGGTCTGGAAAGTCTGTAAAATTTGTTGAGCAAATGATAAAAACAAAGGATGGTGTTGTCTGTGCGTAATCTTTATCATCTTGTTTTGCCTTTAGGTTGTAGTAAATCACTTTCAGTTATTCCAAAAATTGACAAAAGCATATTGCGGCAATTTGCAAACAAAACAAACACACTTGCTATGTGTCAACTGAGTCGACCTTCCTTCGTGACTTAAAGCTCAAAAGTTCATCTAGCGGCCTGGAGGGCATATGTAATGTATTTATACCCACGTTGTGCATCTGGATCTACATTGCCTGAGTCGTTTCTGCCTGTTATCGATTATGATCGTATGGCAGATTTCATTATTTGGTGGCAAACAAAACATCTTGTTTGCATTGAAAGCGCATTACATTAGATAAACAACACAACGCGGCGGCTAACATGAACACGTGTTTACTCTATGTTTTGTTGTTCTTTACAGGAGGCGGTGGAAATAGGAAAGGCAAGAGTAAAAAATGGAAGCAAATGCTGCAGTTTCCCCACATTAGTTTGTGTGAAGAGCTGCGACAATCCACAGGTAAGCCAGCAACATTTTACAGTACCATAATCAAACGCTAATTGCCACACTTTGACAGACAAATAGCAAAATAAGTTATTATATAATTAATTTTTTATGCGCTCTTGCTGAGTAAATGTAATTTTTTCACAGCAGCATACAGAGTATGTGTTTTACAAACAAATATTTTTTTTAACCATAAACTAGATGCATGCATGATATGGGAAAATATAGTATGTGACAATTTTAACAAAGTAAATATAATACCGTACATATGTAAATATCATATACAATTATATGATTTACACACTTTAAAAACTTACAAAAATAACGTTTGTAATGAAAGACACATAGTGCATCTGGTAATAAAATATGACAGCACATAAAAAATAAAAATATTTAAAAAAAGTCTTGATGCTATTAAATAAGAAATAAATACATTTAACATATTGTCTAGGTTATTTTATTAGATTATTAATATTCAACATTTTATTTATTAATTTTACTAAAAAATACTTTATTTGAGCACGAAGAAACGCACATCAAAGTGCTAATAATTGAAAAAAAGAAATAAAACAATTGCATGTTAATGAAAAGTTGTTTTGTACTCTTTCTCCTAATGAAATGACTCAATGTAAACACTTTCCATACTGCCCTATTATCTTCTCTGGGGTAATATTGTAATGTAATTAGTGTCTCACAGTAAAGCCATGCATCCCGTGGTCTCTCACTGCCCTGCACTTCGTGTCATTTCCAGTCTTATCCGTGGAAGTCACCGGCCCTGCTGTGTCTTTAATGGCCCCCGTCCAAACAAAGCGGCCTGTGTGTGTACTGTGTGTGTGTGAGCGTGTACATTAATACCACGGCGACAGTCCAAATAACGGATTAATAGTATAGCAGCATGCATAGGTCGGCGTCCCACACCATTTTCACCATTATTTCTGACTAAAACATTGTACTTTGACACATCTCTTGTATGGGATCCTATTTGGTTGCGTGGACTAAATATGGTAGCCAATGTGTAAGAAGAAATTGTAGATGCTCAATGAGATACATTGTAGTCCACAAGCAAGACCGGCTCCTAGCATAAACACTCTCGGGTTGTTTAGGGCCACTCGGGGGACCACTTGAGCAGGGCCTGGGCTTTTGTAAAGATTTTAAGATTTTTTTCTTGAATTTAAATTTGTCAGTTATAAAATTCAATGTCATAAAAGTGAAAATAAAATCAAACTTGCTGTCAAAGTTCAATAATAAGGTTGTATAAATCAAATGTAGGAATGTGTATACAAAAAAACAAAAATTGACCGCTAAACACAAACGTCATAATGTCTTCAAAGCTCACATTTGTACATTCACACACAGCACCAACATTTGGGAACCAGGATGAGGTGATAGAAAAATTGTAAAATATCTATTTGTGGCAGCATCTGACAAAGTTATTTTTAAGTTTAACTTTTTTATCTCCTAGAACATAATTGTGGTGTGTTCAAGGACCCTAAATTAAAGTTTGAAAGAGGGGCGTCACTAGTTTTTAAAGAAAGGTGAAGACTAACCCCACAGTAGATGCAATAATAATAATCGTCATCATAATAGTAAAATAATTATGTATTATTATGATTATTATCATCCGTTATGTGTAAGTTGCTTTACACTATGAACTTGTCATGTTTATAATATTTTTTTAGTAAATAATAACAGTTTGTATGATTATTAAAACTCATATTCTGGCTACTTTACGTTACATTTGTTGGCACTATTCTGAACTTAAAAAAACATTAAAACACCACCACATAATTTTGGAGGATTTATTAATATTTTAGGTAGCATTCAGCCCCCCAAAAGAGGCCTAATAACGCTTGATGAAAAACATTATTGATGAAACAAAGACCTGAGCGTGTATAAGTAAAAGTATTGTGGGGTTTCTGATCATTGAGTGTGCCATCTACTGTGCTTCCGGGTTATCGCGTTGGGAATACTGGCAAGTGTGTAGAACGCCTGATACAATGATCGATTGATGAGAGTGTATACATGCAAGAAACAACGTCACATAATCTAAATATGTTAATACCATGATTAAAAAGTCTAAACCTAATTATAGTTATTTTTATTTCAGTGTTTTGAAAACCTAGTCTCAACCAAATTAAGTCAATCATTTTTTTTAGTGCATGTAAATACACATAGTGTGTGCATGTGAGGCAGTGATGTTACAGTAGGTTAAGGGTGGGCTGGAGGCCTTAAGGAGTCTATTAATGTTATTAAATAAATATAATTACAAAATCTTGTTTAGGACCAGACAAAGCCTGTCCTTAATCATGCAGTTACTTGTCTTTGTATTGGATCTCGTTAGGTTGTGCAGGTTATTAGGTATCTGGTGAGCTCATGATTCATATAAATTGACTCCACAACGTCAAATTAAGGACTGGGACAAGAGAAGAAAAATAATAGCAACGCCAGCATAGCTATGTGAGCTGGTGTGCAATAATTACACATTTTAACAGCAACATCATGCTAGGTAAGAATATTCACTGGAGAAAAACTAAATGACCAAATGTTTGTAGCTCACTGACTGATAGTTGAAGACTTTGTTGTAAGATGTGAGTTTTTAAAAAAAAACTATCCTCCATGGGGCATAAAGTATACAGTAGACCGGATGGAGACATCTACTAGGGGCAGGTCAGAGGCGGTATCATGTCCAGGGGGAATTAGGTTTTCCCTTCATGACGCCATGGAATGCCGGAACTTTAAAAGCCATCGTTTGAGTGCCTCTTCTCTCAAACATGCAGCAAGCAAGTGAGGGAGATGATTGATTTTTTTACGTTTCCTTGTTGGGACACATCATTAAAAAGTCATTTTAGCACAATATGGGATCTTTAAAACATTCCGTCACATTGGTGCAAATCTACGTTGTGACAAGACGCTTTGTCACCTCTGTTATGAAAGAACTGTAACGTTCAAAACGTAGCAGTTAGTCAGCTTCCTCCCACTGCACCTAACCACAGATTTCCTCCGTTTAAGCGCCCGAGGCGCGTGCTCGGGACTTTGTTCATGAGTTAATGAATCAACTATTTTTTGATTCGAGGCTGCTTTGTTGACTTCTTATTGACCTCATAAATGGAGGCTTAGCTGACGGCCGCGCTCAAGATGCAGAAGTGGTGTGAAAGGGCATCATCGCTGCCATCTACTGATGTCAAAACGTTAGTCTTCTGTCTATGGCCTCAAGCGGGCTTTGAGCAGGTTCTCTCTTTGTCGTTGTCAATGCAAATCGCCTTTCTATTTGAATGAGTCAAATGGCTCCTTCACGCTAAAAAACAAACCGAGACAGGAAGGAAGTTGTTATCGTCGAAGCCACACCTGATGCTAAACGCTGATGCAGAAGGGGAGTCGAACAATGAAAGGATGCAAAGCGAGAGGATTTGACATGTATCACTAAGGGGAGCTTTAAGCACTTTGTGTATGGTTGTTATTACGACATGGAGAAGTGTCTTGAGAAAGACATTCAGGAAAGAGTCAACTTCCTTGTTTGTTAGCTTCTTTCCTTTTGTCACATCACCTCTGTTTCAAGTATACTGAATGAAATCACACATCGGTTGTGGATTTAACTCTCCAGGTGTGAATAATTGAATATCACAAATTGAATCCCCTGGTATAACAATGCCACAGCCCACCTCTTTCTGCTCGGTGATGCACAGCATGTTCTTTACACGTTGTGTACATCACACCTCTTACTGAGCCATTGATCCACAAGCATCCACGACATGATGGAACCTTCCAAGAGACAGGGTACTAAGTTCATCATGAGGGGGCCATTGTGAAGAAGACCAGCAGGTCCGGAGGGGGATAATGGCTTTGGAATTCAAACAAAGACCCTGCAAATTAACTGTCACGTTATCTGACTGTATTGTATCGATTGTATCCGACTTTTAGTCCGGAACCGCTGCACACAAAATGGTAAAAACTGGTCAAAACATGCAACTCAATTGTGTTGCCTGTGCTTTTATTTTTCTGACAAATACACCACATGATGGTTATTAACACATTGACTCCTCACACACACCTATTGTAACTTTTCAATGTTTGGCCAAATCATCACAAAATTTAGTACACACCTTGAGGGCAGTGACAAGTGCATGCCTGTTAATTTTTTTCAAGGGTAATTCATTGCCCATAAGTCATTGACCATTTGTATAATGCAGGGGTGTCAAAGTCAAGGCCCACGGGCCGGATCTGGCCCGCGTACGAATTATCTATGGCCCCCGGGATGATATTTTAAAACAAGTTAGAAAGCAGGCCACAGCCGCCTACTGCTGGAATTTTCAAAATGGGGTGCCACAGTAAATTTTTGGGGTCCAACTTTTTTGTAACTGTTTTTAAAACAAATTATAAATGTATGCATTATCCTGTTATACCTCACATTATATTCTATATTGTGTTTTGGAACAAGGTTGTAATAAACGTTACTTAATTCATAAAAAAAATTATACAAAAGAAAACACATTTTTATGCATATGTAAATGTATTCAGTTATAAACATTCATTCACTTTCTTCTTTCCTTCATGGATCTAAACTTTACCGCTGCCGGTATTTTTTTTCTATATTTTTATTGTTATATTTTCAGAATGTGTTTGTTCTATTTTTGGTCAAAGTAAGACAAAGAAAACCATCTGAAGTTGTCTTTATTTTTTCAGTTTTAATGCCATCATTTTAATAGTCCGGCCTGCGCGTGCACAGATTTTCCTCCATGCGTGCCCCTGAGCTAAAATGAGTTTGACACCCCTGGTCTAATGCTATGATGATAAAAAACGTGAAGATATCTGCCCTGCATTCTAAAGCATTCCGAGCACACCCATGGGGGGCACCAAAATGTAATTTAGCCACGACAGCACAAAACGCATTTTGCAATCCTATAATTAGATGAAATTGTATCCATATGTAATGTGGCACGATTTGGATCATTAGTTTTTCCACTTTTCCTTTACCAACAATTTCCCATCATTCCGATACAAGTCCAAAGAATCTGATTCCAGCCATTGGAGGCAATTCTTTTAACACATTTTTTGGCTTTCCTGTTCTTGAACATTACCACTGGTTTGCCCATTGTCGAAAATATTTACACTCATTACTCACTGTACGAGGCTTTGACTGATCTTCTTTGCTTTTTGTCCTCCCCCAGAGAAAGACTACAGCAGCCTGTGCGAGCGCCAACCCATTGGGCGCCTACTCTTCCGGGTGTTTTGCGAGACTCGACCTGAGCTGAGGCGCTGCGTCAAGTTTCTGGACGCTGTGGTAAAATTGGGGAAAAGTTCCAAACTCACTCTTTGTTAGCGGTTGGCCTTTAGGAAACAAAGATTCAAGTGTAAGTCTACTGAAGAAGTGGATCAGGTGATAGGAAGCCATAGTTTAACCACTAGATGTGGGAATCTCAAAATTTTGGGGGGATGTTAGTGTGCACATTTTAGACATAGAGTTAAAGTTAAAGTACCAATGATTGTCATACACACACTAGGTGTGGTGAAATTATTCTCTGCATTTGACCAATCCCCTTGTTCACCCCCTGGGAGGTGAGGGGAGTAATGAGCAGCAAGAGCGGTGGCCACACCCGGGAAGTGCCAAGCAGGGAGGTAATGGGTCCCATTTTTATAGTCTTTGGTATGACTCGGCCGGGGTTTGAACTCACGACCTACCGATCTCAGGGCGGACACTCTAACCACAAGGCCACTGAGTAGGTTATATACTGTATATGAAAGATTAGATACATGACATAAGTAGTTGCCATAAACTTGCAGCTCAAAGACGTGTGTCGTCTATCTACTACTATTTTACACTGCGGCGAGCATAGCTTGTCCTCTCCTCCTCCCTCTTCCGTGCTAACCCAGCTAACATGTAACAATAAAATAATGTTAGCTAATGGTTCTCCCATGGTTAGTTTAGAGAATGTTAGCATTAATTCGAGATCAGTTCAGTTATGTTGAGTTTAAGTTTATTTCGATCATGCATACGATACAATGTATCGCATCACATATTTCCAGTTGTTTCATTAGAGCACGTCCGAAAAGCAGTAGGAAGAAGCAGATCTTATTTAATCCTACCCCTTTTCATATCATAGCAATTTTATCCCATTTCCTTGTGGTCTGTAACAGAACAGTGAATAAATAAATAATAATTCATTATTACTTTTAGTTTGAACAGTCTCTTAAACTGGATCATATTGGTGCTTTGTTTGATTTATTTGGTTAATCCATTCCATAATTTAATTCCACATACGGATATGCTAAAGGTTTTAAGTGTTGGATGCGCATACAAATGTTTTAAATTAGACTTTCCTCTAAGGTTATATATTGTAGATCGACTGATTATTGGCGCCAATATTTGGCTTTTTGACTTGTATTAGTATCTGCCTTTTTTTTTTAAAATTGGTATCTGCCTTTTTTTAATAGACTAAAAATTACTCTTATTGTTAATTCTCCCCTTAATATTTTTTGATATCTGACAGGGCATTAATTTGAGTTCTTGTGAGAATTTTTCTACAGTCGGCTCAGCTGCTTTCACTGCGGCGTTCACGCGGCCACGCCTCCGTTTCTCGTACGTCTCCTCTGCTAACCTGTCAAAACTTTATTTCCCCCCCTGGGAAATCCAGTTTTTGTCCTTCTTTTCTGGCGCCTTTCCGGTCTTGTTTTGTTTGTTTTTGCTACTGCAGCTATGGAGTCGCTTGGCAAGCCTCCGCCCGCAACCCTTGGAGCGTGAGCTCATTAAAGGAGCGCCGCGAGTGTCATGTTCCGATTCAGTCAAACAACGATGCGACAGAAAGGATATCTCCGCCAAAAATCCAAAGTTTGTGTAAATATCTTTATTAATAGGATACTTATTATACAACTAAAGAAGAGGAGCAGACAGCAGCTCACACATTCTCATACTTAGTGTAACAACCAGAAAGAAATGAGGTCAACAAGCTTGAAAAATGTCTCAACTATAAGCTACGTGATGGAGCCCAGAATTGTTTCCTCATGAGGAAACCTTAAAATGGATTCAATCCATGAACTGCTATAAAACTGAGTTAATGGTGAGTTATTGTAATGTAGCAAAGTCCCATATTTTTACCATCATTCCCAGAAGATGTCCCATACTTTGAAATGCAAATGTTGATGTTCCTCTGACCCGCAGCATTAGACACATGTAACAAAGGTGTTTGTGAAATCCCCTGATGTATTTTGATGGCAAATTAACCACAACATTAGCGCCACATAAAACATTATGCCACTACTGGTCCGACGTTTCCTAAAAAATAAAGTTAAAAAAACAACTTAAAGCCTTGTCCAACTGTTTACTGACGTATACTATTTATGTTGAAATAACTTTTACTGCAAATGAATATCAGCTCTAAATATCAGTTATCGGCCTCCTTGACTACTTATAATCAGTATCGGTCCTAAAAAAAAACATATCGGTCAATTTCTCAAGCATTTTAGAACCCTCACTATTTATTTAACATATGTAATATGTATAATAATGAATAATGAATATTTGGACATTTGTTCATTGAGTCACAATCGTCCACATTGTGATTTTTATGCATCAGAAAATCAATATTTTTTTCCCAGCTCTTTTAACCATTATGTTTAATATGCTTCAAAAGGACAAAACGTTTTTTAGCCTTATGTTTCTTTTAAAATATACTCCCACCAGTGGCCATGCTGTTTTTCTTTGCTTAATACTGTAGCGGTATCTGTGCGGGTGACCGTTTTTAACATCTTTTGTGCGTAAGTAAACCATCCCGACTCTAGAAAACTTACAGCATACAATTCCTTAGTTACACCTGCACTTTAAATGAGCTTGACCGTGTGTTGTAGTTTACAGTGACTGTATCACACTGTATGGAATATCGTGGCGCTGTAATGCAGCCAAACAAAGCAACAAAATGATCAGTAACATCTAACATCTCGTTAGAATTTGCAGGTGTACCTAATGTTGTGACCAACATCATTGTACAGTTTCCAAAAGGTAAAAAATAAATCGAACAAAAACTAGACGTTTCTACCACAATAAATCGTGCAAATCTAATTAGTCCGTTGCAGACACTCACAAATATTAACACAAAACACATTTTAAAGTTAAAGTTAAAGTTAAAGTACCAATGATTGTCACACACACACTAGGTGTGGCGATATTATTCTCTGCATTTGACCCATCACCTCACCCCCTGGGAGGTGAGGGGAGCAGTGGGCAGCAGCGGCGGCCGCGCCCGGGAATCATTTTGGTGATTTAACCCCCAATTCCAACCCTTGATGCTGAGTGCCAAGCAGGGAGGTAATGGGTCCCATTTTTATAGTCTTTGGTATGACTCGGCCGGGATTTGAACTCACAACCTACCGATCTCAGGGCGGACACTCTAACCACTAGGCCACTGAGTAGTAGAGAATAATTATGGTTTTACTTCCAGACAATTATGTGAGATACATCTAAATGATGAACAAAATGGCTTATTGAACATCGATTTTACCTTTCCATCCATCCATTTTCTACCGTTTGTCCCTTTTGGGGTCATGGGGGGTGCTGGAGCCTATCTCAGCTGCATTCGGGCGGAAGGCAGAGTACACCCTGGACAAGTCGCTACCTCATCGCAGGGCCAACACAGATAGACAGACAACATTCACACTCACTTTCACACCCTAGGGCCAATTTAGTGTTGCCAATCAACCTATCCCCAGGTGCATGTCTTTGGATGTGGCCGGTGAACCCGTACGGAACCCACGCAGTCACGGGGAGAACATGCAAACTCCACACAGGATGATTCCGAGCCCAGGATCAAACCCAGGACCTTCGTATTGTGAGGCACATGCACTAACCCCTGTTCCACCGTGCTGCTTTATTGGAGTGAATTTGATACATGGAGTGTTTGGCCGCACAATAACTGAGACAGTGTACGAAAACCGGGGCAGACACCGAATTACACAAAAAGTGGCTCATACTGAAAACAAAGTGTAATAGTCATTTAACATATAATGAAAAATAGGAACAGAATTGTAAAATTGACCAAAGTCAATATATTGATTTATATCTATGAAATTGATATCCATGATGCGATGAGTGGCGGCAGCGTCCATCCGACACAAGGCTCCAGTCTGACTGGCCGGTTTTACGGCTCTCAGCTCGCATTAAAAACTCTTCGACCCCGTGACCGCTTCCTGTGTCTCTCAGGGGGCTCCGCTGAGAAAACGAGAGCAAGAGAGCAAGATGGAGAATTGAACCGTCTCCGTCATCACTTAGCGTTTGTTTTGAGGCACTACCAGCGAGAGAAAGCACTTTGGACATTTACAGACAGACTTGGCTTTTACGGCCGCTGCGAGGGAAATGGAGGGGACGGCTCACGAGCGTATGCAATCTTTCATTAATCAAGCAAGAGCCTGCCCTGTTTTCTACGTTGAATGGCATATTTTTGCATACTGCCACCTGTTGGCTATAAAGTTAAGCCAGTAGAGTTGTCGAGATTAAACAACTTTTTTTTAAACCCACTTTCTTTTTCCACAGTTTATCCCTCTGGAAAACGGCTTGAATTAAAATATTTTAGCTCTATCGAGTGTGACCTCCTAAAACAGGGATATTCAACTAAATTATTTTAGGGGCCGCATTTCTAGAAAGCTAATGACCCGGGGGCCGGACTTCTTCCTTCACTGTAGTCTTATTTTGTATATTCTTGAGAACCGACATCCTCTGCAGTAGACATTTGATTTTGGTCTATTTATATTGTTAGAGTTACAGGAGCACTCTGCAAAAAAATCATCTCTGTGACAGCCCTGAGTTTAGTGTTTTTAGGAATAAGCTGCAAAAAGGTGAGCCTCTCACAAGTTTTTGGAACTGAACTCACGGACCACCAGTTAAATAGCCTAAATGGTGAAAAAGAGAGGGCTTAAAATGGCACCTTGAGAAATACCACTAGTATGACTAAACAAGTTAAACAAATGACTACTGACTGCATCTGAAGTAAACTCGCTACAGCAACACCTAAGTTACCGGTATATAAATCACATTACAAAAAATAAACGTAACTGCCTAAAAGGAGAGGGCTTTCGTAAATCACAGGTTTGGTCCCAGTGTTCTATGCTTAAAGTTAAAATGTCAATGCAAGGATTTGTCAATGTGTATACAGTGGTTCGAGTTTTTCTTTACAACAGGACTTAACTTAATCCTCTTCGTCCCTGACGGGACAGAAGACTTCGACGATCTGCCTCCATCTGGAATTTACAACAGGAGCACTCTAGTATTTTTAGGAATTTGCTGCAAAAATGTTTGTTTTGAACTGAACTCGGAGGCCAGTTTGGTGATGGGGGCCACCAGTTGAATATAGCCCTGTCCTAAATGCACAAGTCTAAAGAAGATATGTCCTCTACTTAGACTTAGCATTAGACAAACTTTAATGATGCAGAAGGAAAATTGTTCAAAAATAGTTTACGAACAGAAAGCCAGCTGTTTTGGGTCAGAATTTGAATTCACATATTGTGTCCCCCCGCAGGCCGAGTACGAGGTGACGCCAGATGAGAAGAGGAGGGAGTGCGGGGAGGAACTAATTGATGTATTCTTCAATCCAAAGGTTCTCCAAATTCACTCTACTCCCCTCTATTCTGTTATTACTTTCTCTTCTTTGCCCCCGTTTGACCCCAATGCAACAAGACTACAGCATTAGAAAAGTGACATTAATGCGTCAATCTGCACCATAGTATCATTGGTTCTTCCCTCACAACCGCAATCTACAATGCCTTTACATTCGACACACAAACAGGAACACTTATTACTGTGTTTTTATGTCTCCTAATGTGTACTTCCAAGTATGCAGTTGTTTGCTGTCACAATTGAGCAGCTTTTTTTTTTGCAACACAGGGAGAGGACCACTTGCCGGAGGTGGAGGAGACAATGAAGACTCAGTGCGCCGAGCGGCTGCATCAAGAGGCGTGCAAAGAGCTCTTCAAAGACTGTACCAAGTAGGTTGGCAATCTCAACAGCGTTAAGGCCTGTTGTTGTATTTAGGGCACCCGAATGATGCACATTTTTGGTGCCTTATCTTGTAGATTGATCCACGACTTCCTGAGCATGGCGCCTTTCGCGGACTACCTCGACAGCATGTACTACAACAGGTTCCTACAGTGGAAATGGCTGGAGAGGTGATCTTTTTTAATCTCTTCCTTAAAAACTCCTTTTATATCAGAAATATAAACTGAAAACACTACATAGAATTTTTCCATCCTAACTTTTGTATCAGCAAAATCAACCCAGTTATTTTCCTGCCTTTGGAGGTAGTTTCAGAGCCATAACAGAGGTGGAACACTGCCTTTGTGTAAGGTTGAACATCCAGCACTCAATTCTCCAGACATAAATCAGTCTGTCAAGTATTTTATACGTCACGTCACGCATCAAATTATGTGATTGCTAAATGCTGAGTCACTGTGTAAAAGCACACACAGCTGCGGCAATATCTCGCTTTCATAGATTCTGAATAAAAAGGTACAGGCAAATACATACCAGATCAGCAGTTACAGCTTTGATACTGCAATTTTGTAGGATTTCTATGTGAAAGAAACCAAGACAGAGTCCAGTGAACTTGGATATTGTCAGAGCTTTGTGTGATTTCACACAGCAACATATGTTAAACTAGACCTTTGATGGTTTTAAACTACATTTAAAACACTTCCTTGTGGTCTAGACAATACCTGTATGTTTTGGTGAAAATGATGGGTACATTTTTTTCCACAGTCACTTTTTAAACCTGTTTTTTGAGTCTGTCTGCAAGATGTTCGCTCTTGGAGGCATTCCCAGATTGCAAATGAAACCACACCCCACCCTCTCCAAAGTTATCATAATAATGCTGTTAGTTTTTCTAGTAACGATTTATCTAATTAATTACTTTTATGTACGTTACAACTCTGTTATTGATACGTTTGATGTAATGTGGCACGCTACTTCTTGATGCAGACAAGAAAACTTTAGAATCCCAGCAAATTCACTTCAGGATGTAGCTCTTTACTAGTACAAGCGACAGGCACCGCACGTACACACGCGTGCGCACTTTAATACTACTTCTGCTACTACTACTACTACTACGGGGGAATAATGAACATTCAATAAAGTGACAATCATCAACAATAATATTCTTACAATACCCAATTTGTGGACAAGGAGAGACACAGCCATTGATGCACGTTTAATCGCTTCATTCATTATCAGTAAAAAACATTCCACTAGCGCTGCTGTCAACAATCTCCTTTCAGTTCGCAGACTAGTGATGTACGGATCGATACTGAAATATCGATACCGCTGATACCAGATCTATATGCTCTAATTTCGATTATCAAATCAAAATATCAATACTTATGATACTTAAGTTATTTGAGATAATGTATATCATTAACAGGAACACAGTGTTACGTAACTAAATGAAGGAGATGTTGTCTAAATGTAACGCGATTGGCGGGAACTACTTTTTTTTCCGTAGAGGTAAATATGTAATGCGCGAGCAGAGTAGCACACTGTGTTGTGCTCCGTCATTCAGTCTGTCATTTGTTTGTTTAAGAAAATTACTAGCAAATAAAATTAGTCACTCAGTATTATACAACAGCAAATGTATGTTTCCTTTTATTGTAGGCTATTTGGAGACACTACATACAGAGTTGATTATAAATAATATAACACATTCTTTGCAGAGTTATGTCGTTTCGCCCTCTGAATTTATATGGTTTGAAGATGATTCCCCAAGAGCAGAAACACTTGAAATACAGTACAGTAAATTTTACCAGACACATTTGGTATATTTGCACAAAGTATCTGATCGGTCTCGCAGAAACCAGCCTGAATTTTACCCAGTATTATATATAGTACTTCTGATTCTCTGTATGGGATTGGAAATCAGTGGTATCACACATCACTACCGCAGACTACCAATACTGAGCTAAAACAGTCAATGAGTGCACCCTCGCTAATGTCACGATTCACTTGGCAACAGGCGCCGCCTTTTAAAAGGCACACACTCACGCACTCTTCTCTCATGAAACATCTCAACTGAATACACCAGATATATGAAAGTAAAAAAAAGTAACATTAATTACTCTTACTAGTATTTTTTTGTACATGTATCAAGAGTAATTATGTTAGTAATCCAATTACTCTTTGGGGAAAGTAATGAGTAACTATAATTAATTACTTTTTTAAACTAATTTTCCTAACTGGTCATTAGTAATCCATGATGACGTCTGTGCAAATTGCAGAGTCCATGCACGGCTCTACGTGATGTCATGTTTTCACCAAAAAATAAATAAAACAAGGTGTGGTTATAGCCTGAAGATGAGTTGCATAACAACATCGGGAAATCGGGACCTGAGACATCATTAGTTGACGGTAATAATGAGGTAGCAGGTGGTAAAACAGGCCTGTTGGGACATGTAGTTTAAATTGGACCTTGAGAGCTACCTCAATGTACTGCATTACAAAACCAGCAAGAAATTAGTGGGCTCTTCGCTCACTGAAATGTAATGAATTCTCAGTATTCAGTGTTCTGTGGAACGTGTTTAGTAGTTTTTGCGGGCTGTTAACAGAAAAACATATATACGCTTTTTACTTAAAATGGCAGGTTTTAGATATGGTTATGTATCTCTGAGCTGCAGGCTATGTAACAAATGACTTCTGCCTTTTTCTCTCGCTATGTGTCCACCAGGCAACCAGTGACAAAGAACACATTCAGACAGTACAGAGTTTTAGGAAAAGGGGGATTTGGAGAGGTGAGTAATTATAGGATAATAGCTGCATGAGTTAATAAAAAGTGTACAATTCTGTATAAATTATTATGTTGAGATGTACCGTATTTGTTGGATTATTATGCCTTGAAGTAATATATTTTTTTAATGCATAGAGCTGCAGGACACATTGGAATGAAAATCAACACAAAATTGCCCTTTAATAAGAACAAAATAGCTTTTTGTTCAGAATATTTAAAAATAGGTATTACATATTTTAGATTTTTTTATGAATACAATAATTAGTTATACATGTGGTTATTATCAATACATTTGATTATACTCACTAATTTGTGTATGACTAATATTTGTTATTAGTAATTTTAATAATAATTACAGTATACTGATGTTTTTTGAACAAAAACAATATGTTGTTGCATCATTTTAAAGTTACTATTAATATTTTTAGAATGATAGGAAACATGCACATTATTTATTTTTCCAGTATTATTTATAGAAATTAAAGTTGTATTTTTCTATTTATTAAAATGTGTATTTTATTACATTACCATCTTCAATTGCTTTTTTATTTCATTCCGTTAATGTATTTGCTTAACCAAATATGTAAAAGGAATGAAATATTTCTGTGTTTTGTAGTTTTATTAATCAAAACTCACATTTATTCGCAATATAAGACATACAACATTTTCTTTTAGAACAAATACAACTATTCTGTGGTGTTTTTTGCATGTTTGGGCTCAGACAAAGAGTCTTAAGTTTGCTCACAATGTTTTACTTTTGAATGCGTTCTTTGTTTTCTGTGCATTTGATGTCCAAGCGCAGGGATATGAGAACAATTGATAAAAGACACATTATTAACAGCATAGTGTATTTTTAGCTTGCAGTTGTCTATGAATTAACCGCCTGTGGCTTGACACACACATAGAATATATACTCCTGCTACAGCATGTGCTGTTATTAGTGAATGTAAATATGTGTCGGGATGTTTTTTAAGCTATAGATCCAATCATTCTTATCCCCTCCTCTGCTTTGTCCCACAGGTGTGTGCGTGTCAGGTACGGGCCACAGGTAAAATGTACGCCTGTAAGAAGCTGGAAAAAAAGAGGATCAAGAAGCGCAAAGGAGAGTCCATGGCGCTCAATGAGAAGCAGATTCTGGAGAAAGTCAACAGCAGATTTGTGGTAAGCAAATTAAAACAGATACACCAGAGTGATGGTGACAGAAGCTAAAAAGATGTAACATTTCATCCGGCAAACAAATTAAAGATGTATCTATCTGAAGATAACACATTAGAGGGTCCATGTTAAATTGAAGTCATTCACATAAACACATTTCATAGCACATCCAGATAATCTAAATTCATAAAATTATTTGAAAAAACTCATGCGTAAAAGGGCAACAGTTGATCGGGCATGTATTGGTGCATTTTTGTTTGTTTTTTCAAACAGATTTCTATTAGCTGCTCAACGTGACACCCTGTAGCAGTTTGCCTGAAGGCACACAGCTGCTAGCATGGATTCATTTTCAATCCGTTTCTTTGTCTTTGGGAATTTGAAGGTTGTGTATTAAACCTGCAGCCTGACCCTCATGATGAGCCATCCCCTGCCTTAAGGGATGCTTTTTATATGCTCACACACACAAGTTATATTAAATTATATATAAGAGATTAATTTTAGTTAGCTTCAGCTAAGCACACAAGTGATATGAACATGATAAATATGTTGCTCATAACTTCAGGAAACCCCCGGTCTTTGTTGTTTTTGCTGCTCCCTCTGTGTATTGAAAGAAGAACCCCTTCGGGTTCTTGTAGCGTGCATTGCTACTCTTCTGCTCTCACCGCCTCAATTTGGTCAAATTCAAACGAGAGTGAAAACTTTGCTGCTTTGAATGCATGAGTCGGAAAAAGACACACTAGCGATGGGGACGACTGTGTCACCTTGTTGACACAATGGATGAGGAGATGCTGTTCTGAAGGTCCAAAATTAAAGAATCATGTTTAAGTCATAGCCTGGTACAGTCTGAACTTTGACCTGACACGGGAGCGGGAGAAGCAGAGGAGTGTTTATTAAAAGTGTATGTGCCAGCTGGCCAGCGGAGTTGTTGCTGCATTAATGTTGCTTGCTGCAAGTAGTAAAAAAACAAGGGAGTCGTTCTGCAAGGCAAAACTGTCGTCTTTTCCACGGTTTTCCAGCACTTTGGAAATGTATTACATCGAATAGAAAGATTTATTAGGTGTGTGATAGGCTGTACTAAAATAGCTTGGTGTTTTTAAGCACAGCTGTGATAAGGTCATGGATGTCTTTTGACATCGAGTTGCCTATGTTTGATATGTTTGTCATTAGACACCTCCTTCATGCAAAAATTATCAGTATTTTCCAGATGTAGTGTATGTCTTCTGAATAAAGTACTGTGTCATTAAATTTATTTGATAGTTAATGCACTGAATAAAAAAAAAACACAACTTTTCAGAGCATTAGCCATAGACTCATTGTCATTAATGATGCTTCCTTGTACTTTAAGAGAGTCATTCTTGTGAGTTCAAACCCCGGCCGAGTCATACCAAAGACTATAAAAATGGGACCCATTACCTCCTTGCTTGGCACTCAGCATCACGGGTTGGAATTGGGGGTTAAATCACCAAAAATGATCCCTGGGCGCGGCACCGCTGCTGCCCACTGCTCCCCTCACCTCCCAGGGGGTGAACAAGGGGATGGGTCAAATGTAGAGGACAAATTTCACCACACCTAGTGTGTGTGACAATCATTGGTACTTTAACTTTTAACTTTTGGTGTTTTACTTACTTGGATTAGTTAGGCCATTTATATGTTGCCAAAGTTTAGAGCTACTGCCCTTAGACTCTTCAATGTTTTTAGTTATATAATTAGTTTTGCTTCCTAATAACTGACTTATAACTTGATTTCTGAGGCCAGTATAGGCCAAATGATTAATTGCATTTTTGTTTTTAGGGAGTTTTCAAGTGCCTTATCACCTTTTTTCATTGTTTGCCATAGGTCATTGTTAAATCATGGGAGAGAGTAGTTCTTTGCTTTCTTTATCCAGGTCTTTGTGTACTGTACGTTTTAATTAACTCATTAAATGTGGTTAGAAATGTATTTGCGCCTATACTTATGTCAGACTTTTTTGTAACATTGTTGAAGTTTATTTGATTTACTTCTCCTTCAAAATCAGGTACCAGCCAGCAGAGGTGCCAGCCCAGGTAGCTGCTGTGGCTGTAGCACAGTGCTTAAAACAGGTTCAGGATTTTTCTTGTCGGTTCCCCGTGGTTCTCAGGGTTCATGGCCAGGTTTTGTGTTTGGTGTTATTGCCGTCTTTGGCGGATTTCGGCGAATTGTCATCTAAAACAGCAATGTGTGAACGGCCCTTAACGGCCTTTAAAACTGAGCCTCTAATGGACTATTTTCACAAAAATTTTAGGCTAAGTCAAAATAAATGAATCCCCTTCATTCATTACGATGTTTTCTATGTCCGCCAAAACCTGCTGATTTCTTCTTTCACCTAATCAAAGACCTCATTCAGTGGCACTTTTTGCCAAAGTGTTTTCATTTTGACAATAACTCCCTGTTTTATTTTTACATGATCACAAGAAAAAGGTGTCCGAATTTATACTCTAGTTGCTGCCCCATGATTGTAGTGCATATTGTTCTCTATAAACATTGTGACAAACGTTTCCTTTCATGAAACCATAGCCATTTTTTAACTTGTTTTTCTGTTTTATTTATTTATTTATTTTTTTAATCATTTATGAACATCTTACTACATTTTAGAAGAACAACATTTTTCGGAACTACAGTACTGCCCAGTATTACAACACTTTTAAAATGTAGACCAAATACCACAGTTATGTAAATGATTATACTTATATAACGCTTTTCTACCTCTAAGGTACTCTCTAAGCTCTTTGACACTTTTACTACATTCGCCTAGAGATGACGTAGCATCAGAAGCAACTGGGGGTTCAGCCTCTTGCTCAAGGATACTTCAACATGGTCACAGGGGGACTGAGGATCGAACCCGCAACCATCAGGGTCCAGGCCAAAATCAGGGCTCGAATTTAACCGCGGCAATTGCTGCGACCGCCCTTGTCTCTTGCCGTAATGCCCTAAAATATTTTTCAGCATCCACAGCAACAATATGCCGTGACCGATCTCAACTTTCTACTTGGTAATGGTCTAGGGATGTAACGATAAACGGTATAATGATAAACCGCGGTAAATTTCCAGACGGTTAGTTATACCATTTACATTTTTAATTACCGAAAAACCGTCAATTATTAATGCATTTTAGGCAACAGCTTACTTTCCGAATACTGAAACGCCGCAGCATCTGCATATGCTCACTAGAGCCTTTCGGCTCGGGAAACATGGCGGCAACTTCATGGACTTCGTTTTGAAAATGTTCCCTCCGAGCTAAGGGGGCCGATCGCTTCGTTTCACTTCATTTCAATCGTTTTTACTTCTGTGGAGTGTCGGTGTACATTCAAGAGCGCAATGCTGTTGGAGAAGGAAAATATTTGATGTTGCAGTTTAATTTTGAACGTGCTGCTAGCGTCCTTCCGTCAGCTGCTGGGACTGAGTTACCATGCAGCGGGTGATGTGTCGGGAACGTTGCCACAACTTGTTAATAAAGTATTTAGTTTGTTTACTGGGATGCTCACTTGTCCTTTATTTAACTGCTAACTTTGTTAGTGTTCCAATAACGTCATTACTAGCTAAAATGTTTTGTAATTTCATCGAATATTTTAGCATCCCTTCACTGGCTCCCTGTGCGTTACCGAATACATTTTAAACTCCTTTTATTTGTTTTTAAATGTCTAAACAACCTCGCGCCAACCTATCTCTCCGACCTCCTTCAGCCTTACTGCCCCACCCGATCCTTAAGATCAGCTGATCAGCTGCTGTTGACGGTCCCCGACACAAGGCTGAAGCTTAGAGGTGACAGAGCTTTCGCCGTTGCTGCTCCCAAGCTCTGGAACGACCTACCCCTGAGTGTTAGACAAGCCTCCTCTCTTCCTGTTTTTAAATCTCTCTTAAAAACATACTTTTATTCCATGGCTTTTAACACTGAGTGATATCCATCCTGCAATGGCGCCCCATAATACACCTGCTGTGATCCTGTTTTTATGTTTTTATGTTTTTATTAATTCTATTTTAATTATTTATTTTTTATCGTGTTCTGTTTGTGTTGTGTTGTGTTTGCTCGGTACTCGTTTTATCTTTTAACCTGCTCATTGTACAGCACTTTGGCTACCCCTGTGGTAAATTTTTAAATGTGCTCTATAAATAAAGTTGATTTGAATTGAAAGCTGGCTGAGTTGTCGGTGAGGCACAAAGATTGTGTGTTAGATGTGAGAGGTGTCACTCCTCTTTATTTTTGTTGGCCAAACTGTTGCACTGAAGTACATGGTTGTTGTTGAAGAACAAAGCTTGTTTATTTGATTATATCTTCATTGGCCAAACTGCTTTGTGTTTTATATTGATATTAAAAAGTAAACACCATGTTTTTTACATTACTTGTCTTTTTTCATTCCACAAAGTAATTATTTTAATAACCATTCATGTGACATAGCATTTTGTTAATGTTTTATGGTGTATAATTAATTCCTATACGACCGATTTCTGCGCAAACTCTCAATGGATCTGTCCCGATACAGCATGTACATGTACATACATTAGTACATGTAAATGTGTGTGCATAACTTTAAAAATACAGATAAAGGCATCATGTAATAAAAAATCTGACACGCTGATACTATTAATGAACAAAAACACAAATATTTGTCTTTAAATATATAGATCTAGAATCTAGAGCATTTTTTATGACATATTACAAATTACATTATGGCGTCGATGTGTTCACACCCCAACACTGTTTTACCAAACAATGAACAATCATGATTAATAATCGTGATTTCAATATTGATAAAAAATAATCGTATTATTTTGCCCGTTATTGTGCAGTCCTATGTGTAAGACTTGACCTCATATATGAACACTATTTTTTTTTATCTATATGGACAAAAAGTGCAGTTACGTCTTATGTCAAAAGGGTGCCATCTTGCGAATATTTCACATTTATTTATAGTATTATTTAGTTTCTGCCATATTACTTTGTTTATAATGCTTGTGTTGCTTTCATATATGCACATTCAACTTTCTACTTGAGGTACATATACACATTTTGAATGTGTTGTTTGTGTTTAAAAAATAAATAAAACTTGGTTAAAGGATTTTAGTATAGGGAGTTTTTGAAAATTTTGAGCACATTTTCAAATTACCGCGATAATAATGATAACCGTGATAAGTGACATCTCTAATATATATATATATATATATATATATACCGGAGATATATATATATATATATGTGTGTCTGTGTGTGTGTGTGTGCGCTTTGGAGTCCCTGCCTCGAAATAAAATAATGATTGCCTTGGTGCCCTTCCAACTTGCCTTGGTGCCCTAAAATAGGAGCCCTCCTTTAAGTTAACACTTGCCTTGACCTTAAAAAGTAAAAATTCGAGGCCTGCAACCTTTCTACCACCTGATCCATGCTGCCCGAAAGTCACCTTTTCATTAATCTCAACTTTTTTTCTGAACTTGTTTTGCTGTGTATTTTAATATAATTTAATCATATTTGATTATTATTCATGCTTATTTTACAACAGTTTAGAAAGACTACATGATTGGGAACTTAAGCACTTGCCCAGGCAACACAGCAAGCATTTGTTGTCAGTCAAAATTTGTGGTCCATGCACCCATGATGACATCTAACAGGTTGTTCGACAGACGTAACCATTATTAAACACTTCATTTTGCAATTTTACCATTATAAAATAAGAAATGATGTCCTCTGTCCAGGTAAGCTTAGCCTACGCCTATGAGACCAAAGACACTCTCTGTCTCGTGTTGACCCTCATGAACGGAGGTGACCTCAAGTTTCACATCTACCACATGGGCGAGGCGGGCTTCGACGAAAAAAGAGCGGTTTTCTATTCAGCCGAGATCTGCTGCGGCCTGGAGGACTTGCACAGGGAACATATCGTCTACAGGTGGGAATGTAGCTCCCTCACAGACAGATGTTTTGTCCCTTACATGTCTTTTAGGCTTTTCTTTCTTTCTTTTTTTGACAAACAGAGATCTCAAACCAGAAAACATCCTGCTGGACGACCATGGTTAGTAGGGCTTTTACTGTTTAGGAAGGTGACATTACATTAAATCTAAGGTTTGCTGTAGTTTGGACTATTAAAGAAGAGTCATAATAATAATAATATGAAGAAGAATTTGGACTGTCAATAATAACAAGTTAACTCATGTGATGAATCACAAAAAATGATCGCATTATAAAAGAATATACGCGGATAAATCATACAGTTTATTTTGACCGTACATGCTCCTTCACCTTATAGGTAGCGAGGGTTGTTGCACGGTCAGTGATTGGGTCAATGCACACGCCAGTGCAAAGATGAGTGAGGAGACTCTGACTGTTGTGCTCGCTGGCAGATTTCACTTCAAAAAACACCCCTAGAGGGACTTTAGCCGAAACTGTTAGCAAGTTTTGAGCAAATAAATTTAGTGCATTCAAGTAAAACATAAATTCAAAAAAGACGTTCCTGTATGACATTCTGACAATAACTGCATTTGTGTCCAACTGTGGGGCTTTTTTTAAGTTTACTAAAATTATGCAAGTGAGTAATAACTTGTGATTAATCATGAAAAATTAATCCAAATTCAAACCAGTGATTAATCTGATTTATCATTTGACGGCACTAATATTAGTAATAATATACCGTACTCTATAAATAGTGCCTTTCATAAAACAATAATAATGGGATAAAATAAGAATAATGATGGGGATAGTAATAAATATAAAAAACAAGAACATTTAATACATTTAGGTGAAATATTTAATATAATAATATTAGATATTATTAATAATAGTCTTTAAGGATATTTCAAAGCTAACATTAAAACTGCAGTATCCATCCATCCATTTTCTACCGCTTGTCCCCCTCGAGGTTAAAACCACAGTATAAAATATCAAATTACCAGGTTGACAATGAAAAAATACATATATATATAATTTAAAAAAATTAAAAATAGAAAACCTAGCTTGAAGGCATGTGTTGTACATAACTTGGAGTATTTATTTCATGCTTTACAAGTGCTCAACATGGCCACCAAAAGGATATGAGAATTCCTCCCAAAGGCGCCCCAGGATGTCGCGATCCACCGTGTTGATTGCTGCTGTTATTCAATCTTTCATGTCATGGAGGTCTTCCAGGACTCTTTCCTTTACACAAGCAGCCAGTCTCTTTAAACTGTTTAACCCACCGTCAAATGCTTTCACGATAGGGTGGATAAATGCCAAATTATGTTTTAAAAGCACGCTGCACTGTGACAATGGCATTTGTTTTCGCAAACTTAAGCACACAAAACGCCTGCTGTTGAAGAGTCGCCATTTTGAGGGTAAATAAACACGTGGTCTTCCTACAATTGAACCGTGCCGAAAGGATTACATGACCACAATTGTTGAAATTGTAACACGATAAAACTTGGATAACTCCTGTTTCAAATGACCATTGATTCAGTCTGTTAAAGTGCTTAAGAACTTAATAAATGCGTGACGATTTTGGTGTATTATTTTTGAATCACCTTTTGTTATATTATGAAATATATTTAAAGAAAAAAGGCATGGTAAAACAACTGAATGGTGTCAATTTTCAATCTGTAATTTTGTTTTTTAACTCTTTATTTGTAAAACGCTATACGTATTCCATAGGTTTTTGAAAACTAGTAAGACTAATAGGGATATTAGTATCTTTTTCCTATTCTATAAAGAAAATACAGCCTTATATTAACCATTTTATCAGACAGCATCATTGCAATCTGTTTTTGGATTAAAAAAACAGTTTGCCTTAGTATTTTCAGCTCTGAGTCACCAGGGGGGGCTCTTCCCCTGGCAGAATGATTCCATCTGAAACCAGAAATTTTGTGTGTGGTTTCTAGGACACATCAGGATATCAGACCTGGGCCTTGCCGTACACGTACCAGAGGGCCAGACCATCAAGGGCCGTGTGGGAACGGTAGGATACATGGGTAAGACGCCTTAAATCCACCTCTAATGGACAAATGGTGGTCGCCTGGTATCTAAACGGTTTTATTGGTCTTCTCCCGCAGCTCCAGAAGTGGTGAAAAACGAATCTTACACCTTCAGCCCCGACTGGTGGGCGCTGGGTTGCCTGGTGTACGAGATGATAGAGGGCCAGTCGCCCTTCCAGCAGAGGAAGAAAAAGATCAAGCGTGAGGAAGTAGAGCGGCTGGTGAAGGAGGTGGAGGAAGAATATTCCAGCAAGTTCTCAGAGGAGGCCAAGTCACTCTGTAAAGCAGTGAGTGAATGCTACTCAATAACTTCCTTCCATTGGCTCTAGAATGACAGGTTTTTCTTCCAGCTGTTAGCTAAGGACCCCAGTGTGAGAGTGGGCTGCCAGGGAGGCGGCCCTTCAGAGGTCAAAGCACATCCCATCTTTCGCTCCATTAATTTCAATAGGCTGGAAGCAGGCATGCTGCAAGCACCTTTCATTCCTGATGTAAGTCCTACAGAGATAGCCATTCACCGAATAAAAACACACCTAAACTGTGTATTGTTTTGGCTTGGTGATGTGTATGTGCAGCCACAGGCCATTTACTGCAAAGACGTGCTGGACATCGAGCAGTTCTCCACCGTTAAAGGCGTGGAGCTTGAGCCAAAAGACGAGTCTTTCTACAGCAAAGTGTCCACAGGCAGCGTTTCAATTCCCTGGCAGAACGAGGTATGGTCAGACATTTTTATCAGTATGCCTGAAAAGTGTCACGACCAGAACAGGACTCTGAACACAGATGCAGGATTTGAAGACAATATATTTATTTGGACAAGGGAAGGGGTCCAAAACAGGAGAAACAAAACAGGCTATAAAAACACAACTGACCTGAGCTCTAAACTAACAAAAATATCAATAACTCAAAAACGCTCCGTCTACGGAGGGAAAAAGGGGCTATGAACAAAAAACTACTAAGTATAACAAAAGTCGCTCCAATGGAGGTGATGCTAGGAAGCTATTCTTACCTGAGAAAACTTACAAATCAAAATACTCTCATGGATCCAAAAAAGATACAAGAAACGTGGCTGTGGACAATGCTATGGCAAGGGAACGCTGGAGGTACGCACATGAAGTAACGAGACACTCTGGCACAAGACAAGAGGAGGACGAGACATTTATACACATGAGGGAGTGTGACACAGGTGGGAACAATCAGGCAATCAGGAGAGACGTCAGACCAGTGAAACAGGAGGAAGGGCAAGTGACCTGAAACGAGAGGGAGAGTTAATCTTTCAAAATAAAACAGGAAATGGCAAGACAACATGACAACAGACGAAACCCAGACAAGACTTCACCCAGGTGTGACAGAACCCCCCCTTCTAGGGCCGACTCCTGACGGCCCAGGGACCTCAGGGTGGAGTCTATAGAAGTCCCGGATCAGGGAGGGATCATCGATGTTCCGTTGGGGAATCCACTGTCTCTCTTCTGGACCGTACCCCTCCCAATCCACCAAGAACTGTCTACCTCGACCTCTTTTGCGTACCGCTAAAAGTTTCTTGACCCGGTACAGAAGTCCTCCGTCTACAGCTACCAGCGGCGGTGGGGGGGGGGGTTTGGTGGCTGGGACCATGGGGCTTTCTTTGGCAGGCTTGACTTGGCTGAAATGGAAAGTAGGGTGGCCGCGGAGCGACCTGGGTAGGCGGAGGCGTACTGCTGCTGGACTGATGACCTTGGTGATGGGAAAGGGACCCACGAATCTGGGCGCTAATTTCTTGGAGGGAACCTTGAGGTGCAGGTCTTTGGCGGATAGCCATACTCTCTGTCCTGGCCGGTAATCAGGTGCTGGGCGCCGCTTCCGGTCGGCTGCTTTCTTGACCCGATCTCCTTGGCGAGCGAGCACTTGTCGGGCCGCAAGCCAAATACGACGGCATCGGCGCACCAGGGCGTGGGCGGAGTGCACAGAAGCTTCTGGCTCTGAGTCTGGGAACACTGGCGGTTGGTAGCCGTAGACACACTTGAAGGGGGAGAAACCAGTGGCAGAGGTAGGCAAGGAGTTATGGGCATATTCCACCCAAACCAGGTGGGAACTCCACGTTGTTGGGTTCTGGGACACGAGGCATCGGAGGCCGGTTTCCAGTTGTTGATTGAGGCGCTCGGTCTGGCCGTTTGCCTCCGGGTGGTATCCTGATGTCAGGCTGGCTGTAGCCCCGATGAGCTTGCAGAACTCCTTCCAGAACCGTGAGATGAATTGGGGCCCCCGGTCTGATACAATGTCTGTGGGAAATCCATGAATTCTAAAAACGTGCTGCATCAATATCTGAGCAGTCTCCTTGGCTGTGGGCAACTTTGGCAAAGCAATAAAATGTGTCATCTTTGAAAATCGATCGACCACGGTGAGCACCGTGGTGTTACCTCTTGAGACCGGGAGGCCAGTGACGAAGTCCATAGAGATGTTAGACCACGGTCTGGAAGGGATAGGCAGCGGCTGTAAAAGTCCAACACGTGGCCCAGAGGATGTTTTGTTACGAGCGTAGACCGGACACGCCTCGATGTACTCCCGGACCCCCGCCTCCATGGATGGCCACCAGAACCGCTGTGAGATCATAAACATAGTTCTCCGGACCCCCGGATGGCAGGTAAGCAGCAAGGTGTGAGCCCAATGGATCACCTGTGGGCGCAGACTGACCTGGACAAACAGGCGATTCTCTGGGCACCCACTAGGTGGAGGGGTCTCACCATTAGCGTGCCTTACCTCTCGTTCTATCTGCCAAGTGACCGCTCCAACCACACAGTTCAGTGGAAGGATGGGTTCTGGTAACTTGGCAGCAGGCTCGGGGTCGTAGAGGCGTGACAAAGCGTCTGACTTGACGTTGCGGGACCACGGCCTGTAAGACAACGTGAAGTTAAAACGATTGAAAAACAATGCCCACCTGGCCTGACGTGAATTCAGTCTCTTGGCGTTTCGAATATATCCCAAGTTCTTGTGGTCAGTCCAAACTATGAAAGGATGTTGTGCCCCCTCTAACCAATGTCGCCACTCTTCCAACGCTACCTTGACCGCCAGAAGTTCCCTGTTGCCAACATCATAGTTACGTTCTGCAGGGCTCAACCGGCGAGACAGAAAAGCACAGGGGTGGGTCTTCCCATCTGCCTCCAGTCTTTGGGATAAGACCGCCCCAACTCCCTCGTTCGACGCGTCCACCTCGACCACAAATTGGCGTTGTGGATCTGGTAGCGTGAGGATGGGTGTAGTCGTGAAGCGGCGCTTGAGATCCTGGAACGCCCTTTCTGCCTCCGGAGACCAGTGGAAGCGCACCTGTGGAGAAGTCAAGGCATGGAGAGGGGAAGCTATTGCGCTAAAGCCTCTGATAAATCGTCTGTAGAAGTTCGCAAAACCGAGGAATTGCTGAACCTTCTTACGACTATCAGGTGTTGGCCACTTGGCGACTGCGCTAACTTTAGCCGGATCCATCTGTACACTTCCAGGGGCTACAATGAAGCCCAGGAAGGAGATGGTGTCGGCATGGAATTTACACTTTTCAGCTTTTACGTACAGGTGGTTTTCCCGGAGCCGTTGCAAAACCTGGCTGACATGGTGTCTGTGAATGTCCAGATTGTCAGAATAAATTAGTATGTCATCAAGATAGACGAAAACAAAATTGTCCAAAAAGTCTCTCAACACATCATTAATCATAGCCTGAAAAACAGCAGGGGCATTAGTGAGACCAAAAGGCATTACTAAATATTCGTAGTGGCCACTAGGGGTGTTAAATCCGGTTTTCCACTCATCACCTTCCCTAATGCGAATGAGGTGATAAGCATTGCGTAGGTCAAGCTTGGTAAAAACTTTGGCCTGTTGGAGCTGATCGAAAACTGATGACATTAATGGCAGAGGGTACCGATTCTTTATTGTTATGTCGTTGAGGGGACTATAGTCTATACATGGTCGCAGGGTGTCGTCTTTCTTGGATACAAAGAAAAACCCTGCTCCAGCAGGTGACGATGAGGGACGGATGAGTCCCGTTTTAAGTGAGGATTGTATGTAGTCTTTCATAGCATGTTTTTCGGGACCTGAAACCGAATATAGGCGCCCCTTGGGGATGGTAGATCCGGGAATGAGGTCTATAGCACAATCGTAAGGACGATGTGGTGGGAGCGATGTAGCTTTTACCTTATTAAAGACCTCCTTCAGGTGGTGATAGCAAGGAGGTACTGACGTCAAATCTGGGTGCTGTGGTTCTATGGTAAAGTGAGCAGAAACAGAGTTGATGTTCGTGGTGGTTTTTGCTGGGGCACTAACCCTCATACATTTCCCCACACAGTTCCCACCCCAGCCCCTGATTTTGCCTGTGGGCCAGTCTATGTGGGGGTTGTGGTAAACGAGCCATGGATGTCCCAATACCAGGGTGCGTGCTGGTGAGTGAAACAAAAAAAAGTTCAATACTTCGTGGTGATTATCAATGTCTATGGCTACGGGTTCTGTGACATGGGTGATCGTGAATAAAGCGCTACCATTAAGGGCGCTAGCCTTAAGGGGGGGTGTGATGACCCTTGTTTTTACTCCCAATTTCTTGGCTAAACCCCAGTCCATCAAGCTCTCATCAGCCCCAGAGTCAATTAAAACATGCATAACCACACTAATAGAGTCATTGGTTACCTTAATGGGTGTCAAGGTACGCACGGTAGCACTTGAGGCAGGATTCTGATCCCTCACCTGGGTCGACTTGGAAGGGCAGGCGGCCACGAGATGCCCCACCTCCCCAAAATAGAAACATCGCCCCTCCTTAAGGCGACGTTGGCGCTCTACCAGAGGGAGTCGTGCCCGGCCCAACTGCATGGGCTCCTCTCCCCTCTCAGGCAGGGAATCCGTACTGTTGGTTGAGGACCTGGAGTAGAACTGGCGGTGAGGGAAAACTGCAGCTGGTGGTCTGGATCCGTCGGACGGCCTCCTTGGAGAAACTTGAACTCCTGTAGTCGTTGGTCTGTCCTGATGGCGAGGGTGATGAGGTCGTCCAGGGTCGCGGGTAGGTCTATGGGTAGCAGTCGCTCCAGAAGCGGGCCGGCCAGCCCCTTGAGGAAGACGTCATAGAGTGCTGTAGTGTTCCATCCGCTGTCTGCGGCCAGTGTTCGAAAACGAATGGCATAATCAGAAGCTGATTCTTTCCCCTGACGAATCCTACTTAGCTCTCTGGCCCTTTAGCGCTCAGTAGAGACAGGATCAAAAGTCTTTTGGAGAGTCTCTGTGAAGTCTTGGAGTGAGCTGCATATGTGAGAGCCCCTGGACCACTCGGCCATGGCCCATTTCCTTGCTCTCCCCGCCAGATAAGAGATCATAAAAGACACCTTAGCACGATCGGTGGGAAAGGCATGGGGCGAGAGCTCCAAATGCATCTCACAGCTTATGATAAATTCTTTGCATTGTCCGGGTTCACCCGCAAAGCGTTCTGGAGGGGCCAATCGGGCTCCCACCCCACTATGAATGGTGGGGAGTACCTGAGTCATGGGGGATGGCTGCGGCTCAGGCACATGGGGTGCGGGACCAGGCTTGGTCATTTGGGTGAACAAAAGTTGCACCTGTTCCGCAAGTTGGCCCACCTGGGAGGTAACAGCGGTCTGAAAGTTCTCTTGGATTCGGGCGATCCCCTGGATTCCCTGGCCCAAGACTGCCACCCGCTCCTCATGAGTGGAGAGGCGGGATTCCTGCGCATGAAGGGTCGCGGCCCACTGCTTCGATCCTGCTGTGTCCATACTGGCCAGAGTGTACTGTCACGACCAGAACAGGACTCTGAACACAGATGCAGGATTTGAAGACAATATATTTATTTGGACAAGGGAAGGGGTCCAAAACAGGAGAAACAAAACAGGCTATAAAAACACAACTGACCTGAGCTCTAAACTAACAAAAATATCAATAACTCAAAAACGCTCCGTCTACGGAGGGAAAAAGGGGCTATGAACAAAAAACTACTAAGTATAACAAAAGTCGCTCCAATGGAGGTGATGCTAGGAAGCTATTCTTACCTGAGAAAACTTACAAATCAAAATACTCCCATGGATCCAAAAAAGATACAAGAAACGTGGCTGTGGACAATGCTATGGCAAGGGAACGCTGGAGGTACGCACATGAAGTAACGAGACACTCTGGCACAAGACAAGAGGAGGACGAGACATTTATACACATGAGGGAGTGTGACACAGGTGGGAACAATCAGGCAATCAGGAGAGACGTCAGACCAGTGAAACAGGAGGAAGGGCAAGTGACCTGAAACGAGAGGGAGAGTTAATCTTTCAAAATAAAACAGGAAATGGCAAGACAACATGACAACAGACGAAACCCAGACAAGACTTCACCCAGGTGTGACAAAAAGTTTTTAACTGTGACGACTGTTTATTTTTGTCCCGCAGATGATAGAGACGGAGTGTTTTGCCCAGCTCAATGTTTTTTACCCGGATGGGACGATACCACCTGACCTGGATTGGCGAGGGCAGCCGTCTCCGCCACCCAAACAGGGGCTGCTGCAGCGGCTGTTTGGCAGACAGGTTAGTTGAGTATATGTAGTATGACAATATTATCAACATGGCAGACAGAAAGTAGTACTTTCATTGCGATTATTCATTATTCTGATTCAGTATTTCATTATAACTATATAATATTGTATATATATTTTTTATTCATTTTATTTATTAATTATTTATATTTATGATACAAAATTGGTGACCTGCTGCAATCTCGGATAACGATTACCAAACAGTGGCACCACTAGTGGTATAAAAAGTGGTACAAAATACCAGAGCCGTATCAGGTTAAGTTAGGCATTAATTACATTTTAAATGGCCATTGTGTTAACATACATTGACATATTGACAAAAAAATTACAGATCTAAAAAACTCTTATCGGTGGCTTTAATTTTAACGACGAGGTTTGATAATAATAGATTTGTCACGTTCATTACTTTTGCGCTCACAATTAGGGTTACGCGATATAGATGATTTACAATAAAAATCATATAAATTTGGCGGCCAATATAGCTTTTAATACTATCATTATATTGTGATAATGCATGTTGACATACTCTAGCTGTGTCCTGTAAATTTGACAGCGACAAGTGAATGAACACGTTCTCAACGCAATGTAGCGTCCTCACGAGTGGCTATCGTCCCTCCACGGTGCAAATCTACTTCTAAATCACCAATCCTCGCTTGCATGGCGGAAAATAAACTATGTGTCTTACAAATATCATCAGAATTAGAATCTTCACTAGAGGACAAGGAACATCCACACATGCTACACTACACACCGTAGGACAGGATTATTCAAATACATAATGAAGAGGGCCGTAGTTTTAAGAGTCCAAGGTGTCAGGGGCCGGACATCAAAATTTGATGTCTTTAGAAAGTGCCTCCACGGGTTATATTCCTTTGAGACTATGTGTACTTATATACAAAGTAAATACATCAGCTATCACATTGCACCGTCAATAAATGAATTATTCTGCCCTCGCTGCTCGTTTCCAGCGTGTGCAGCTAGACAGATAGCTAATAAACAGAAGGTAAGTTTTTAGTTTTTGTTTAGTTTTTAGTTTTTGATGATTGATGTTCCTTCTTTCAAATTAGTTTTCTTCCTCAGTTTTGTTTCTTTATACGTCTTCCTTTATTTAGGTTTGTAAGACTGGAAATGTAAATATTACAAAAATATAACGTTCTTTGTGTATTTTACATACCGTATTTTTCGGACTATAAGTCGCAGTTTTTTTCATAGTTTGGCCGGGCTCCAGTGTTATATATGTTTTTTTCCCTTCTTTATAATGCATTTTCGGCAGGTGCGACTTATACTCCGGTGCGACTTATACTCCGAAAAATACGGTAAATATTGTCCATTGTGTTTGTTACATAAATTAAATAGAAGGTTTAGTTTTAATACGCACAGCAAACATTGCACACATGTAATTTAACACAATTAAACCTAAGGTGTAGCTTTATCGCCCTCTGGTGGTGAAATTCAGCGCTACATGTATTTAAATCAGTTTTTATCGCCAGAGTTTAACAACCAAAAATAACACGACCATGAATACAAAAGACATTGCAGAGTCAGCAATTTCAATACATTCATACTTTGTTGTCCAGTCGCTGTTAAAAGATTTAAGTGATTTATTTAGATTTTTTTAGGGTTGATAGTGCCATCTTCTAATCACCTACTGCTGCTTCATTGTGACACCTATGCTTTGTTGTTGTCCCCTGCGGAGTGGCGGGATACTGCACACATGTGCAACCCTGTTTTGAATGGTTTTATCAAGCCTACTTGGGTAATGTTCGGCGGGCCAAATTAAAAGCTTTCGCGGGCCGCCAGTTGAATAGGCCTACTGTAGGATGATATATTAACCGCTAACCACAAGCTAGAGCTCTTGGATGTAAACAAAAGTTTGCGGATCGATACAAGTATCGACAGTAGGGATAACAAGTATAGTGTCAGTCAATACTACTGTAGTTAAAAAAAAATGTGTCATTGTCATTTTTGTTGGATCCACTATAGACTGGACTCTCACAATATTATGTCAGACCCACTCGACATCCATTGCATTCGGTCTCCCCTGGGGGGGGGGTTACCCACATATGCGGTCCTCTCCAAGGTTTTTCATAGTCATTCACATCGACGTCCCACTGGGGTGAGTTTTTCCTTGCCCTTATGTGGGCTCTGTACCGAGGATGTCGTTGTGGCTTGTACAGCCCTTTGAGACACTTGTGATTTAGGGCTATATAAATGAACATTGATTGATTGATTGATTGATTTGGTAGTTTTTTGCAGGAAATAAGTCCCTGAACACAGGATGGCTTTAAGGGCAAAAACCAAATGATTAAATCAGAGCCAATAATAGGAAATAATTTAAATATTTAATTATATTATATTATTTGTTACACTGCCATCCTGTCAAAGTCATTCAATGATCTTAAAAATGTTAAATATCTGTATCAGTTGTAACCAGAGGTGGGTAGTAACGCGCTACATTTACTCCGTTACATCTACTTGAGTAACTTTTGGGATAAATTCTACTTCTAAGAGTAGTTTTAATGCAACTTACTTTTACTTTTACTTGAGTATATTTATAGAGAAGAAACGCTACTTTTACTCCGCTACTTTTACTCCGCTACTTTTATCTACATTCAGCTCGCTACTCGCTACTAATTTTTATCGATCTGTTGATGCACGCTTTGTTTGTTTTGGTCTGTCAGACAGACCTTCAAAGTGCCTGCGTTACTGGTGACGTTTCACTCCGTTCCACCAATAAAATGCAGTCACTAGTGACGTTTGACTCCGTTCCACCAATCAGATGCAGTCACTGGTGACGTTGGACCAATCAAACAGAGCCAGGCGGTCACATGACCTGACTTAAACAAGTTGAAAAACTTATTGGGGTGTTACCATTTAGTGGTCAATTGTACGGAATATGTACTGTACTGTGCAATCTACTAAAACAAGTTTCAATCAATCAATCAAAAGTGTGAAGGAAAAAAGACACTTTTTTATTTCAAACGTACATCCCGTCACAAGCCTAAAGACTGACTGCACAGTTCCTGTCTTCACAATAAAAGTGCCGCTCCATCGTGCCTGCGCTTTCAAAATAAGAGTCTCCGAAAGCCAGCGCAAACAAGCTAGCAAGCTACGGAATTTGCCGCCAATGTATTTCTTGTAAAGTGTGTGAAAACGAATATGGAAGCTGGACAAATAAGATACCAAAAACCAACCACTTTCTTGTGGTATTAGACAGAAAGGAGGAACTTTTTTTCTCCTGCATTTGAAAACGTGGACGTTAAGCACTGCTGTCTGATTACAATCAATGCAAGTCATCAGAATCAGGTAATACACCAACTTATATTCTTGTCAACATGAAAGAAAGGAATCTATATGTGTTAAACATGCATGTATATTCATTAAAACACCTTTAACATGTAAACAAAAACGGCAAAATAAATAAATATAAATGATATACTGTATATATCAATGTATGTGTATATATATATATATATATATATATATATATATATATATATATATATATGATATGTGTGTGTATGTTACTCATCAGTTACTCAGTACTTGAGTAGTTTTTTCACAACATACTTTTTACTTTTACTCAAGTAAATATTTGGGTGACTACTCATTACTTTTACTTGAGTAATAAATCTCTAAAGTAACAGTACTCTTACTTGAGTACAATTTCTGGCTACTCTACCCACCTCTGGTTGTAACTACTTGGTATTGGATACCAACATTTGTAGTATCACAAAAAAAGAATGTAAGGTAGCTAAAAAAACAGAATAATACGTGCTTAAAGTACGGTAACCAGATATTAACATTAAATTAGCAAGTACATTAATAATAGTTTTGACAAAATAATACAACCAGAAATCACACAATATGTTGGGTTGAGTTGAGTTTGTGTTTATTTGGAACATACATGCATACAACATGATACATCACAATTTCCAGTTTCTCTACTCAACATGTTCGAAAAAGAGTAGGAAGAAGCATAGCTTATTTAATCCTACCCCTTTTCCTTTACATAGCAGTTGCTAAAACTTTTCACTTCTTGTTCTCAATTTATTCACAATATACTCCATAAGTAATAACAATAAAAATTAATAAATAAATTTAAAAAAAAATTAGTGCAGTAAGTTATTTTTCATATGGTGAGATGAGTAAGATTATCTAGAAAATGAATGGATGGATTCAGAATGTTTAACATGGTTCTTCTTCTTTGTACTTTGTAAACACTTTAAGTTTGAAGAGTTTCTTGAAGTGGATTATATTAGTACACTGTTTGATTTATTTGCTTAATCCATTCCATAATTTAATTCCACATACTGATATACTGAAGGTCTTAAGTGTTGTACGTGCGTACAAATGTTTTATATTACATTTTTCTCTAAGATTATATTTACCGCCAAATTAGGATCTTTTCTAACCCGTTTTGAAATGGTTTCATTATCATTTACACACCAAATTAAATATCATGATATCTATTGCTATCGCAGGAGGCTGCAATATATATCACGCTATCGCCCATCCTACTCACAATAGGGTTAAGGGTGGTTGCCATCAATAAACCAAACCATATGAGCGGCAAACCATTTGAGCGGCAAAATTGTCAACTAATTTTTAGAGACAATCGGGAAAAAATTGTAGAAAAATTCTGTTTTTATGTTTCATAGCTCTAAGACCTTAGAAGCTAAATAGTGAATGTCAAGTCATGTTGTACTAATGCTAGACTGATTGTCTCTCTGTCGCCCTTTAGGACTGCTGTGGCAATTGCAGTGACAGTGACGAGGAGCCAACCAGGCTGTGACACGCATCACATTCCATTCGTTTACAACTTTTTGCACATTTATATAGATAGTCGATCTCTAAATGTCAGAATGTATTTTCAGCATAGCCATAATGTTTTAATGTTATTTTAAAAAAAAAACTTGTAAAATATCAGCCGAGATCCTTTTGCAGGCTCCAACTGGAATATTGGCTGGCCTTCTGTAAAAGTGCCTGGCTTGAGGGCACAACGACAGCGCTTCCTGAGAGAGGGCGGAGCCTTCCCCATTTGGTCCAGGGAATAAAACTAGAGACTGTTTTTGAACTGCGACTTCCTCACTTCCCTCCGCTGTGACCAACCTTCGCTTTCTTAGTTTTGGCTATTTTATTTCTTCTAATTAACACTTCTTAAGTGTGTAATGAAGTCGTCTGCAGATGTTTTTGTATACATCTAAAAAAAAATCAACATGGAGAGAATCCTTGCTGTCAGATACAAGAGGATGCAACTGTACAGAATGTGTCTATTTAGTCTACTTTGCTAAAGTTTTTGGTTGAAAATATGTACTCATTGGACTGTGAGAAGGAAGATATTAGCGCCTCAACGGTGTGACTTGCAAATGTTTTCAGGAGCCAAAAGCACATTCCTTTTTGAAGAAACTGTCAAAAACACCTGAAATAAATACTTTATGTACTTATCTATAAATTATATTCATAGTCGACACGAATCATCACAATAAATTTAGTTTTTAGATATAAAGTAGATTTTTATTGGATACAAATTTGTAATATGACAAAAATAAAGTCAAGTTTTTAGGAGACAAAAACATTGGTAATATTCCTAAAATATTCTGGTAGTGTTACGCCAAATATTATCTCACAATTTTACGTGAAAAAATAATGTGATAAGAGAATTAATGTGTAATAATACCAATGGGATACAAAAAATTGTTATCGTTTTTTGTTTGTTTTTTAACAAAACTCTGTTTAAAATGACCAAAATAAAGTGAAAATGCTCAGAAAATTAAAAATAAAGTTTAAAATAACAAAGTAGATTATATTTCGAGGACCATTTATTTCTTTATTTATAATGCTCCAAAAGTACAATTATTTTTCAAATTGTATGATGCTCCAACACTCTACTTGAAATAGAAGAAACAAGAGAGAAGAGAACAAAAGACAAGGAAAATCCAAATTTTTTTCACCTAAAATTTGGATTTTTAGCGAGAAAAAACTAGGGGTTTTTCCCCTTAATAATTGACATTACCTTCATGATATTAAACTTCTAACTCTCATGTTCACTTTTTGTTCTTATTACAGTATTCTCGTACAAATGCTATTTTTTTTTCTTGCTATTTCAACTATTTTGTCACAATTCTTAGTATTTTTTGTTCTTTTCAGTGTACTGTACTTGCCATGCATGGCTGTCTGGTCATACAGTAGTGCAGCCACTAGAGGGCGTTAGTGTGTCAAACATCTCTATGCAGTGTGACTACTGTCATGTGTCTCAGGGCCACATTGTCACTCAATGATAGCATTGAAAAGTGAAAACACAGTTTATTAGCTATACAATGTTTGAGGTTTGACTCATACGGGGAACGTATGGCTTCCGTAATGACGACAACCTTGATTTTAAGTTGTTGAATTTAAATACCTCTTAAGTTCTTAACATATTATTGTGACGACTTGGGAATGTGAACGTCCAATTATTTGTGAAGTTACTGTATGTTCTATCTGTTTTTATTAGACAAAACAGACGTGACATTCAGAGGAACAAGACACCAAAGCCTTAAAACACCATAAAACTGCATTGAAATGTTACATATCGTTCGATAGTGCCCCTACATACCTTTAGTTCAATATTTTGTTACCGCAACGTCTATTTTAATGTTGAACAACATATTTAGTCTGCTTGAAACACCATGTCAAATTGAGCTGAACGCAACATTTTTGCTGCTAAATTTAAGCTATTCATCGAGCATAGTACTGCAGGGTTCCCTATTAGAGCTCTTTTCGTTTGCTATATGCTTCCATTAGTTTAGTAAATCATCCACTGTTGACCTGATTTAAGTTAAACAAGTCTGCAGCTTTGGATCCATACCTGACATACATTTAAAATGGTATGTTGTGACCAAGAAGTGTTCCTTAGTGCCTTAATATTTACCAGGTTTTATCCGCATGCCAAGAAACCACAAAAGGAAGGCAAGAAATGACGTTGAAGGAATAAAAATAATCTGAACTAATATTCATCCTGGCAAAAACATGCTCTAAAGTTGACTTTTCACTCCCACGTCCAAAGATGCCTTTTGTGGTGTTTGGGAAGGTATCTCGATTTATAAACAATGCATAGCAACAACTTTCCATTACCTGAACGGAATAGACTACAAACTGAAAGAACTCTGGAGGACTTTTCAATAAGACAACGTTTTAATCAGGACTCAATTTACTGCTGAGTTGAATACTGGAATCACCAAAGACATGGGTGTCAAACTCATTTTAGCTCAGGGGCCACATGGAGGAAAATCTGATGCCACGCGGGCCGCACGAGTAAAATCATGGTATAATAACTTAAAAATACAACTGTGACAAATTTAGATCGTTTTCTTTGTTTTACTTTGGCCCAAAATAGAACAAGCACATTCTGAAAATGTACATATCACAAATAATCCTCTTGACAAAAAACTTCAAGTTAGTTGAAAAATCTGAGGAAAAATTGGTGCAGTTTCAAAAACACCATGAAAAACACAATGACTTTAGACTTAACCTCAGTAGATCTACAAAACAATTAAACTCTAAGTCACAGCCCATCTAGGATTGAACAAATAACAAAATAAAGCATGAATAAAAACTCTTCTATGTATCAACTACCTCTTTTGTCATGTCCACATATTAATTATGTGCTAACTCAACAAACCATACAAACTGAGGTAGAAACTATTCAAGAGGGTTGAGTTACTCCCTGATCACTGTGTATTGATAGAAAAGTAAAAGCTGTGCAATGTGTGAACAATTTTAACAAACCAAAAATAAAAACTTAAAAGACTGAAAAGTATTGTAGTAAATCACAGATTGTTCACTTTATTTGAATTTACACAGAAAACATTAATTTTCACAGAACTATATCAATGTACAGCATCTCATACGGCATTTTAAGTGGGGTTACCAATTGTTTGTTTTTTTACTCCTGTTTGTTTTACGTTGAGTCGAGGGGGAGGAGTTGCAGCCCCGCTTTACCGTGTACCTCAGGGGTCACTAACCTTTTTGAAACCAAGAGCTACTTCTTGGGTACTGATTAATGCGAAGGGCTACCAGTTTCCATCCATCCATTTTCTACCGCTTATTCCCTTTGGGGTCGCGGGGGGCACTGGAGCCTATCTCATCTACAATCGGGCGGAAGGCGGGGTACACCCTGGACAAGTCGCCACCTCATCGCAGGGGCTACCAGTTTGATACACACTTAAATAAATTGCCGGAAATAGCCAATTTGCTCAATTTACCTTTAACTCTATGTTATTATTAATAATTAATGATATTTATCTTTGTGGAAACACTGATCATCTTAATGATTTCTCACAATAAATATACATAGAAACAGATAAATATCAATATGCAACACTTTATTTTTATATTTTCTCTAAGTGCACATTTTTCAAATTGAACATTTTCAAATGATCACTTCTAAGACAGTCTTGTGAAATCACAATATCCCATTTTAACTAGCTAGCCACTAAAATTTTCTAACAAATCATGAATTACTTTGCACCATGTTTGTACAAATAATAACTCATGTAAAATACAAAAGTCAACTCTCAATTTTTTTAATAAATCATGTCACACTTTGAACTGGACACCAAATCTGTTATCTGTTTCTTTGTCAGTTAGCGAAGACCAAGTCTTTAAAATATTTTCTTGGATTTTCAAATTCTATTGGAGTTTTGTCTCTCTTAGAATTAAAAATGTCGAGCAAAGCGAGACCAGCTTGCTAGTAAATAAATAAAATTTAAAAAATAGAGGCAGCTCACTGGTAAGTGCTGCTATTTTACCTATTTTTAGAACAGGCCAGCGGGCTACTCATCTGGTCCTTACGGGCTACCTGGCAGAGGTGGGACCAAGTCATTGTTTTGCAAGTCACAAGTAAGTCTCAAGTCTTTGCCCTCAAGTCCGAGTCAAGTCCCGAGTCAAGACAGGCAAGCCCCGAGTCAAGTCCAAAGTCAAGACTGGAAAGTCTCAAGTCAAGTCCTAAGTCCTGCATTTTGAGTTTTGAGTCCTTTCAAGTCCTTTTAACCACAGACTAATATATTAACACAGATTGTGTATGCTTTTCAAACGCTGTATTTATTTATTAAAACAAGTGCATTTTAAATTGCAGGAAAGAAAATTGTGCTGACATTGCACTTTATAATAGCACTATTAACCAGTCATTTTAAACATTAACTCATTCCTTTACAGAACAAACACATTGAAAAATAAAGTGCAAATGTACTTATTTGTACAAAAGTGTTAACATTGAAAAAACATGACATATACGTGAACATAACAAAAAAGTTGTACTTTTTATATGTCAGGGCCCTATGCTGCATTGCATTTGCAAAAGACCAAATTAGCCAAGAGTCTGTCAGTCATTTGTGCACGATGGGGGCGTAGTATGATGCCACCATGGCTGAAAACTCGCTCCACTGGAGCACTGGAGGCAGGCACTGCCAAGACTCTCATGGCCACTCGGAACAGTGAAGGAAGAGTCTTCATGTTCAATGCCCAGAACAAAAGGGGGGAGAGAGTTGTTTTGGGTTGGTGCACTACTTGTAAGTGTATCTTGTGTTTTTTATGTTGATTTAATTAAAAAAAGAAAAAAAAAAAATTATTTCTTGTGCGGCCCGATACCAATCGATCCACGGACCAGTACCGGGCCGCGGCCCGGTGGTTGGGGACCACTGAGGTAAACAACCAACAGTATGTCAGAAAGCTAGCTAAAACGGTACACATATTCATAATATAGTATACATTTTAACTGACCTTTATTTTACTATTTTTGTCTTTTTTTAGGTGGCTAAAATACGCGGTGCTGCTGACCGCCGTCTAACGTTACGTGTGATATATTGACTAACGTAACCCTGCTTAAAAAAAATCACTGAACAAAAAGTATGAATAAGGGAGTGAACTGCAACAGATTCCCGTGTTTGCAATAACGTTAGCAGTGAGTTTACAGCCTCACTGATTTAACTACACAGCAAATAAAAGTCACGTTACTTAGCCAATAAACGTTATCTTACATTCAAAACTTACCGTTCTTTGTGCAACTTCAAATGCCGGACGAAGTTGGAAGTTGTTGCCTCTCCATCAGTAATTTTCGAACCGCATGTGTTGCATACTGCAAACCGTTTTGTGTTGACCACCTCGTAATTTTTATACCCAAACAAAATTATTTTAGGTATCATTTTTTGTTCACTGGCGTGTGGTTTGGACATGTCTTCTTCGTTGGTTGTCCTGCAATTTGATTGGATGAATGCTGTGTGATGAAAACAAAGTAGATCTAATTTGATTGGCTGTTGTACTGAGACCACACCAGCTGACACACGCAACGCTGATAGACAGGTACACAATGAAAAATACAGAGCGCTCCCGAATAACTTTTTCATCTTTGGGTTTTGGGGAAAGTAGCAAGTCATGTCAAGTCATGTCAATTCAAAAGGCTCAAGTCCAAGTGAAGTCACAAGTCATTGATGTTAAAGTCTAAGTCGAGTTGCAAGTCTTTTTACATTTTGTCAAGTCGAGTCTAAAGTCATCAAATTCATGACTCGAGTCTGACTCGAGTCCAAGTCATGTGACTCGAGTCCACACCTCTGCTACCTGGTGCCCGCGGGCACCGCGTTGGTGACCCCTGGTGTACCTCTTGCTGGGTATACTTGCTCATCAACTATTTGCTTGCCTAACAGAATTGCTATTGTGACATCCAGTGGACACATTTAGAACAGCAGTTAATTTAATTTAAAAATGCGACTCAATTCTACACTTAGCAAACTCATCTTGTGGGCCGGATTTAACCTGTTCACGGGCCTGATCCGGCCCATGGGCCGCATGTTTGACATCCCTGACCTAAGATAACTCAAAGTTCGGACTTTTGTCATTTTCGAGGCAGAGATTACACTTTTAGCTCGTCAGTTACGTTATCTAAACAGACTTCCTGTTCTTCTTCCTACACATTCCTGTGACTTTTTAGAAGGTGAAAGGTAGGTATGTGTCTTGTTTTTATCCTGTGGCACTGCTACTATATGGACTGTGGTTCATTTTTGTTAATAATGATGATGCTCTATGATGGGTGTCACGATATTTTGAAGTTCTTCTAAAAATGAAGTCACCTGCAAACACTAGATTAGTGGTGATGTACAGTATGATTTTGTACAAGAAGAATAAACAGTGCCAAGTAGAAAGATATACCGTACATGACTTTAGTGAACATTGTGGAAATACAAAAACAATACCAAATACAGCATTTATAGCTTGAAGGCCATGTTTGTGGAATACATTTAATTAGGAAAATTGCTCAATTTGGCATACGGTTTTCTACAAACTGTATGAAAATGTTGATTAGTGACATGTGAACCCTTTCTGGTCTGAGACTTTAAATAGCGTTGTCAAAAGGTCACCAGGAACTGCTCGGCCCTGATGCAAACGGCTTGTTTCATGCAAAGCTACTCTATTTGTATTGGCACTAAACTACAGTACCAGTGACTAATGTTCATCTCCAAAGTTCCATTATCATAATTTTCTCCTTCTCAGCTCCTCACCTGACGTTGAGATTCATGATTCATGGGTGTGATTACACCTTGTGGTGCCACAAAAGAAACCGCTCCGAATTTGAGCATCCTGTGCTTCGGAGGGACATATAATGGCTGCGGATCATTTTAAGTCAGGATGAGTGGTCCTGCTGGGTTTCATCCCCACGGTTTATAATCACGAAGGAGCAAACGCAGGCGGGCGATCGAATTAACTGTAATTAGCCTAAGGATAGAAGTGCTCTGCTGAGATGTGTGCACATGAAACAAGGAGGCTGCACTACATGCCTACACACTTTTTTTTTTTTTTAAAGCTGTACAATATGGACGTAGGACGCTTGATTAGCTCTTATACATTATGAACATGACCGAACTAAAGACTGACAGACTAAAAAAAATTCCCACACTTATTCCTGCACACAAAAACAAGAAACTAACTTTGTTTATTTTTGAATTACTTCATAAATATTTTCTTTAAAAACACATTACAGTTTGAAGATAAAATAATGCAAACACCGCATTAATAATATTAAAGGTTTATAGTCAAGGTCTATTTTGAAAACATTAATTAATTACACTTTAATTAATGTTAAAAAAAAACATCCACTACTGCTCTATAGTGCTGTTTAAATTAAAAACAGAATGCCAAAAAAAATAAAATAGAATAAACATCACAATAAGAACAGAACATTCTGTAAAAGCACAGCTAAACAAACCAACCAATAAAATGGCAAAAACTAAATACATTACAGAAATTATCTATTAAAAAATGTCCAGCTCAGTTTGTGTCTAGGACGATTTACGTAAAAGTCTCGAGGGATTATGCGACAATGAGATTCAGATCTTAAAAAAATGAAAATAGTTACTACGCTTTTACATACAGTAAAACAGTTTTATGTTTTTCAAATAAATAATATACAAATTTATAAAACTATACTGTGTATTATATAATAACAATAATCAAATATTATTCAGATATGATGCATATAAAATATACAAACAACAGCTAAATACTATATTGTTTATTTTCCAATCTCATTTGTGTGCTTTTACATTGAAATTTGATTTTTTTTTCTTAATGTTTTGATCTTATTTTTTATTTTTAATTAACTGTAATTCAGTGTTGTGCTACATGCTTTTTTGCTCGTTATCGAAAATTACTAACAAATTAAACCAGGGTTGCCTCAAACTTTTTCCAACTCGGGTTTCCCATTTCCCCCCCCCCCCCTCTCCGTACCTCCAAACTTACTAAAACACATCATGGATTCTCCAAACATCAACATACAATAAAAAAAAAAAATGTGTACGTCTACTTACATTAAAATAGCTTAGGCCGCGTTTGTGTCAGTATCCCCTCTCCGTCATCCTCTCATGTGTTACTATGGCAACCCCAAAGCCTGGCAGCATCTAAATGAAACGAATAGACGACAAGTTAGACACACACATACAGTTGACAAAATCATGTGCGTTCATTTCAATCTCGAATTCCCGTTGTGCGCCGATGTGATTGCTTGTTGATGATGGAGGAAAAGATTTAGGGTTAGAGGAGAGGAGGCTTCAGTAATCACCATCAGAGACATGGAGTGCCGCTTTTGCAGCTGAGGGGGGGCACTCAACATTTAACATGTGAGAATTTGAGTCAAATGAACATTAGGAAGCATTTTATTAACGCCTAAAGCCTCCTTTTTAGTATGTATGACATCATGTGGTCACATTAGCAATTACTCACACATCAGTCACAGTCAGTGTGAGTGGACTCTCAAAGTGGGAAGCACATCAATACACTTTGGAGGTGCTTCCACTCAACCACCAACACCACCTGCCGTCAGGGCTCACTCTGTCCATTTTTAGACGCTCCATCGGGATATAAAAAGATAAAACGCTTGTTTTTACTTTGTTTCCTCGCCTGAGTTGGAGGGGGGACGTTTGTTGGGAGGACAAACACATTGGCACCGTTATATGTGGCGGAAATACTGATTTGTGGATGAAAATCAACTAATGCTGGAAATATAATGTGTTTTGCAAAATGGAATGACATGCACGATTGAAATAACGCTGTCTATTCAACTAAAAAACTGTAAAACAAGATTATTAAACACAGAAAAAGGAAATAAATGCCAGTTGACCTAACAGGCCTACTTCCTAGTTCTTTAAAGATGGCATAAACAGCAAGATCATACCACTTTTTATTCTGGTCAGGCGGACGGACGGGTCCATCGTAACACAAATAGTAAAAAGACAAAACTAAATTTTCTCACAAAAGTGACAAAAAAAAATCCACTTGTGTTTGCTTTTCCATCCCTTTGTTGGCAGGCTACTTCCTGGTTCATGAAAGATTGCATAAAACAACTAGATCATGCCATTTTTGATTTTGGTCAGGGGGAACGGTTCCATTGAGACACAAAAAGCTCTTTCATCTGACATCACATGGACAAAGATAAGACCTTCTGGAGGAAAGTTCTGCGGTCAGATGAAACACAAATTGAGATGTTTGGCCACAATACCAAGCAAAATGTTTGGAGGACAAAAGGTGAGGCCTTTAATCCCAGGAACACCATTCCTACCGTCGAGCATGGTGGTGGTAATATTATGCTCTGGGCCTGTTTTGCTGCCAATGGAACTGGTGCTTTACATAGAGTAAATGGGACAATGAAAAAGGAGGATTATCTCCAAATTCTTCAGGACAACCTAAAATCATCAGCCCGGAGGTCGGGTCTTGGGCGCCGTTGGGTGTTCCAACAGGACAATGACCCCAAATACACGTCAAAAGTGGTAAAGGAATGGCTAAATCAGGCTAGAATTAAGGTTTTGGAATGGCCTTCCTAAAGTCCTGACTTAAACGTGTGGACAATGCTGAAGAAACAAGTCCACGTCAGAAAACCAGCAAATTTAGCTGAACTGCACCAACTTTGTCAAGAGGAGTGGTCAAAAAATCAACCAGAAGCTTGTGGATGGCTACCAAAAGCGCCTTATTGCAGTGAAACTTGCCAAGGGACATGGAACCAAATATTAACATTGCTGTATGTATACTTTTGACCCAGCAGATTTGGTCTTATTTTCAGTAGACCCATAACACATACATAAAAGAACAAAACTTCATGAATGTTTTTTGTGACAAACAAGTATGTGCTCTAATCACTCTATCACAAAAAAATACGAGTTGTAGAAATGATTGGAAACTCAAGACAAGCATGACATTATGTTCTTTACAAGTGTATGTAAACTTTTGACCACGACTATATGTCCTGGTTCATTAAAGATGGCATAAAACAACAAGATCACACCATTTCTGATTATGTGATGAGGCAATGGCGCCATCGTGATGCGAATGGCAAAAAAAAAAAAAAATACAGCCCCTAACAAAAATGGAAAAAAAATGTATATGTGTTTGTTTTTCTATCCGTTTGTTATCTAGCAGGCTACAATCAATTCTAACAAAAGACAAAATATGGAGCAGCGCATTTCCATTACCTGTGTTTGTAAACTAGTAGGCTACTTAATCGTTCAGAAAAGATGACATAACAAGACTAGATTGTTACTTTTTTTATTCTAGAGGACGGGGAACAGGTCCTATCGAGACTCATAAAAACAAAAACAAAACTTGAACTGGGCATTTATGTTGTGTTTGTTGCTTACTACAACTTACTGGTTCATGGAAAGTGACCTAAGAAGGTGGGATCATTACATCTCTCAGAGGATGACTGGTTCCATCTGGACTCAAATGGCAAAAAGAGCAAATTATTGTGTGAATGCTCCAAAGTATTCACACAGATGTTTTTTTCTTCTTCTTCTCCAGATTTTGGCGTGCTCTACCTTCCGTATTTTCCACCCGATTCAACTTCAAACTGTTCAGCCTATTCGGGAATTGCGGGCTTTCCCATGGCAAATTCCCCAAATTCCCAGATTTCCCAGAATTTCAGGTTTTCTGGGACATTTTTCCCATTCAAAATGAATTGGCCATTTTTCAAACTTCCACCATTTTCACATTTTCTACCGATTCAAACTATTTTACCTTCAACACATTCCACCATCCTGGAAATTTAAACTACCTTTTTTCCAAGTTCAAAAAAACTCCAGGATTTTCCAAAATTCCTGATTTTCCAAAGCCCTATTTCCACCCTTTTTTCTGGCGACTACTCCTTCCACATTTTTCAACGCATTTAAACCGTTCTACCGTCAAAACATTTCTCTTAATCAGGACAAAAACAAAGTTGTTTTTTGAACTGGAAAAATTCTCGGTTTTTCCAAAATTCCATAATACCATTTCTCAATTCAACATGTTACCACTTCAACATTTGTCGACCGATTTGAAATATTCCAACACCAATAATTTCAACTCATTCAGACCATTCAGGTTTTTACCATTTTCCAAAAAATTCCCGCTTTTGCCGGAATTTTTGGGAAATTCTCATTGAAATCAATGGGACATTCTTCAAAGTTCCACAACTCCCACATTTTTCATCTGATTCAAACTGTCACAACTTCAAAATATTCAGCCTGTTTGGGAATTGTGTGCTCTACTTCAACAATTCTAAGAAAATTCCAGGATTTCAGTTAAACTTCAGCATTGGCTGAACGAAATATGTGGTTGGTGTGCCCTCTTGTGCTTTGATGAAAAAGCAGAGGAAACTAGAAATAACTTAAATTTTGTATGAGGGTTCTGAGAAGCTTTTGAAGGGGGATGTGTGACCCTGAAATATTCAATGTTTGCCAGGAGATAGTTGGGTTTCCCTGAAAACAGGAAGAGGTGACGTCAGCGCTGTGGAATGGCTGGTCAGCATGATAATGAGTTCATCACAAGGAAACAGTCAATTTAATGTCTGGTTCTAAAAGTAGTGTGTGCGTCTGTGAGCTGTTGAATAGATTGATCTTTATACTTGAAGGAAAAAGAACAACGGTGTCAGTGTTCCAACGACTGTCACTACCGTGAGTGTGTGTGTGTGTGTGTGTGTGTGTGTGTGTGTGTGTGTGTGTGTGCGACTGTGACTCAACCAGCGGGCGGCCTCTTGCGTGTCAATCACATGATGCTCTGTCATCATCACCACAGCTTTCCTCTTCTGTGATTGGAGTCCTCTCCAATCACTCCAATCAATGATTACTGTGATAGTGACTCCTCCAATGATTGAAGAATGCTTATATATAGTGTATTTGACCAAAGTACATCAATTAAATGAAGAGGATAGTTATATATGTCCAGTTTTAGACCAAAAGCTGTCAATATCATTCTTTAAGTGGGCGAGGTAACCTATTTGGTTACTTCAGTGACGGTTAAAAATGGTTCAACCAATCAATGACAAACTATTACGACATATGATTTTTACACATAAATTAACATGTCATTGACGTCGCAAAAAATACTATATTTTTAGACTTTCATTAATAACAAGTCTGTAATAAATATAAAATACAAAATGATGGGACGATCATTTCTATGCATCCAGTATCACAAAGTTTCCCAGATTCCATTTTTCATCAAAAAAAGACAAGGCCTACAACTAGTGCTGCAACGATTAATCCAATCAGAAAAAAAGCTTAGATTTATATTATGTTGCTTCGATTAATCGTTTAATAAAACGATAAAAATAGAACATTATAAAATCCGGACCGAATGGAGTTCCGGGAACTTTCAATACACGGACATAGTTTCCGCACGGCTGCAGCAATAGAAGAGCGCACTTGAAAGCGGTGGTGTTTGGATGCCGTTATCAGTGTTCTGTGCTTTTCTATTAATGCACACATGTTAAAAGTGCAATTTCAATAATGATGATGTTCAAAAAACAAATGAAGGTTATGGCAAGCAGAAAAATTGTTGTTCATTTCATCCATCCATCCATTTGCTACCGCTTATTCCCTTCAGCTGGAGCCTATCTCAGCTACAATCGGGCGGAAGGCGATGTACACCCTGGACAAGTCGCCACCTCATCGCAGGGCCAACACAGATAGACAGACAACATTCACACTCACATTCACGCACTTGGGCCAATTTAGTGTTGCCAATCAACCTATCCCCAGGTGCATGTCTTTGGAGGTGGGAGGAAGCCGGAGTACCCGGAGGGAACCCACGCAGTCACGGGGAGAACATGCAAACTCCACACAGAAAGATCCCGAGGCCGGGATTGAGCCCAGGACTACTCAGGACCTTCGTATTGTGAGGCAGACGCACTAACCCCTCTTCCACTGTGCTGTTCATTTCAACTATTTTCCCTAAAATACGCATTGAGGTTAGGCAATGTGTTTTATCCGATTGCTCGACTAATCAAACAAACAAATCGATAGATTACTCAGTGACGAAAATAATCGATAGCTGCAGCCTTACCCACAACCAAACAAAAATGTCGCATAAAGGACAAATGAACAAAGACAAATTATTTGTAGCAAATAATAATTTGATGATCTCTGATGGTACACTAATGTCACTGCTGTATCATACCTGTAATAGTGTACGTTTGATAACGATAATGGCCACAGAAGAAGTGTAAAAAGCTAACGTTTATGTATGCCTATTTTTATAAGTGACAAACAACTACAACAAATGGTAAATATATAACATTAGGCATATAATCACACCATGCTTTAAGTCAGTGTTTTTTAACCATAAGGCCGGAGCCCGTTGTGGGGCCGCGAGCGCCGCCTCGAGGGCCACAAAAATTAAAGAAGTTATGCATCTCTGGTCTGCATGGTGGTCTGTATGGTACTCAGTTGTAATACACTTTTCCACCACTTTTGGCAGTAATGACAATCTGAAACACACAGAAGAAGTCTGGAGCTAAAGTCACAGAGAAGCGTCTGAAGCGCACAAATTATGACTAAAGTGGTGAAGCTATATTTTCATTTTCACTTTCATTTTATTGACAGTTTAGTTATGATACATTCATTATTAATTATTTTATTTATTTTAGCAATACATAATGGTATATATTTTTACCTTCCATCAGTTATTTATGAGTCCCTTTTGATGCAGTCTATATGGTGAACTATTATTGTTCTAATCAGCTTGTATTTTTTTTATTTTTTAGATTAGTTTATTTCAAAGGGGACAATGCAATTTCATAAAACACATGACTACACATGGTTAAAAAAAAGCCAGAATTAGCCAGAAGGCTAGTTTTCATCTGTAGTTCCCTGGCCATGATGTAAAAAAGGCAGTAATCATAATAATAATAATCTTTGTGAATAAGGCATGATGTTATATCATTAGACAATGTTTTAAACATAGGTTGGATATAAATATTTAATACAATTAAAATCAGGCGTAAGTTTTAATAATTCAGTGTTGTTGTTTTTTTTGTTAAAAAAAAAAAAATGTATTAATCAATCCAACAAAATAATACACAATAATACAATAATAATGCAATTCCAATTCCAAAACCAAACCCGGCCTAGCAACATTCAGGATAGCAATCAACAGAGCAATTCAGAGGACACACAAACATAACACAAAACAATCCAAAGGTAGTCAAACAAAAATGAATAATATCAACAACAGTATCAATATTAATACGAATTCCAACATAGCAGTGAATAGAAATCCCTCATTGACATTATCATCACAGCCATTAAAAAAAATTAAAAAAATGAACAATAGTGTCACAATTCAGTGATTCACAATTCATGGGCCACTCTGCAGTGGAAAAGTTGGGCCCCGAGGTCAAAAAAAGTTCAAAACCCCTGCAATAAGTCACACAAAATGAACAAGGGGTAGAAAATGGATGGATAGACGTTTTCATAAGCTCTACAGTGTAATGACTAATTAGCATTAAATACAACACGCAATTGGGCAGCACGGTGGCAGAGAGGTTAGTGCGTCTGTCTCACAATACGAAGGTCCTGAGTAGTCGTGAGTTCAATCCCGGCCTCGGGATCTTTCTGTGTGGAGTTTGCATGTTCTCCCCGTGACTGCGTGGGTTCCCTCCGGGTACTTCGGCTTCCTCCCACCTCCAAAGACATGCACCTGGGGATAGGTTGATTGGCAACACTAAATTGACCCTAGTGTGTGAATGTGAGTGTGAATGTTGTCTGTCTATCTGTTAGAGATGCGCGGATAGGCAATTATTTCATCCGCAACCGCATCAGAAAGTCGTCAACCATCCGCAATCCACCCGATCTAACATTTGATCAGAACCGCATCCGCCCGCACCCGCCCGTTGTTATATATCTAATATAGACGATGCAAGGCATTAGTGAGGTTATAAAGCTTTTGCCTGTTAAAGAAAGGAGACTGATCCAATGCAGCACTGCCATTCGCGTGCCACGCTGTCACGACCCAGACGCACACCAGTGCGCAATCATATGGGAGCCGCGCTGAGCGCACCTCCAAGCGCATCTCGCTGCCGGCGACGGCCGGGTATATGGGCCCGAAGCTCCAGCGCCATCCATTTTCAGGGCTAGTTGATTCGGCAGGTGGGTTGTTACACACTCCTTAGTGGGTTCCAACTTCCATGGCCACCGTCCTAGCTGCTGTCTATATCAACTAGGGTGAGCCCCACCCCTTTCGTGAGCGCACTGCGCGCGGAGTGACCCCTGTTACGCGCCCCCGGCAACAGGGGTGGCGGGCAGGTAAGCTGCGCGCGCGGAGTGACCCCTGTTACGAGCCCCCGGCCACGGGGGTGGCGGGCAGGTAAGCTGCTTACCTGCTGCGCGTGACGCCGGCCGCGGCGAAGGCGGACGAGGCGGGGTGTCGGTGCGGTGGGCGCGGTGGTGACCCTGGACGTGCGTCGGGCCCTTCAGCTACGGCTCCCGGTGGGGCCCTCTCGGGGGAAGGGGCCTCGGTCCCGGACCCCGGCGAGGCGTCCCTTCTCCGCTCCGTAAAAGTGTCCATCTCTTTTTTTTTTTTTCTTCTGTTGTGGCATATGCAGCAGGTGCCTGCTCGTTTTTCGTATGTGGGTAACAACATTTAACTATGTATATATATTTCCGAATTGGTTTAACTGCCACCCGCCTGAATCTATTTAAAATCTAATTTTTTTTTATTTCAACCACCCGACCCGACCCGACCCGCGGATAAAATCTAATTTTTTAAAATTTCATCCGCCCGATCCGCGGATAATCCGCGGTTGTGCCCGCAAAACGCGCATCTCTACTATCTGTGTTGGCCCTGCGATGAGCGGGCGACTTGTCCAAGGTGTACGCCGCCTTCCGCCTGATTGTAGCTAAGATAGGCTCCAGCGCCCCCCGAAGAGAATAAGCGGTAGAAAATGGATGGATGGATGGACAACACGCAATTGGCAATAGTAAGCATTCAGCACACATATACAACAGTAATAGTTGTGTATGTTTGACCCTTACCGCTAGGGGCGCTGCAGAACAAGAGGTGGGTTGTTGGGGCGTGCACAGGTAAATTAACGCAGAATAAGTGTGAGCTAGCGTTAGCACAATGCTAACATCCCATAAATCTAATCTCCATCCTTACAAAGTCTTCAAATAGAAACTCTAAACTCATTTTAGTTGTGTTCGACTCCGTCTTATGTTGCCAAAATATCATGGAACCATATTAGAAGCCTCCTACTCGTTCGTGAGTGATGAAATCCCCCCCCCCATAACAACCCCAACTGTGAGTGGTGCTTGCCAAATAGTGAGTCCTTGGAACCCCTCCCCACCATTCTCATCATCTATACGAGCAGACGGTGTCACGAAGCCAGGGAAGAGGAGAGGGAGACGGGGAGAGGAAGGAAGGGAGGGACTCACCAGAGACGCGAGGTGCTCAGCCTTAACGAGCGGACAGAAACAACGCTTCGGTTGGCTACAAACCAGGTGGAGGTCAAGGCAAGAGCGTCAATCCCTGAAAAAGGTGAGTTTACCTTCTGAATTTGTCAAACCTCTTACGGCTACCTTTTTACAATGTTGTTTTCTTGAAATAATGGGGCCGATTATAAGTAGGTTTTTATCTGTCTTTCTTCGGCATGTTTTATTCCAGTGTAGGCTTGACTGACGTGTTGTGTTTTTAGTGCAGAGACAACATGTGCATGAAAGACTTGGCGGTTTTGTTTATGTTTACTCAACTACGTGCAAATATGTACACGATTTGTAATTCAAATCTATTATTGTACGTGTTATGCTTTAAAAAATAGCTTATAATTGTGTGTATGCTCACTTTCCTCTTCATAACACCCACTTGCACTTGTGGGAACCAAAACAAGAACTCCATCAAAAAAGTATACATTTAAAAACTAATGCCCAGCTTTGATTGGTAGGGATTTACAGTTTTTTCCATTTGCTTACACACAATTTTACTAACGGTGTGTCTTTTTTCAAGAGATATACACACTTTTCCAAACACCACATTCAATTTTCTTGATTCCTAGATTATTTGCAAAATGACACACTTCGGTCAAAACATATGCCCATTCATCAAAAAAAGCGAGCATTTGTAAAAATGCAGTTTTATTTTCATAGCTTATCCCTTTCGGGGTCGCGGGGGGTGCCGGAGCCTATCTCAGCTACAATCGGGCGGAAGGCGGGGTGCACCCTGGACAAGTCGCCACCTCATCGCAGGGCCAACACAGATAGACAGACAACATTCACACTCACATTCACACACTAGGGCCTATTGGAGTGAATTAACCAGAACAGTGATGAATACAAAACACATTTGTAAAAAAAACTATTTTACAATAAGAAATCACATGTTTGGGGCATTTTGCCCGACCTGTTTAGCATATGTGATGAATGATTACTGTAACTTGACAAAATATATTGGCAAATCCATAGCAATCGTCATTGTTTACTTTGAAGTGGGCCTATACGTAAGGACCTGAAGAGAAAGTAAAAATATCCTGTAATATTTTCAAGAACTGTTCAACAATGATACTGCAAACTGCAAATATTTATTTTTACCACAGTCAGGTAAAGTAACATATCACAGTAGTCAACAATGACATGCAGTAAAAATTCAAATCTGAGACAAATAAAAAGGTTTCAAAAAAAATCTGGAGATAAAGATGTGTGTATCACAATCCTAATGTGTGTGAAAACGTATGTATCACAATCTTAATGTGTGTGTTAAGTGTGAAGATGTGTGTATCACAATCCTTGTATGTGTGCAAGATGGGAAGGTGTGTGTAAAGCGTTGTGTGTAATATTTCGCAAAAACTGTGAAGCAGAGTCTATGCCTAATATTAGGAAAATCTGCACAGTGGTTTTGCTTACTGTGTGTAGACTTTGTTAACTGTGTGAAAATTTAAAATTTAGTGTGTAAGCAATTGGCAATAACTATAACAGCATGCTTATTACTGTGGTTAAATTTGGCAGTGTTGTATACTCAGAGCTGTTTTTACTCCTATGGTGCCTTTATTTACTTTGATAAAGCTTAGTTACATTACATTTTAAACCTATAAAAGCTGAGTTTTGGATGCATCTTTTGTATTAGATCTGGTTAGTTTGTCCCAACTCAATACCTATCACCCATGGCTATGTCTTAATGTAAAAACAAACAAACAAAAAAGCTACCCAACTATTGATTGTCACTAATCGACCGTCGGAAAGACATTACACTGTCAAGTCAATTTGAGGGATGATGATGGAGGTGCTTGACATTTTATGCCCGCAGGACTTTCGGTTCCCGGCAGCTTCATTTTTACAAGACTTTTGCAGGAACAAAGCCCGTTTGGAAAAAAAAAAAGAGTCCAGACAAGCGTCTGCACTAAGACTAGGTTCTAATCATTGTAATGAGACAGAAGCATTGTGGTGTTTTGGCTGAATCTTGGCAGACTTGCTGGCCTCCAGGAATCCTTCACATTCTTTAAATGAGGACACTCACACACAGACAAAGACACACACACTCGCACGCACACATACGCACAATAGATATGTTTTTTTTTTGTATAAAATAAACATTTTTTGATGCCACAGTCGCACTAGGAAATAAATGTCACTTTCTATAAGCCGCAGACTATAAACATGGCTTTTGTTATTGTTCCAAAGAGGCGTGTGAAAATTGATATTCAGTTGCCATGGAAACTCCAGGTGTATAGTAGAAAAAGGCAAAACAGCTTTTCCACGCAGCAGTCATTTTTACATTGAGAATAGTAAGACACAGTCAGCAGGATGACACCAACGTGCATAGAGGTATATTACGTTTTGGTGAGAATCTGAACAAAGGTGTAGCTGAAGGAATTAGTTTACAATATTTGAGTGTCTATGGCCTCCAGATTATTTTGGAATTTATTTGACTAAATTATGTAGCTCAACTATGAGGCCTTTTTTAAAATCAGTTTTTTAATGCGATGGTAGAATCAGTGTTTGAATTTTCTGAACTCCTGTTTCCATGGCAGTGCAGTATGTTAAGCAGCACAATGTTGCCTGGAATTGTGCCATTACATGGAAGGTACTCCATTTTGCCTCACTTTCTTCAAGCTGCGATTAATGGACAATCAGTTCACAATACTAGATTGACAAAACTGTCTTTGCCCAACCCTCGAAATGATAATGGTACCGCCCTTCAGGAAACAGGAAGTAGCCTGCTAACTATGGCGCAGAAGAGTTTGTTTGTTTCAGGCATGCTTATTAACATTTCACATCAAGGCACGTCACATTTCACTCTTGCACATTTCCTCAAGGAAAAGGTGTAGGAAGAAGCAACGCTTAACTGACATTTTAGCTAAATAAAGATATGGTAGCATACCCTTCATGGATCCAATGTTAGGTTGAGAAGAAAAATATGAACCTGATTTCAGTTTTGCAGTTCTCATCTCTTCTTCTCTGGGTTTTTGTAGACCACCATGAATGAATCGGCGGCCCGGCGAATCCTTGACGGTGCTGGACTTTGATTGGATGGACACACTTTTGATTGCCACTGTACTGAACGAGCCACATGCCATCCAGAAGAATGGATACTCCTCCCAACGCCTCACATTCATTCAGCTTTACGGACATCTGTAATGATTGGTGTCACAGACAAGAATTCACTTTCAGGCCCGTGGAAAAAATGTGTGCCAGTTCTTGAGAAGCTTTTCAAACAGAAAAAAAAAACAATTTCCCCATTAAAAAAAACTATTTTTTTGCAAATATTCTAATATGGACCAGTATTGATCGATCATGGTGGGCCGTACATGCTGTAATTTTCCATATTCATGGATCTCTCATGGAGGAGGTCATTGATCGGCTCATGCTGGTTTTTTTTGCTTTGTGATCATGCTGCTTTTAATTGACCGTGCTCAGAAAAGTGCCGTTTTTTCGTTTTTTTCATTCAGTCCACAAACAACTCACCTCGGATTAGTACCAAGGAGACAAATAGTCAAGTAGGAAAAAGCACCAGAGGAGATTTCCAGCCTCACCGCCATGGTGATGTCCCAGGGCACCTACACCTTCCTGGCCTGTTTTGCCGGCTTTTGGTTGGTCTGGGCCTTCGTGGTCATGCTCTGCTGTTTCTGCAGCTTCCTGCAGCGCCGGCTCAAGCGGCGCCGCGAAGTTCGGCTGAGGGAGCAGTGTCTCCGAACCGTGGAGACGGAGCCGCTCGCTTGTCCCGCTCTGCCGTACCCGCCGCCACCACTCGCCACTTCTCAACTAGCCCCGCCCCTGCTTCCGCCGCCTTCCCAGCAAATGGCACCGCAGTTCTCGCTGTCGACGCCGCTTCCACTTCAAGTTCCTCATCCTTTGCCTGAAGCTAACTGGGTCAGCATGCCTGGTAAGTGGTTGGAACCGAATCCTTTTCTTTTTCTGTAAATAGTGGTCTGGCATTAACAGCGGTGGCTGTAGGCAACCTCCTGATGTATTTTGGCTGTAGCTGCATTTGAAGTATCATTCAACATCAATCAGCTGGTTCTCAGGACTACATATTAAGTTTTTAAATTTCAGAAATAACAGCCTCTCTCCAATTATTACCTTGTTTCATTGAACCTCTTAAGGTAGATGACGTCTCGGCTATAATTAAAGTAGAAGTGGTCATTTACGGCAGTGTTTTTCAACCTTTTTTGAGCCAAGGCACATTTTTGCGTTGAAAAAAATCCAGAGGCACACCACCAACAGAAATCAGAAAAAAACGAAACTCAGTTGACAGTAAAAAGTCGCAATTGTTGGATATGACTTAAAACCATAACCAACAATGCATCAATATAGTGCTTGTCTCACAGTAGGTGTACTGTCACGACCTGTCACATCACGCCGTGACTTTTTTTTGACTTTTTTGCTGTTTTCCTGTGTGTAGTGTTTTAGTTCTTGTCTTGCGCTCCTATTTTGGTGGCTTTTTCTCTTTTTTTGGTATTTTCCTGTAGCAGTTTCATGTCTTCCTTTGAGCGATATCTCCCGCATCTACTTTGTTTTAGCAATCAAGAATATTTCAGTTGTTTTTATCCTTCTTTGTAGGGACATGGTTGATTGTCATGTCATGTACGGATGTACATTGTGGACTCCGTCTTTGCTCCACAGTAAATCTTTGCTGTCGTCCAGCATTCTGTTTTTGTTTACTTTGTAGCCAGTTCAGTTTTAGTTTCTTTCTGCATAGCCTTCCCTAAGCTTCAATGCCTTCTCTTAGGGGCACTCACCTTTTGTCTATTTTTGGTTTAAGCATTATACACCTTTTTACCTGCACACTGCCTCCCGATGTTTCCGACATCTACAAATCAATTAGCTACCGACTGCCACCTACTGATATGGAAGAGTATTACACCGAGCTCTAGACAGCACCGACACTCAACAACAACACGTAATTTGCAGACTATAATCACTGGTTTGCAAAAAATATTTTTAACCCAAATAGGTGAATTTAGATAATCTCCCACGGCACACCCGTGCCGCGGCACAGTGGTTGAAAAACACTTATTTACGGTATGTGACTCATCCAAAGTCATTAAAACACACCTTTTAATCAATGAATTAATCGCGGTTTAGGCTAGCAATTTTCATCTCACTACATTTTCATGTTAGCACTCTAGTGGAAAACATTTCTGTTCCAGCTTGTCTAAGGATGGGTACCTTTCACATTTGAATCCATACGGTACCAATTACCAGTGCCTGGGAATCGATACCGGTACTCAACGGCACCAATTTTTGGTATTTTAATTATATTTATTTGTGAGCTGATAATGACAGCTGTGCTGTCCCTTTGTTAAACATTGTTTTCTTACACTTCTGAGTCTCATTTGCAAGTATTATATAGAATAATATTTTTGCAATTCCGAGACATTAGATGGCAGTAGTGCATAGACTAGTGGTGCTAAAAAAAACGATCTACAATTGAATCGCTATTCTTATTTATTCTGATTTTAATTCGATTAACAATTAAAATAAAAAAACAAGTTTAAAATTAAAAACTTTTTTTTTTAAGAAAACATTTTTAAAATTACCTTATTTAGGCCATCGCTACGCTTACTCGCTTGCATGTATAGGTCATACGTCATCAACGAAAAGGAGGTTTTGTAAACTGTAAGCTGTTTTGAAAATGTTTTGTTATACCAAATAATACATTGCAAAAATCGGTTTGTATTTAAAATCGATTCTGAATCGAATCGTCACCCCAAGAATCGGATTGAATCATGAAGTGCCCAAAGTCTCCCACCTCTAGTATAGACTATGGTACGTTGCCTACTCGGGGAGTATTCTTTGCCATTAAACTGAATCTAGTCTTATTTTGCGCCCTACAAAGTGTTTATACTGTAAGTATTGTTCTTCATACACTCCAGCTGTTTGATTTTAACATGCAGCTTAGTTGTAGTTTTCCATGCATCCATCCATTTTCTTCAAGCTTGTCCTTCTCGGGGTGACTGGAGCCTATCCCAGCTGCATTTGGGTGGAAGGCGGGTTACACCCTGGATAAGTCGCCACCTCATCACAGGGCCAGCACAGAAAGACAGACAACATTCACACACGAGAGACAATTTAGTGCTGCCAGTCATGTCTTTCATTACCAAATTTTAGGTGTTGAAATTGCCATGTAAAATCTCTAATGCTAATCAGTAGCATGTTAATGGCAAATACAAAGTAAATTAACATAGAGCTAGCTCATTGTGAAAAGTACAGCCTTACTACGTTCGAGTGTTCTCTTTTAAGCATACTTGCTTTGTTGGCATGGAACATTGCATCATTACCAAGAGGCAGTCCAGCTGTGTCCATTCTAAGTGGTGCTTGAGTTCTTTGTTTGCTGAGTCTGCAACAGGACCTGCAACAAAGGTGTTGAATTATGGATATTTTTAGTTATTAAAAAAAAAAAAGTATATGTATTGTATGTATATATTTATATAAAAAAACATTTAGATTTATGGAACCGTGTGATTTTACGTTAATGGATACCTGTTAGTACCGGTAGAATTTGTGGGTGCCTAAAAAGTACTAAATTAGGTACCCATCTCTAAGCGTGATCCAAAATAAGGTCCATGAAGGCGAGCTTGGAGAAGTTTGGAACGGAAAAACCAATTTTCACAAATGACCCAAAAAATACATTTGCAAACTCAACTTGCTTACATTTTCCACTTCGTGTCGGTTGGCGTTAACAACCCGCTGTCCCAATACTTTTGTCTAGACAGTGTAAAGTAGAGGTTTTGCAGCCATACAAAGTCCAGAAAAGGAAGTAAACGAGCATCAGCTGCAACCAGTGTGACGCTTGCTGAGCACAATAAATGAGGAATGCAACAAAAACAAAAAAAGGAAAAAGGAAGGCACCTGGCGTCACGGCCACAATACTGTCGCAGCGAGACTGATGGAGGGTTTTAGTATCCAGGCAGCACCAGGTCTGAAAGACAAGCAGGCCCAAATGGAGCCAAGAGGCGTTTTTAAAACTGTACCAGGACAGGGAGGACATGTCCACTTCTTTTTATATGCTTGACAACCTAATGGCCATTAGGGGGCCACGCAAAGAGCTTGAACCAGAGAGGACTAAAGTCATAGTAAGGAACAATCGAGGTCTCTCCTTCTCCAGTTGATTATCTACTACGCAGGAGGTTGTTGGGATTTTAGGATTCAGCCGAACGAGGTAGCAGCGTGCAGTAAAGAAATTGATTATTTATTGATAAAACGAACAAAAAGCGAGAGCAACGGGGAAGTGCTCTGACCGGACAGGCTATGATCAAAACAAAACAAAACGCAAAACACTTACGGGAAATGTGGAGCAGACGGCGTCCACAAAGTACGAGTGTACTTGCGCTGAGCATCAACAGGATCGTCTATGGTCACCAGTGAATAGAGAATCGATAACAATGTCCTGACAATGAAGGTAGGGAAAAGGATTACCGTATTTTTCGGAGTATAAGTCGCTCCGGAGTATAAGTCGCACCGGCCGAAAATGCATAATAAAGAAGGAAAAAAAACATATATAAGTCGCACTGGAGTATAAGTCGCATTTTTGGGGGACATTTATTTGATAAAACCCAACACCAAGAATAGACATTTGAAAAGCAATTTAAAATAAATAAAGAATAGTAAACAACAGGCTGAATAAGTGTACGTTATATGACGCATAAATAACCAACTGAGAACGTGCCTGGTATGTTAACGTAACATATTATGGTAAGAGTCATTCAAATAACTATAACATATAGAACATGCTATACATTTACCAAACAATCTGTCACTCCTAATCGCTAAATCCCATGAAATCTTATACGTCTAGTCTCTTACGTGAATGAGCTAAATAATATTATTTGATATTTTACGGTAATGTGTTAATAATTTCACACATAAATCGCGACTTATAGTCCGAAAAATACAGTAACTTAAATAGTCTTGATTGCAAACAGAAAACAGGTGAGGGGAAATGCTCCGGGACAGAAGTGAAAACACCCAACAAAACCGGAAAAGCAGCCAAAATAAAAGCACAGGACAGGAACTAACACAAAACACAGAAGAACACTAACAAAATGGCCCGGTGTAACCAGACGTGACAATACTTAGTTAGCATCTGTACGTTTGTTGGCCTACAAAACCATAATCACAAGCTAAAGAAGCCATGCTAATGTGTGCTAAGCGCTGTTGCTAATAACTTCATCACTTCCTATCTTTAAATCGTCACCATTGGATGATGTGATGGTGTGCAGAATTTGTGAAAGCAATGTAAAACTTGGAACAATAGCGTTAGCTCAGAGGCTAGCTCTAGCATTTTGCGATGTCCTGGCTGGTTCCAACAGCATTCGAAACCATTGCACTAGTTTATTCATGGCAAGATGTGTACGTTTAAATCAGCGCTGATGCTATTGTTAACAGCAGAGGTGTCCTGGCTGGTCCAGCAATATTTATTGACCATGGCAGTAGCCAAGTCAGAGATGCTGTTCTCATTTTTGAGTACTTCAAAGCATTTTTACACTCTGTGCAAGCAAAGCAACAAGGTTCGAACAGAAGCGTTATTGGAAGAAGTTGTTCCTGAGGTGTCCTGGCTGGTCCAGCAGAGTTCATTAACCATTGCAATAACGGGTTCAGGGTCGCCATAGCAGCAACAAAGAATCCAGTGTTTCTACATATTGTGGCTTTAGCAATTCTTTATCATTATTAATTGCTGTTCTGAGGTGTTCTGGCTGGTCCAGCAGTATTTATAAACCACTGCAGTAGTTGATTCTGTGTCACCATAGCAACAACAGAGAATTCAGTGTTTCTACTGTACATACATGGGACGGCGTGGCGCAGTGGGAGGGGGGCCGTGCGCAACCCGAGGGTCCCTGGTTCAATCCCCACCTAGTACCAACCTCGTCATGTCCGTTGTGTCCTGAGCAAGACACTTCACCCTTGCTCCTGATGGCTGCTGGTTAGCGCCTTGCATGGCAGCTCCCGCCATCAGTGTGTGAATGTGTGTGTGAATGGGTAAATGTGGAAGTAGTGTCAAAGCGCTTTGAGTACCTTGAAGGTAGAAAAGCGCTATACAAGTACAACCCATTTATCATTTATACTGTGGCTTTAGCAATTCGTGGTAATTGTTAATTGATGTTCCGGCGCTGTCCTGGCTGGTCTGGCAACATAAATAAACCACTGCAGTACCATTCAGGGTCACCATAGCAACAACAGAGAATCTAGTGTTTCTACGTATCGTGGCTTTAGCAGGGCTTTATTGTTGTTAAATGCTAGCCTGTTCCTGGGGTGTCCTGGCTGGTCCAGCAACATTTATAAACTACTGCAGTAGCGGATTCAGGGTCGTCATAGCAACGACAAAGAATCCAGTGTTGCTACATGTGGCTTTAGTCCTGTGTTAATAATAGTGTTGTTACATCATAATATTATGACTGCTCCAAATGCAATATGTCCGTTTAGACGAGCTACAGTATGAGCTCCTGAAGCGTGATGGAGGCGCGGTGGGACGGCGGCCAGGTACACACACACATTTGGCGTCCATAAATTCGACATCCAGCGCCATGGCAACACTTGAAAGAGATGCTGCATTCGAGGGCGAAGGGCCAGATATAAATACAGGGCGTGCAAACAAAGTGCAGCGAGAGCGCCTGAAGGAGTCGTGAGGCTGCGTGTGGGCAGCATCGGAGTGCTGACTCGTCACAAAAGTGTTGTGCCAATGCAGCGCAGGTGTGCACGTTGGGCCAGGAAGTACATGACCAGGGGAGGGAAGTAAAGACGCCACAGGGCCGTGACTGATGCGCAAGAAAAAGTGAATTACAGCAGGTGGGACGGATGCTAATGAGCAGACTAATGACTGCTAATGGACTCATGACTGTGCAGGACTGACAAAACCTAAATAGTCAGCAATTCACTGACACTTTCCTTTTCCGACTTTAATAAACAATATCTCCTTTTTTTTTCCGGAATGTTCTGAATCCTGTTTCCACATATAGTGTTGAGCAGCTCACAAGCCTTCTTTAGACAGCAAACTAGCCAGAACTGCATCAACAGCGCCTCTGCTGGTTGCAAGCGAGTACTGCCTTCTACTTGTCATGACCACTATTCAATAATCAGTCCTCCTACATTTTTTTAGATTCTTTCTGGCTTCCAGTCAGAGGTCATTTTGCATTTAGGGGCAACTTGGTTAGTGCCCCGCCAGATCCAGCAGATGGCACTGTGAGTGTGTTGTGGGGTAAAGTTCTACTTAATACTTGTGTTTTTAGTACAGAGCAGATGAACCAGCGGTAGAAAATGGATGGATAGTTTAGATTGAACACAAAGAGAAAGGAACTTACTTGGTTCTCTTCTGCCTCCACCGTGTTGCCATGGAAACACCAAAGTAGGCGTAACTGCGGGCCGTACATTTTCTGCAGCAGGGAAAAGTCCAAGGTGTAGTTTCTGGACAAGGCTCCAGCCCACCTCCTGACCCTGAATGGGATAAGACAAAAAGGACGGAGGGAGGGGATTCTGCCTAGCAACAAGCGGCCTGGCAAATTTGGAAAAAGCCATTTTGTAGCTAGAAATAAACTAGCTGACTAGTCCTCATACATACATGTAATCCTCATATTCATATAATACTCATATACATACATGTAATCCTCATGTACATATAATACTCATATACATACATGTAATCCTCATATACATATAATACTCATATACATACATGTAATCCTCATATACATATAATCCTCATATACATATAATACTCATATACATACATATAATCCTCATATACATATAATCCTCATATGCATACGGTACATGTAATCCTCATATACATACATATAATCCTCATATGCATATATGTGATCCTCATATACATATAATCCTCATATACATACATGTAATCCTCATATACATATAATCCTCATATACATACATGTAATCCTCATATACATATAATCCTCATACATACATGTAATCCTCATATACATATAATCCTCATATGCATACATGTAATCCTCATATACATACATGTAATCCTCATATACATATAATCCTCATATGCATACATGAAATCCTCATATACATACATGTAATCCTCATATACATATAATCCTCATATACATACATGTAATCCTCATATACATATAATCCTCATATGCATACATGTAATCCTCATATACATACATGTAATCCTCATATACATATAATCCTCATATACATACATATAATCCTCATATATATATATATACATATAATCCTCATATACATATAATCCGCATATACATACATGTAATCCTCATATACATATAATACTCATATACATATAATCCTCATATACATATAATCCTCATATGCATACACGTAATCCTCATATACATACATGTTATCCTCATATACATATAATACTCATATACATATAATCCTCATATACATACATATAATCCTCATATATATATATATACATATAATCCTCATATACATATAATCCTCATATGCATGCATGTAATCCTCATATACATACATATAATCCTGTTATCACACACCTGTTCCAGCACAGACTCTATTTTTGCCACACTATAATCGTTCCTTGCAAAATCCGGAGTCAATTTGTGCAAAATGGCAACTTTATTTGCCCGAAACCATAACCTGATTTTTGCAGAAGTTTTTCCTCCACAAAATTATGAAGGTTTTTTTCATATGCACAGTACAGGCCAAACGTTTGGACACACCTTCTCATTCAATGCGTGTTCTTTATTTTCATGGCTATTTACATTGTAGATTGTCACTGAAGGCATCACAACTATGAATGAACACATGTGGAGTTATGTACTGAACAAAAAAAAGGTGAAATAACTGAAAACACGTTTTATATTCTAGTTTCTTCAAAATAGCCACCCTTTGCTCTGATGACGGCTTTGCACACTCTTGGCATTCTCTCGATGAGCTTCAAAAGGTAGTCACCTGAAAGAGTTTTCACTTCACAGGTGTCATAGTTTTGATGCCTTCAGTGACAATCTACAATGTAAATAGTCATGAAAATAAAGAAAACGCATAAATAAGCAACTGTTACAAGCATATATATATATATATATATATTGCTTGTAACATTTGCTTTTTTTTTTTTCATACTGACTATTTTTGAAAAAATACTATATTATTGCAAAATTATAGAATTGTTCTCATAAAATCCCATTATTTTAAAAATAATTTTTATTCACCTATTTTTTTGCTAAACTTTATTCCTGTAATATCACAAATGTATTGTAATATTACATTAATAGTGTATATTATATACTGTGTTTTTGTTCATAATGTTAGCTTATTCTTGTATTTTCCCCCATAGTGGTATGACTATTTTTGAAAAAGTAAAAATATCATCGAAAAATTATAGAACTTTTGCCCTAATTATGTCATTAATTCATTTTTATTCTCCCAAAAAATGTTTTCTTTCTTGCTGACCTTTATTCCTATCATAGCTCACATATATTTACATAATATTCCAATTATTGTTTTTTCATATTATTATATATTTCTCGTAACATTCCCCCCTCCATGATGTTATGACTTTATTCTAGTCAAGTTTTTCTTATGACGTGTATTCTCATAATCTCGGTTTGTTGCTGGGATTGTCTCCAGTAGAGATGCGCGGATAGGCAATTATTTCATCCACAACCGCATCACAAAAGTCTTCGTCCATCGTCCATCCGCCATCCACCCGAACCAACATTTTATCAAAACCACACCCGCCCGCCACCCGCGCGTTGTTATATATCTAATATAGACGATGCAAGGCATTAGTGAGGTTAGAAAGCTTTTGCCTGTTAAAGAAAGGAGACTGATCCAATTCAGCAGAGACATTCAATGCGTGCCACGCATTAATATCTCTTGGCCACACATTAGTGGCTAAGAGATATTAATGCGTGATAATATTATTTATCATTATTATAATATTATTGTCATTTCCATTAAGAAAGTGTTGACTATTGTTGCCAATGCCCTCAGATCAGGAGTGCGTTCCTCACACTTTGTGTGCGCAGTTGCAGCAAGCAGAACGAGGCTTTTAAGAAGTTAAAAAAATGTTTTAGAAAGACTAGGCCTATATTTTCGTTAGGTAAAAAAAAATTTCTGAATTTATTTCAATGAATATTAACTTGTTAACGTTATAATGCTCAAATAGGGACGAGGGCGGGGTGCACAGTGAAACAGTGAACAATTTTGCGACAAAGATGAACCTTTATTGATTGATCTGCAGCCATGACAAAATATCAGACAATCTCCATTGTCAACGACAGGCAGGAAAATAAAGATGAACACATAGCCTATGTTGTAGGCATAGGCTCATACGTTTTTAAGTTGAAATAAAAAAATAAATAAAAAATGTGCCTCATAAGCCTTAGGCTGTCAATCACGCGCACAAACTTAAATTATACAATAACATATGTATGTCATCTCTATTTAAACAAAAATAAATTAAATAAATAATAATAATAAATTACCTGCAACTTATTGGCCAAGGCAAATAGCTGAAGGGGGGAAATCAAACCCATCAGACTGCACTTTATCATCAAACTTGAATTATAATGAAAATAGACGGTCGCGACCAACAAAGCAGGCTAAATAGCCTTACATTGTCGCCAATCGGAGATGCGCTTCACTTGAAAGCGAGGCCAAATAATTAACACACAGTAGTATATCTCGAATAGAAAAAAAACACAATAAACAACGCAATTGCCTTAATTCCTTTGCATTGTAGTGCGCCCAAACAACACGTAACCATCAAAATTATTTAGCTGACCGAACTCAATATAGGTTAGACATGGGCTTATTTGGTATAGCCTATAGGTAACGTAGACTAATTCATTTAACATATCCAACCGTATGTCTACTTACTTTTATTTTTGTTAACACTATGCAGGAATAAAATGGCATCTACAGTGCCAGGATTCATGCGAGAGCGCCTGGCCTCTAAAATGCGCCCTGCTGCGCTGAAGGAGCGCTCACTTGCGCCACTTGTTGACTGGGACGCGGTGCCATCTTTTTCTTTTTTTCTTCTTCTTCTGTTGTGTTGTGTTGTGCTGCAGTGCCTGATGAATAATTGACTGTTTCAAAGAGTGCTGCTCGTTTTTCGTATGTGGGTAACAACATTTAACTATGTATATATATTTCCGAATTGGTTCAACCGCCAACCGCCCGCATCTATTTAAAATCTATTTTTACCCGCCCGACCCGCGGTTTATCCGCGGACTCCGCGGTTGTGTCCGCAAACCGCGCATCTCTAGTCTCCAGCCCAGGCGTTGACAGTAAAGAAAAGTGGACAGGTAGAATTCCGCCTAGCAACAAGTAGAGAGGCCTTGCGACTGTAACAACCAGTGTGACCGTGCAAACCTTTCCTCCTGACACCTTAAGAGCTGCGCTGGACAGTGTGCTGATAGCGCAGGGCTTTTAAAAAGCTCATTGTCTAGCCCTGCTGGACTTAACTCGCATTCTGTGTGCATTTGTGTGATTTGAGCTGCACTTGCGTGGAAACAGGAGTTGAGAACAGTCACAGAAAGCACACAACATTGGATCTTAATTTCCACTTTCTTGTGTTCCAGAAGCAGATCCTTTTGGAAAGCCGCCGTGCTACGAGGAGGCGGTCCTAATGGAGGACCCTCCCCCTCCTTACACCGAAGTCCTGTCAGAACCGCGAGGGGTCACCTACCTGAAACCCGCCCCTTATCGATCCGCACCGCCGCCCCTGCGGGAACACCAGGATCCCAGCCCGGCGTTCCCGTCCAAGACCGGCAAGCCTCCGCCGCCGCCGCCGTCGTCCGTGTTCCCCGGTCGGGGTTACTCCTCCCTCATCCGCCTGCCTTCGTCGCAGCGCTGGGACTCTTTGGGCCACCTGCTTTCCAACATGGACCTCAACCAGTACAACCTCACACCGCCGGGGGCTCGCTCCCTGCAGGTGGGCGTCACCATGGCGACCATGCCCCGCCGGGAGAACAGGACCGGTGAGCTTAGAGGACGGATGCAGGGACTCCACCATGCGGACTTTGAGGGAGGCGTGCAGAGGCTAAGAGGCCTGGAGCCTGGCTGTGGTCTGCCTACAGCCTTCCCTCTGCTGGGCCGGAGCACTGCTGTCTAAGTGGGCGGAGTCATCTCCTCAGGACGCTAATTGAGTCAAAGATTCAGACACTCAGCGAGGCGTTTTCATCTCTCAGCGCCCGAGCCTCCTATTGTTCCGCAGCAGCCGTTGCCATGGCGTCCGGGCCCTGCGTGTTCATGGCGACGACCTCGCTCCTCCTTTTATCTGCTCCGTGTAACGTAGGATGGACACAGAAAAGTTGCCAGCATATAAACACGCTGCTTATATATTGTATCGTCTTTCCTACTGAACGCGTCACCCGCGTTCTTTCAGCGCTTTGTGACGCCACACGGGCATCTTAAAATACTCCTAAAAGGCAAATTATCTTGTTTTCCCACACTGTTAAAGACCAGCCGGCTGCAGCCTTCAGGCCCGTGAGTCACCGATGATCAATTTCAGTTTGCACCCTACGCCTTTAAAAATAAACAGAAATGGATCTCAGCCACTCAGGACAAGCCCCTCCCCCATCCCTCAACGAGCCTCTGATTCAGCCTGTTTAGAAATATACTGACATTTATTTAGCCTGTTGCACTGGTCAATCAATGGCTTTAATACAATTCTGTATTTATGCTAAGTACATTAGGAAAGCCAATTCAATAAAAAAAAAAAAAATACTAATAATTTGTCAACTAATGTTGGAGTGCAATGTAAGCGAAATGTCATGGGGCGGCATGGCGTAGTAGGTAGAGCAACCGTGCCAGAAACCTGAGGGTTGCAGGTTCGCTCCCCGCCTCTTACCATCCAAAAATCGCTGCTGTTGTGTCCTTGGGCGGGACACTTCACCCTTTGCCCCCGGTGCCACTCACACCGGTGATTGAATGATGAATAGGTGGTGGTCGGAGGGGCCGTTGGCGCAAATTGCAGCCACGCTTCCGTCATTCTACCCCAGGGCAGCTGTGGCTATGAAAGTAGCTTACCACCACCAGGTGTGAATGAATGATGGGTTCTACATGTAAAGCGACTTTGGGTACTTAGAAAAGCGCTATATAAATCCCAGGTATTATTATTATTATTATTTAAATGCCCGAACCCATTTATCTATTTCATGACCAAATTCATATATGTTATATGTATTAACCTTTTTATGCATGTAATTGCTTTTTATTACATGACGTTCCAGCAAAATGAGAAGCAACATGAAAAATACTTGTCGTTTACTAATTGGTTAAATACATTAATAATATTGATATTATAATGGCTGCATAATCTCAATATAAAAATATATATGTTAATGTAAAAAAACACAAGTTTTTTAATCCAAATTTGGAAATATTAAAATGCAAAGTGTTTTTTTAGAATTATTTCTGCACAAAAAAGTTCTCCATTATTCTCTTAAAACTTTTGCGTGTTTTATTTTATTTTAAAGAAAAACATTTTGGGGAAAAAATTAAAAATACAAATTGCTAATATTTAAATATATTATTTTACATGTTTGTTTGTTTGTTCTTTTATACATTTGGACACCAATACATCCATAAAAAAGAAGCAAAATAAAATAAATGAAAGTCACTCATTAAAAGTAGTTAAATACATGAATATTATTGATGTATTTAAAAGCTTTATCATCTCTTTATTTGAAGATATATATTTTAATGTAAAATAAAAATGCAGTCCTTTTTTCAATCTAAATTTGGAAAACAAAAAGTCTCCATTTTTTCTTAATGTTTTTTGTTGTTGTTTACAAAATAAAGAATTTATGACTAAAAGTGGAAAGAAAATTTGCAAAGATTTATATATTTAATTTTGTATATTTTTTCAAATTTGGACACAAAAACATTCATAAAAACAACATAAAATTAATATCAGTTATGCAATAATATGTATATATATACATATTTTTTTTAATAATATATGTATCATTTATTTTAAATATATATATTTTAATGTAAAAAAAAAAAGCATTGTTTTTTCAGTCCAAATTTGGCAAAAATGTTATATCTTAATTATTTTGGCTCAAAACGTCCATCCTCTTAATATTTTACATGTTTTAACAAAAAAATAAGGGATTTAGGACAAAAATGTAAAACCAAAAAAAAAAGCAAGGACTTAAATATTTTTTCAAATTTTGGACACAAACACATCCATTTTTTCTAGGTAAAAACAAATCTTATATTTTCAGAAAATCTATTTCAATATTTAATTTTGTTAAAATTTACCCGCGGCGCACAAACATACATAAAAATATTTGACAAAAAAAAAAAAAAAATTCATTTAACAATATGATTACATGGTGGTTGTATTTTGCAATGACTGTTTCTAATATTTAGCCCATCTCGTATGTACAAAAGAGGTAACCAAAAATATTAGAAACACCTCTTCAGTTTCCCCTCCGCCAGCTGTCTCGTCTCAGGGTGGCATCTGTATCAGTCTGTGTTGCCTGGCAACCTGTTTGGCCTTGTTTTAGAGTGCACCCATACATGTTGTCATGGTGACGCCCGTCAACACAAAGCATTATCTGATCACCTAAAATGCTACATGAGAGGGGCAACATATTAGAATATAATGCATGGCGGATACAACAAACAAACAAAAAATCATGAATTTCACCTTTTAGAAAAGACATTTTAATGCATCAGTTGACATATTAGAAGAGATGACAATGGAGGAACATGGTGATTATGTACGTTTAATATATCTGAAGTGAAGCATGAGATAATGTGGCAGGTGGACAGGAAACCATCAAGAGTGCAGAGTTGAAGGGAAAGGTGACAATGGCGCCATCTAGCGGCGGACATGTGAACTACAAGGAGGAGTCAGCTATTGCGAAGCAGCTTGGAAATCTTCAACAGTGGCAGAAAGAAAGAGAGAAAAGTGTGTGTGACGGGTTCAAGGCATCATCTTTTAATTCAATCCAACAAATAATTCACTTCTCTTTCAACTAATCTTCCTCTTTAATATTCTCAACACACACACACGAGCCACTTTTAGCAAATTAAAGTTGCATATTTGTTGACTAACTGATGTATTACTTATTACAGAATGTAATCAATGTAGATGTGAGATTCTAAACAAGGCAAATGAGTCCAACGCGCTCACGCACACATAATTAATATGGTCATGATTATTGCCTAGGAGATTTTTTTAAATTTTCTACAAGGAATAGAAGCAAAAAGACTAACAATGTCATTGCTAATATTCAAAAAGGGGCCTTGCAAGTCACTTGCTAGCCGACTTCTTTTTTTTTTTTAACAGCGTTTTAAAAACAAACACGTCCCCTGGTGGCAAACGCCACACATATCTACTGTATTTAAAATTTAACAAAAATATTTATTTTTTTGCACTGACACGGAACAAAAACAGTCGAGCACAGGGTCAGAATGGAGGGGCTTTAGGAGCACACTGAATTTTTTTTTTTTAGAATTTAAATGTCTACATTTCTTTTTAAATGTAGAAAATAAAAATCTGTTATTTTTTCACAAGTTTCTAATTAAATTACAACTTTTTTGGAATGTTTCTTTTTATTTTACAATTAATTCTTTATATATATTCTCCAAGAATTGAAAAGTACCAATTTTTACGAAAATAAGCTTGTCAAAGCTGAAAAATTCCAAATTAGAACTAAAAAAAATTGCAGTGAAAAGTCAGATTATTATGATGAAGTGAACATATATATATATATATATATATATATATATATGTATGTGTGGGAAAAAAATCACAAGACTATTTCATCTCTACAGGCCTGTTTCATGAGGGGGGGTACCCTCAATCATCAGGAGATGATTGAGGGTACCCCCCCTCATGAAACAGGCCTGTAGAGATGAAATAGTCTTGTGATTTTTTTCCCACACATACATATATTGCGCTCTACTACGGTATCGAGCACTATTTTTTGGATAACCTTATTAAGACATATATATATATATATATATATATATATATATATATATATATACATACATATATATATATATATATATATATATATATATATGATGAAGTGAACACATATATATATATATATATATATATATATATATATATATATATATATATATATATATTCTTGGAGAATTGACACTTTGTGTCATATTACGAAGACTTTCCTTTGCAAAATAGTTTTAATGTTTATAATACATTGTCGAATGCAATATAACTAGCTTACACTCCTGAAATTTGATTAGTTCAGTGAAACAACTTAAATAGGAAAAACTGTCTTCTTTTATATCAGAATAAGCTTGCTATATTATGTGGAAAAAAGCTGTAATTTTACAATAATGTGTAATATTTATCAGAGTTACTAATTATGAGAATAAGCTTGCATTATGAAAGTAGTAAAATAATAAATGTGTCATATTATTAGAGAAATGTTCCTACTTATTAAGAAAAACTAGTCATTTTACAAGAGTATTCCTAAAATATTAAAAATGTTTAATGTAAAATTACAACTTTTTCCTCATAATATTTTGAGTTTATTCTTGTAAAATATATACACTTCACTATTACCACAACTTTTCATAGTGGTATCATTATTTTATAATTTTCGGTGTGGCCCTTAATACTAATACAATCTGCCCGGTGGACAAAATGTCCACTTAAATGCATCGTTACAGATAAAAGTCATATTTGCTGTTTCCAGTTGTTTCCTCCCCCTATGTAACATATGTCCTGTTTGTATATGAGTGGACAGTAAAACAAAATGTCCACACTGCTCTTCTAAAAACCTGGAAAATATCTACAGTATAATCATCAGGATTAGATGCAAAATGGTGTATTTTTTGCGTCGGTAAATTTGCCAAAATTAGGGCAAAACAAATTAAAAATAGCAAAACTGGGTGGAAGCAGACAGGACTTTTAAACTGCTGTTCATCCACTAAATAGGCAGACAAAAAAGTGCAGCAAAAAGAAAAAAATAATAATCATCAAGACACCTAATCTCGCTGAAATAGAAGATTAAGCGACTTGTGTCTTGGCAGGAAGAAAAAAGGTAAGCAAAGGCAGGTGAAGACAACATGGCGGTCATATGAGCTTTACAGGCTGCAGTTTTTTCTTTAAAGCACTACAATGCGCTTCCCATTGTCTCTACCGTGCAGCACTGCGCTACTTTAATACCAAGAAGATGTCGTCGCAAACTGAAAGTTACCCCGCCCGCTCCCAGGTAATACATCTGCATAGCAAAAAAAATATATATAAAGAGAAAAACAAATAAATAAAGTATCAAACACACAAAAAAAAAACAATTTGTCTTATATTTCAACCCCAGCTTGTTTGGCTACCGTTATTATTTTCCTCAAAAAAAGATACACACTCGGTTTTTTTGAGGTTATTTTTTTTACAATTTTTTTTAACACAATTTGTTTTTTTTGAAAAAAAAAAAAGTTTCCTCAAGAAGCGCACTTCCTACTTTTGTCTCGGCGTGTGTGATTTGCCGGCTTAGTCGTCGTCTTCGTCCACCACGGGGTCTGTGTCCCAGCACGTGATGTCAATCTCTGGACACACAACAAGTGAATAATTCTTTCTTTAGTTTATTTCGAACATGAACACACTTACATCATAATACATCACACAATTTCATATCATTTCATTTTACATCATGCCCGAAAAGGAGTAGGAAGAAGCAAAGCTTATTTAATCCTACCCCTTACCCACTTCAAAGCGTTTACAAATATATAGAATCATTTACTGACCTTTTTATATAATAAAATAACATCTATGAATTAGTATACAACAGTTTTGTAATATGTAATTAATTAATTAATTCAGTCATTATTAACATACTGAGATGAAGAATATCTTATTTTCAATAAGGTTGGAAGTATTTCTCATCATTCATCTTCTTTGTACTCTGTAAGCACTATTATTTTGAACAACCTCTTAAACTGGATCATATCAGTACAATTTTTAACTTCTTTACTTAATCCATTCCATAATTTAATTCCACACAGTGTTTAATTTACAACCGTAATTGATTCATAACCACCCTTTTTGGCTGTTGGCTATTTTAGCCAATCAGAGGCATGAAGAAAGCTATTTCTGGAAAAGGTAGAGCGTTGGGAAAAAAAAAGGAGTTACAGTTGAACTTGTAACCAAACAACACAAGTGGCACTATAAGCTCTAATTAGCTGTAAAGTCACTTTAGCCAATCAGAAGCCAGAAAAAAGCTATTTCAGGAAAAGACAAAATAACAATTCAAGACAACATTTTGAGATGGATTTATCTTTTAAATATACTCGGTAAGAAAACAATGTGGACTCACCGGGGGGCTTATTATAAAAGACAGGTGCCGGTTTTGCCGTGCCTTCATCTGATTGGCCGAATTCCTCCTCCTGTGATTGGCTGAAATAGCCTTCACTCGCCTGTTAGAAACGAAAAAGCCATGCATCAACAACTCAGTTACACCCTAGTCCAGTAGGTGGCAGTCATAAGCATTAAAGTTGGGGAACAAACTCTTTTCACTATAGCGCCATCTGCTGGATGCTTTGAACAATAACCCAAACCTGCAATGTAACAGTTTCTTACTTTGCTCGTGCTTCAACAGGAACTAATTTTGTGTTTTTTAGCGTTGTCCTGCTATCTATGAAACAAAGGGCTAACATAACCTCTTGGCATTTGCATCATTGTTTGCATCAGCATCCATACCTGAGTTCCTTCTTTCGTCAGCGTCTCTCCATTGGTCAACAGCAGCTGTCCATCCTCCAGCTGCGTGCTGTCGCCGGCGGCGTGCTGCAGTGCATGCTGGTAGCTGAGGGTCATCTGCTCAGAGGTGGTCACGTCCACCAGACTAGTGGGGTCGTCCTCGGCGGTCGAGCAGAGAGCGCCGTCTATCATGTCGTCGAAGCTGAGGAGGGGCTGAGCTTGACCGCTGGTGGTGACGGTGTGAGGCGGGATGTCGTCTTCGCCCATCAGATCCACCAGATTGGACGAGTGGGAGGCTTTGGAGGGCTCGCTAGCGGGGGCAGCGGCGTTGCTGTTCCACACGTCGACCAGGTTATCTGTGCCGGAGTCCCACATAGAGAACCCAGAGGAGTCGCGGGTCTGAGGGGCAACGCTCTGCACGGGTTTGGAGGGTGTCGACTCTTGAACTGGAGCCTTCTGCTCCTGCTTTGGCTCTGAGGAAGCACAAACAACAGTAACATTATATATACATAACTACATAAATACATACATACAGTACATACAAACCCTGTTTCCATATGAGTTGGGAAATTGTGTTAGATGTAAATATAAACGGAATACAATGATTTGCAAATCATTTTCAACCCATATTCAGTTGAATGCACTACAAAGACAACATATTTGATGTTCAAACTGATAAACATTTTTTTGTTTGCAAATAATCATTAACTTTAGAATTTGATGCCAGCAACACGTGACAAAGAAGTTGGGAAAGGTGGCAATAAATACTGATAAAGTTGAGGAATGCTCATCAAACACTTGTTTGGAACATCCCACAGGTGTGCAGGCTAATTGCAAACAGGTGGGTGCCATGATTTGGGTATAAAAACAGCTTCCCAAAAAATGCTCAGTCTTTCACAAGAAAGGATGGGGCGAGGTACACCCCTTTGTCCACAACTGCGTGAGCAAATAGTCAAACAGTTTAAGAACAACGTTTCTCAAAGTGCAATTGCAAGAAATTTAGGGATTTCAACATCTACGGTCCATAATATCATCAAAAGGTTCAGAGAATCTGGAGAAATCACTGCACGTAAGCGGCATGGCTGGAAACCAACATTGAATGACCGTGACCTTAGATCCCTCAGACGGCACTGTATCAAAAACCGATATCAATCTCTAAAGGATATCACCACATGGGCTCAGGAACACTTGAGAAAACCACTGTCACTAAATACAGTTGGTCGCTACATCTGTAAGTGCAAGTTAAAGCTCTACTATGCAAAGCGAAAGCCATTTACAACAATATCCAGAAACGCAGCCGGCTTCTCTGGGCCCGAGATCATCTAAGATGGACTGATGCAAAGTGGAAAAGTGTTCTGTGGTCTGATGAGTCCACATTTCAAATTGTTTTTGGAAATATTCGACATCGTGTCATCCGGACTAAAGGGGAAGCGAACCATCCAGACTGTTATCGACACAAAGTTCAAAAGCCAGCATCTGTGATGGTATGGGGGTGCATTAGTGCCCAAGGTATGGGTAACTTACACATCTGTTAAGGCACCATTAACGCTGAAAGGTACATACAGGTTTTGGAACAACATATGCTGCCATCTAAGCGCCGTCTTTTTCATGGACGCCCCTGCTTATTTCAGCAAGACAATGCCAAGCCACATTCAGCACGTGTTACAACAGCGTGGCTTCATAAAAAAAGAGTGCGGGTACTTTCCTGGCCGGCCTGCAGTCCAGACCTGTGTCCCATTGAAAATGTGTGGCGCATTATGAACCGTAAAATACGACAGCGGAGACCCCGGACTGTTGAACGACTGAAGCTCTACATAAAAGAAGAATGGGAAAGAATTCCACTTTCAAAGCTTCAACAATTAGTTTCCTCAGTTCCCAATCGTTTATTGAGTGTTGTTAAAAGAAAAGGTGATGTAACACAGTGGTGAACATGCCCTTTCCCAACTACTTTGGCACGTGTTGCAGCCATGAAATTCTAAGTTAATTATTATTTGCAAAAAAAAAAATAAAGTTTATGAGTTTGAACATCAAATATCTTGTCTTTGTAGTGCATTCAATTGAATATGGGTTGAAAAGGATTTGCAAATCATTGTATTCCGTTTATATTTACATCTAACACAATTTCCCAACTCATATGGAAACAGGGTTTGTATGTACTGTATGTACATTGATACATACATATTTATATGTATATACATGTGTATATAAATATACATTATGCATATATATATATATATATATATATATATATATATATATATATATATATATATATATATATATATATGTATATATATATATGTATATATATATATATATATATATACACACACACACACACACACACACACACACACACACACATATATATATATGTACATATATGTGTGATGTGTGTGTGTGTCCCTTTTGGGGACAAGTCGCCACTTCTTCGCAGGGCCATATTGTTCAAAAATCTGTCACAATCTGTGTTAGTGAGCATTTCTTCTTTGCCAAGATAATCCATCCCACTATATCAAGATGCTGATTAAACGTTATGATTATTGCACAGGTGTGCTTTAGGCTGCCCCCAATAAAAGGCCACTCTGAAATGTGCAGTTTTACCACACAGCACAATGGAACAGATGTTGCGAGTTTTGAGGGGGCATGCAGTTGACATGTTGACTGCAGGAATGTCCACCAGAGCTGTTGCCCGTGAATTGAATGTTCATTTCTTTACCATAAGCCATCTCCAGAAGCATTTCAGAGAATTTGAGAGTACATCTAACCGGCCCACACCAGCCCAGGACCTCCGCATCCAACAGGTGCACCTCCATGATCGTCTCAGACCAGCCACCCAGACAGCTGCTGCAACAATTGGTTTGCATAACCCAATAATTTCTGCACAAACTATGAGAAACCGTCTCAGGGAAGCACATCTGCTTGCTTGTATGCTTGTAGTCTTCATCGGGGTCTCGACCTGACTGCAGTTTGTTATCGTAACTGACTAGAGTGGGCAAATGCTCACATTTGATGGCGTCTGGTACGTTGGAGAGGCGTTATTTTCACGGATGGATCCCGGTTTTCACTGTTCAAAACAGATGGCAGACAGCGTGTGTGGCGTCGTGTGGTAGAGCGGTTTGATGATGTAAACAATGTGAATTGAGTGGCCCAAGGTGTAGGTGTGGTTATTGATGGCATTTTGAATGCACAGAGATACCGTGACGAGACCCTGAGGCCCAATGTTGTGCCATTCACCCGAGACCATCACCTCATGTTGCAGCATGACAATGCACAGCCACATGTTGTATGTGGCCAGGCACAATTCCTGGAAGCTGAAAACATCCCAGTTCTTCCATAGCCAGCATACTGACAGGACATGTCACCCATTGAGCATGTTTGGGATGCTGGTTAATCGGCGTATACGACAGTGTGTTCCAATTCCTGCTAATATCCAACAACTTGGCACTGCCATTGAAAAGGAGTGCACAAACATTCTACAGAACACAATCAACAACCTGATCAACTCTATGCGAAGGAGATTTGTTGCACTGCGTGAGGCAAATGGTGGTCACACCAGATATTGACTGCTTTTCTGACACCCCCAGACTCCCAATAAAGCAAAACTGCACATTTCAGAGTGGCCTTTTAATGTGGGCAGCCTAAATTACACATGTGCAATAATCATGATGTTTAATCAGCATCTTGATATGTCACACCTATGAGGTGGGATGGATTATTTTGGCAAATAAGTTCTCATTAACACATATTTAGACAGATTTGTGAACAATATCATAGGTCTTTAGTGTACATAGTAAAAGTTTGAGATATTTGCGGTCAACTCATGAAAAATTGGAGCAAAAACAAACGTTTTGCATTTATATTCTTGTTCAGTATATGTATATATTTATAAATATATATGTATATAAATCTAAAGATTTAGCATTTAAAAAATATGAACTTCTGGTACTAGTATTTCTACTGGTACAAAGATTTGTAAAAGAAGATAAAACGCAGGTAAAAATAGGTAAACAAAGATTAAATAAGGTAAAAAGCAGATAATAGAAGGTTAGATAAGGTAAAAGATAAAAGACGGTAAAAGATAAAAGAAGGATAAAAAACAGGTAAAAGAGGGTAAAAAAGTAAGTAAGCATAGGTATAAGAAGGTAAAAGTAGGTAAGCATAGTTCAAATAAGGTAAAAAAGAGGTAAAAGAAGGTAAACATGTTGGTAAAATAGGCAAATGAAGGTAAAAAGTGGGTAAAATAAAATAAAATAGTAGGTTAAGTATTACTACTACTATTACTACTACTAATGATTATAATAATATAACAGTATGAATGATACGACTAACAGTAATATCAATAACAACAAATGGTATCACTATTCATGTTTCAAAATGTATGTGACATGTGGCTTTAAAAAAATAGTTTCAAGATGGTTTGGTGTTATTCAGATTATTAAATTATCATTGAATCTGAAAAAAAAAAAAAAAAAACTTACCCCAGTCAAATGTGCAGTCCTGCTCCTGATACGAGTCCTCTTTGATGGGCGTGGTGACGATTTTCGGGATGGGTGACACGGCAGCCACGGTGCGCTCTGTGCTCGTTTGGTCGTCCTCTAGGGAGTAGAATAGTAGATCATAAACAAAATGGTCCAGGATGGTGTCCGATAGAAGTCTTAATGGGAACGTCCCTCGTTAGCATGGTGAATCACAGTGGCATCATGACATACATGCACTGTCAGTTAGCGCCGGGAAAAATAAATCAGAGAGGCCTTGAGTGTGATTTGTCAGATTACACGAGACAATAAAGTGCGGAATAAAAGGAGAACACCGACAGTAGACAAGATGAGATGATAAATCACTTCTAGCTCTGCCATTCGAAAGAGATCGTAGAATGTAAGCAACATCAACAGTCCTGGAAATGTTTAGATTCACAGTGTAATGTCACCTTCTTCTATTTTTTTTTTTAGATCATATAAAGAAAAGGCTACAGAAAATGCGTATCACGGAAAGGTTTTGATACAAATAGTTAGTGGAATACCTTTCTCCCTTTTCCCCTTAATATTAGGAATGTGCCAATCAATCGGGCACTGATCAGTATCGGACGATTTTCGTGAAAAAGTACACGTAAATTGCTGAATAATGCCTTTTATTGCTGATCACAAACGCTGATCCCTTCTGGCTGACTGATTTTATTACCTATTCTGTGTTATGTGTTTTATGTTGCACGATTGCACCAAGAAAAATTCCTAGTTTGTGAACCCGTCCTCAAACAATTTTGATTCTGATTCTGACACTATATTTATTTTTAGTCTTCCGGCAACAGCTATTTATGCTGCTCCAAAGACAGTGTAGAGCTGCACCCCCAAACTACTAATAATCCCCTCTATTTGTAGTATCTTAAGTATCATTGTCAAGTAACGGTATCACTGTAGTACAAGGCTAACCATGAGAGCAAGCCAGGAATGTTCATTCATAACAGATGTCCTGATTGGTCACAAGGAACATATCGACCAATCAACTACGGCGTAATATAAACTACGTCTCGAATCTTGATTTAGGGTCGGGAAAAAAACGGAAAAACGGGAGATAATTTTTTTCCCCCCGAGATTAAAAAAGACGGAATTCCTACTTTAGACGGAAAAATCACATGCCTGATTGTTAAACTGTCCAAAAGTGTTCAAACTGGAACAAATCACAAGTAATACATGTGATCGGTATTGGTATGGGTTGATCTCACTCATGGATGATCAGTATCGAAATCGGGCAGCATAAACCCCTGATCGGAACATCCATACTTAACAGTGTTGACAGGAAGTGAAGGCATGTCAACATCCGGGAACGCCGAGGTGATATTCAGTATCTTCACAAAAGTCAGCACACCACTCATATTTCAGCAGCCATTTTGTTATATCTTGTCAAGGACCTACAGAAAGTAAACTTGGATATACTTTAGAGTAGTCAGTGTATATATTTACTACCAAGATAACACAGGTGAGTAGTGAGCACAGGTATCTAACATTGAACATGTCCAAATTGTGTCCTCAGTGTGAATATTGAGTGTGTGCACAATGGTTCCTTGGTACTGCCTTAATCCTCTTGGTCAAGAAATTGGCCAGTAATGTACAGGTTGTCCTTTTCCACTTCTCCATTTAGACATCACTTGTGGACACTTTCCTTCCTTAAACTGGTCCTAAAAGTGCTTTGTTATTGTGCAATACTAAGATATTCAGAGACTACTGTATAGCGCCACTATTAGCTAGTTGGCAACTGGTGTGCTAATTGCTAGCTCCACTAATCACTACTAACAACTTGAACGCTAATCGCTAGCTATCTTAAATTCTAACATGGATATATCAATACAGGGGTCTTCAAAGTTTTCCAAACCAAGGACCCCCAAACTGATGGAGAAATGCAGCAGAGACACCCTACTTATATATCCTTTATAAAATTGTGTTTTAAATGACTAATTTCAATGTATATAATTACTAAAGGTACTTTGTTGGTGTGCTATATTAAGATATTCAAAGAATACTGTAAAGGGCCCCTGTTAGCGAGCTGGCAGCTTGCACGTTATTTGGGAGCTAGCAACTAGAGCGCTAATCGCTAGCTATCTTAACATGAATATAATGATGAAGTGAAGTGAAGTGAATTATATTTACATAGCGCTTTTTCCTCAAGTGACTCAAAGCGCTTTACATTGTGAAACCCAATATCTAAGTTACATTTAAACCAGTGTGGGTGGCACAGGGAGCAGGTGGGTAAAGTGTCTTGCCTTAGGACACAACGGCATTGACTAGGATGGCGGAAGCGGGGATCGAACCTGCAACCCTGAAGTTGCTGGCACGGCCACTCTACCAACCGAGCTATACCGCCCCATGATACAACATATTAGAGTTGCCATGCTACTGTCATTTCTAAACTACAATACAGTGTGTTGGATCCATTTATATTTGTGGAAGGGAATATAAAAGATATAAATATAGAAATAAAATAATATATATGTATATATATATATATACACACGCATGCACGCACACACACCCAAGTATACATCCACATACAGTATATACATACATATATACTGTACATACATATGTGTGTACCGGTATATATATATATATATATATATATATATATATATATATATATAATTAATATAATACACATATTTAAAAAACATATATACGTATGTGGAGGGAGGGAGTGATCAGCGCGCCTGCAGGAGCAAAGGTCACCGCCTCTGTCCATGGTGCTGAAGACAGAGCACCATCAGACGGGGGCGTGGCAGTGCTGACGGCGAGACACAGCTGGCAGGCGATTAGATTTCCCAGGTGGTACGAGTTGTCTAATCACCTGTTGTCTCTAACAGTAGCGGTCGGGAACAGCAGGAAAAGGAGGGTTGGAGAGTTGGAGAGGAGGGCGACAGACTGAAAAGTCAAAACTGCAGAATATTTATGGTTAATAAAACCTTGTTCAACTCTGAACGGCAGACTCCGGTGAAAGTGTGTGATCAGCGGCACTCGCTAAGACGCGACTTCCACAACGTATATACATAAATAATATAGTATAATAACAAATCTAAAAAATATGTTAAAAAGTCTAATCAGCCAAAAATGTCCCGACCTCTGCTCTAAAGTATATCCAATGGTTGCTGCGATTGCGAGGGAGGAGGTGTACTCACTTTTGTAACATACTGCATGCTGGGATTCAGATATGTTCTGTACCTACCGGCTTGCTGTGTCCGTACATGTGGCGGTGTGCGGAGCGGCGACACACCCCTGGTCGGGGGAGTGGAGCTGGGGCTGCAGGGACTGTGCTGCTGTCTCAAGAAGGGGCTGTCCAAGCGGCCTGGCGGGGCGGGTCAGGTCAGGGCAACACACACAGCCGCACACACAGCCCAACGCATAGGAAGACGACAAGCAACGCAACCAAGATAGAAAGATGTGTAGACGAGACATGACGTAAAGAAAAGGAAACAAAAAAGTGAAGAGAGGAAATGTTAACAAATAAACGATAGAAGGAGAAAAGAAGACGAGGTTAGTGCGCTTGCACACGATGACAGTGCAGACAGCATGCAAAGAATGAAACGCAGCTTGTGTTTTCTTGCCATTAAGTAGCAAAATAAACGGCCAAACCAAGTTGGCTTTAGCAAAATTAGCAGTATTCATAGACACAAAGCAAGCATACAACCGCATCGCAATAAATGAGAATATCATGCAAAAGCTATTTGATTTCAGGAGTTCAATTTGGACAAAGCACCCAATTAAAGGCGCAGGTAGTTTTTGCATTTTTTTTAAAAAGACACTTAGGGCCTGATTTACCGTATTTTTCGGACTATAAGTCGCAGTTTTTTTCATAGTTTGACTTATACTCAGGAGCGACTTATGTGTGAAATTATTAACACATTACCGTAAAATATAAAATAATATTATTTAGCTCATTCATTTAAGAGACTAGACGTATAAGATTTCATCAGATTTAGCGATTAGGAGTGACAGATTGTTTGGTAAACGTATAGCATGTTCTCTATGTTAAAGTTATTTGAATGACTCTTATGTTACGTTAACATACCAGGCACGTTCTCAGTTGGTTATTTATGCCTCATATAACGTACACTTATTCAGCCTGTTGTTCACTATTCTTTATTTATTTTAAATTGCCTTTCAAATGTCTATTCTTGGTGTTGGATTTTATCAAATAAATTTCCCCAAAAAATGCGACTTATACTCCAGTGCGACTTATATATGTTTTTTTCCTTCTTTATTATGCATTTTTGGCCGGTGCAACTTATACTCTGGCGCGACCGAAAAATACGGTACTAAGATCTAAACACCACGCACGCAGTAAACAATAAAATAGTGTGTACTATTAGCGGGCATGTTCCATGCTTGTGCAATTGAAAAGTGGTGCAGACTGCCTTATTTAAATAAGGATTTTGCATGTACTATACTGGGCATCACCACGGAGACACTCTTTTACTGCACATTCATGTTATCATGCTCCTCCTCCCTGTGGCGTTTTGCTATGTTTTCAAACAAGCAGGAGACATCTACCACTTTTTATGGGCATTTTAGCAGCATTCGTGCAGTGCATCTACATTCACTCCCCTTTATTTATTTTTACTGCTGAAAGTGCATGGAAGAGAGGCTGCACTTACTACGCTTGAAAGTAAAAAATGCATACTTCAAGAAGTTTTTTTCATGTAAGAAATATTTTAATAATATATACTGTATATTATATGTGAAAGAAACAAACGTCATTTAAAAAATACTAAAGGACAACAAAACATATTTATTATATTTATTTGATTCAGCCCATTAAGCCCTCTAGCAGCCATAAGATTATAAAATTATGTAACTGAATAGACGATGTGTCTAATATTTTTTATTTGTACCGTCCAAAATGTTGACACACACACACACACACACACGTAGGACCGAGGATTCTCGTCTGTCCATCGTCAGTCTTTACAGTGTGAGCACTGATCCTGCAGCCATACTTGCCAACCCTCCCGGATTTTCCGGGAGACTCCCGAAATTCAGGCGGACTCAGTTTCATGTGGACCTGAGTCCGCTTTCCCACAATATAAACGGTGTGCCTGCCCAATGACGTTATAACTGTAGAATGATGGAGGTCGAGTTCTTGGTTCCTTATGTGGGTTTATTGTTAGACAGTTTCATTAACGTCCTCCCAGCGCGGTAACAACACACAACAACAGCAGTCACGTTTTGGTCTACCGTAAAGCAGTTCGTCTGCCGTAAACAGCAATGTTGTGACACTCTAAACAGGACAATACTGCCATCTAGTGCATTTGATAAAAGCACTTTTGTGTGTGCCACACAGCAATGCATCATCAGAGAGGGTGTTCAGCATGGTTAGAAAAATAGTGACAGAGAATAGAACAAGGATGGACAATTCAACCCTTAACTCAACAAGTATATGTGTAAATAAATGAACACTGAAATTCAAGTATTTCTTTTATGTATATATACATATATATATATATACATATATATATATATATATATATATATATATATATATATATATATATATATATATATATATATATATATATATATATATATACAATAATATAAATATATATTTATAGCTAGAATTCACTGAAAGTCAAGTATTTCTTATATATATATATATATATATATATATATATATATATATATATATATATGTATGTGTGGGGGAAAAAAATCACAAGACTATTTCATCTCTACAGGCCTGTTTCATGAGGGGGGGTACCCTCAATCGTCAAATCTCCTGACGATTGAGGGTACCCCCCCCTCATGAAACAGGCCTGTAGAGATGAAATAGTCTTGGGATTTTTTTTCCCCACACATACATATATTGCGCTCTACTACGGTATCGAGCACTATTTTTTGGATAACCTTATTAAGACATATATATATATATATATATATATATATATATATGAAATACTTGACTTGGTGAATTCTAGCTGTAAATATACTCCTCCCCTCTTAACCACGCCCCCAACCACGCCCCCCCCCCACCCCCCCCGAACCTCTCGAAATCGGAGGTCTCAAGGTTGGCAAGTATGCCTGCAGCCGTGTAAGGAAGTGTCAGTTTGCACGTCCTTCTTACAGGTGCTAAATAAAACGCCAAATAGTGCTCACAAAACGGTGATGAGTGTTGATAAATCACATTGCACGTGCTAAATAATTATATTTCTGTCTTCTCCTCCCAGTATTGTGGGCGTTTTGATGATCAGCATATATTTTGCATATTAATGAAGACAGAAACGCAAAATGGATTTCACGCTTAATTCTGCTCGATCCACTTTACACAAGTTTAGTAGATACGGTTTGCGTTTGCTATCAGGTTTGCACGTGTTGTAGTACACGCATACCTTTAGTAAATCAGGCCCTAAATTTGTTGTTTTGTTTTTTTTGCTTTAAACTACAATAAGAATTTTGAGGAAATGTTGAATTGAACTGCGAAAGTAAATGAACTTTTCAAAGATATTCTAACTTGTTAAGATGCAGTTAGGCGCAGCGTAGACTGTTGTCATAGTAACGTGACAGCTGGGAAATTTCTCTGGGAGTTTTATTTAGGACGGGTTTGAAAATTAGAGTTAAATGAAAATGTACTTAAGCTTTTATAAATGTTGTAAGAATGCATGTCCTTAACACAAACACTATTGAACAGAGTCAAGTCTTTGGTAAGAGACCGTTCATTCTCGGTTCTTGTCTTGAAAAAAAAAAAGTATCCGTTTTTTTTTACCTTTTGTAAACATCACAAGATTACATTTTTCAACATATTTCTATTGTGCTTTTTTGGGAACTTAGTTACTTGGTTAACTTTCCATACAGCAGTTGCGGAGTCTCAGTGTTGTGCTGTAAAGCGCTGTTTTGTTTTAGCTTCAGTTGTTGTAAACACAGTCTTGTAAAGAATAATATAAAAAGACCATTAATTTTTTTGGTTTCAAATCACCTTTCTGTGCATTCTTCAACCCTTTCAATGTTAGTTAAAAGCACTCACCGCTGCGGTGGATGGTGACAGGTGAGGTGTCGACGCTGATGGTCATGGCTCGTTCCTTCTGTTTGAAAAACTCCCGCGGGTTCCCCGACCGCCGAGCGATGATGGCCTTCGCCTCCTGAACATGCGCGGTGATCGACAGGGTGTTTTTTTTATTACACAGGATTCAAAGCACATGTCTTGAGAATGCCACCACTAATACTACATACTTCTACTTCAGACTCCTTCTTGTCCAGGCTGAGGTCATCGATGCTCGGCTCTGCAGGCTGCAAAAAAAACCAAAAATATAAAATACAAAAATATGATTTAAAAGGTAAGAATGCGACAAATGTAATAATCTTACTAAGGTGATCTGACTCTGCAGTCTCTCTTTGGCCTCTTCTTCCTCCTGCATCTTCTTCCTAATCACACAGAATCACAAATTTTTGACAGTATAATGCTCAGTACACAGATATACTATACACGCTGTAGATTGAAATGATATAGAATTGCACTGCATTATACTGCAGCGACATGAGGCTAAATATTACTTGTATATGTTTGCTCACCTGTGGTCTTCAATCTGCCTCTCTCGCTCACGGTACCTCCTCTCTCGGTTCTCCTGCTCCTTCCTCTCCAGCTCCATTCGCTCCTCCTCGAAACGCTGCCGCTCCTCGGCCAGTTTCTTCCTCTCGTCTTCCTTCCTTAGCTCCTCCTCACGCTGGACAGTGACACACACGCCGTCATTGTTTATATAATAGGTAAACTTTTTCCTCAAATATGTAGTTTAAGAGCATTTATTTATTTAAAAAATATATATTTTACGCCCATTTATTGTGTCTTGTTTATTTTTTTAATACGATACATGGGATGCACGTGACGTCACCCCCAGTTGCTGACTCAGCTATTCGCACTTCGGCTTGGCGATCACTCCAGCAGCACTGAGAGCGAACTGTGCCAAACTACATCAGTGCTTCTCAATTATTCTCAAACATTTTGCACATCCCCCTCTCCGTCGCGACTATAAATAGTATAATTTGTCTACAAATTGTTACAAGTACAACTCTGCATAACATTGTATCATTATTAACAATAAGGAAAAAAAATATATACCGTATTTTTCGGAGTATAAGTCGCACCGGAGTATAAGTCGCACCTGCCGAAAATGCATAATAAAGAAGGAAAAAAACATATATAAATCGCACTGGAGTATAAGTCGCATTTTTGGGGGAAATTTATTTGATAAAACCCAACACCAAGAATAGACATTTGAAAGGCAATTTAAAATAAATAAAGAATAGTAAACAACAGGCTGAATAAGTGTACGTTATATGACGCATAAATAACTAACTGAGAACGTGCCTGGTATGTTAACGTAACATATTATGGTAAGAGTCATTCAAATAACTATAACATATAGAACATGCTATGCCAAACAATCTGTCACTCCTAATCGCTAAATCCCGTGAAATTTTATACGTCTAGTCTCTTACGTGAATGAGCTAAATAATATTATTTGATATTTTACGGTAATGTGTTAATAATTTCACACATAAGTCGCTCCTGAGTATAAGTCGCACCCCCGGCCAAACTATGAATAAAACTGCGACTTATAGTCCGAAAAATACGGTATATAGCTCATCTTACAACAAAGAATGAGGTTTAAAATGCATAAATTTGGCTGAAATAAAAAAAAAGACCTACTTATTTAAGCGATAAACGTTTTTTGACCGTCTTAAAAATACAATTAAGTAAACCCAATAAATAATAATACATTCAAATTGATCAGTAACATTAACTCAGGAGCACAATATATAAAACACCTAATTACAAACCAAAAATGAATATCAAAATGAGGAAGTCAGGATTAATTGTTACAAAGAGCAGGTTTTGTATTGCAAAGTTTTTCCAAGTGGAGTTTGAAGCATGATATTGGTAAAGCATGTTCGCAGCCACCGTATGGTTTCGCACAGCTTTCCCCCAGAGGGGCCAGCCCCACGATTTGAGCACTGCTCTAGGTAATGTTGCAATTTTCCATGCCAACAAAGCAACAGAGTCAAAAATGCGCTAGCTTGATGCTAATATACATTGGCTTTGCTATTGACATGCTACTGATTACCATTAAAGATTGGCGATTTCAACACCTCCAAATTTGTCATTGAAAACTACAACTCCACGTTACAATCAAACACCTGGTGCACAATAAGTACAATACTTACAGTATTTTTAGGGTGCAACAAAATACCAGATTTAGCAAAGACTGAACTGACGAGGCAACACACCATAAACTATACACTAACGTCTTGCACTTCCAACTGTAATTGCAACTTCATGTTATACTTGAAAATGAGAAGACATAACACCTGAACAGCTGTTATCATAATCAACTTATTTTGAAATTTTGCAATAAAAAGTTGTGTTTTATTATCAGAAATATTTAATATTTATTAACACACACAAAAGTACAGAAAATTGGTACCGTTGAGTACCAGTATCCATTCCCAGGTACCAAGTATAGGTACAGTATCGGTTCAAATGTGAACAATACTCAGGTAGGAGATATCGAACACTTTTCTTTCCTCTTTGACCTATCTTTTTTACCTTTTCATTTGAACTTTGGACATTAACTGAACTATTTAACATATTGGTGTTGAAATTAATTTTAGTTATCATTGTAATGTTTTTGTTTATTTATCATACCGGTATATGTACATTTTTACATCATTTATAAAATATTAATAAAAAGTTATTTATCAGTTACTAATTCTAAAAAGTACTTGAACTGTATGTTTGTTGGTTGTGTATTTTATGCACACACCCAGACTCCCATAGCCAAAAAAAGAGTCTTACAGTAAACCCTTGCTCATCTACCTAACTTCATTGACAACTTGGTCTGGTGAAGATAAGGTTCTTTTTAAAATAAATAAATAAATAAAATAAGATAAATAAATAAAAAACATTTTCTTGAATAAAAAATAAAGTAAAACAATATAAAAACAATCACATAAAAAATAGTAATTAATGAAAATGTTAGTGGACCAGCACCACACACAATCATGTGTGCTTCAAGGACTGTATCCGTTGCAGACTGTATTGTTGTATATTGTAGGAACCAGAAATTTAATAACAGAAAGAAACAACCCCTTTTGTGTGAATGAGTGTGAATGAGTGTAAATGGGGGAGGGAGGTTTTTGGGGTTGGTGCACTAATTAAAGTGTATCTTGTGTTTTTTATGTTGATTTAATAAAAAATAAAATGAAAAAAATAAAAAAACCTTGCTTATCGCTGTTAATTGGCCGTACGTAGTAAATGATTTTTTGCAAACTAAGAAATATCAAAAACCTGTTTACATCTTCCTAAATATGTATTTAAACATGAAGAAAGCCTTTTAAAGATTAGATAACACCCACATAGCCACCTTGGCAATCCATAAACTTATAAAGTGCCATGTGGCGAGGGACGACTGTATTGCAATACTCACCCTATAGCCTCCAGCGTGTTACATAAGTAATATTAAAGACCCAAATGGGGCCACAAACTAAATATTGTTTTAAAATGTTTTTTTTGCATGTCAACTAGGGTGTGGGGAAAAATCGATTCGAATTTGAATCGCGATTCTCACGTTGTGCGATTCAGAATCGATTCTCTTTTTTTTTAAATCGATTTTTTATTTTATTTTATTTTTTTTTAAATTAATCAATCCAACAAAACAATACCCGACCCAGCAACACTCAGAACTGCAATAAACAGAGCAATTGAGAGGAGACACAAACCCGACACAGAACAAACCAAAAGTAAAGTTAAAGTTAAAGTTAAAGTACCAATGATTGTCACACACACACTAGGTGTGGCGAAATTATTCTCTGCATTTGACCCATCACCCTTGATCACCCCCTGGGAGGTGAGGGGAGCAGTGGGCAGCAGCGGTGGCCGCGCCCGGGAATCATTTTTGGTGATTTAACCCCCAATTCCAACCCTTGATACTGAGTGCCAGGCAGGGAGGTAATGGGTCCCATTTTTATAGTCTTTGGTATGACTCGGCCGGGGTTTGAACCCACAACCTACCGATCTCAGGGCGGACACTCTAACCACTAGGCTACTGAGTAGGTTTTTAGTGAAACAAAAATGAATATTATCAACAACAGTATCAATATTAGTTTCAACTTCAACATAGCAGTGATTAAAAATCCCTCATTGACATTATCATTAGATATTTATAAAAAAAATTTAAAAAAAAAAGAACAATAGTGTCACAGTGGCTTACACTTGCATCGCATCTCGTAAGCTGTGTCCAATATTTTCACAAAGATAAAATAAGTCATATTTTTGGTTCATTTAATAGTTAAAACAAATTTACATTATTGCAATCAGTTGATAAAACATTGTCCTTTACAATTATAAAAGCTTTTTACAAAAAATCGACTACTCTGCTTGCATGTCAGCAGACTGGGGTAGATCCTGCTGAAATCTTATGTATTCAATGAATAGAGAATCGTTTTGAATCGGGAAAATATCGTTTTTGAATCGAGAATCGCGTTGAATCGAAAAAAAAAAAAATCGATTTTGAATCGAATCGTGACCCCAAGAATCGATATCGAATCGAATCGTGGGAACACCCAAAGATTCGCAGCCCTAATGTCAACCAACCTTGGCCTGCTCCCAAAATTCCTCTCGATTGATTTTCTTCATCTCCACCTCCGCATTAGTCTTCTCGTACACCGTTCCCTTCAAAGTGTAGGAAAAAAAACGTTGAGTAAGGGTTAAATTAGCGTCGAGCATGTCCTACCCCTCTGTTCAAATACCACATCTCCGTGTTCCTCGTCTCTGGTTTTCAGGCGGCTCAAAACCGGACTAGCCACGACCGCCGTGCCGTTGGTAAGACGCTGTCCGATGGCTGATGGATCGATGTCGTCCAGACTGCTGGCGTTGATGATGACCGCCACACCCTGAAAGGACACAAAGTGTGTGTGTATCCCTTACATTACTTACTTCACTGGCAGGATGATGGTGTTGAAGTAATGTCGGAGAGGAGAACACCACTCATGCTACCCATTTGGTATGTCCCGATACCAATATTTTGGTACCAAAATGTATTTAGATATTTTTCAAAATAAAGGGGACCACAAACAAAAATGTGTTTCTTATTGCTACCAAAGAATAATTTTGGCATTAAATACAATAGTGAACATACAAGACCAGGGTTCCCCAACATTTTTTCCACCAGGGACCAGTTTAATGTTTGCCTTATTTTCGCGGACCGGCTTTCCACGTGTGGCAGATAAAAACAGTAAAGAAAATTAGCATAAAGAATGTGCCTTTGGCTAAAATCTGGCACATTAATATTTTATATGTCCATTAATGTGCATTGTCCCATGTACTATATCAAAGGAGTTTTGATATACATCTATTAACAAGCTTATTGGTGTGTTTAGTGGGACAGGCAAAAGTTAAGTCGGCGAAAATGCGGTAGTTTCTAAATTAATTAGTGTTTCTGTGCGGGGGAGGCTTGGCTAGCCAGTATCCACAACAACAAATCAGCACTTCATTATTCACCAATGATGGTTACAGCGAGCAGGGTTGCATTCAGGAAGACTCAGAATTTTGAGCATCAAACATTACAACTCAAGTAATTTGCTTTTCACATGTTTTCTACGTTCTGTATTGCTGCAATAATTATGACAGTGTCGTAGAATGTATTTCTAAATTTTTAAAGTATTATTTACATATCACTTCATTTATTTGAATGTAACATAATTCCATAAAAATAAAAAAGCATTGTTTCTTTTACAAAAATGTGTATGTTTTCCATTGTTTTAAGTACTAGTTTAGGCAAAGTTTGGGTATGTCATGTCTGTGTTGATCATGTTTTTGTTTGGCCATGTGCTGTTTGTTTTTTGGACGCTTTTTAGTTCCTGTTTTTCACTCCCTTGTCTTGTTTCCATGGTTACCCATTAGTTTCACCTGTTCCACGTTTGGACTCATTGTGCACTCTTGTTTGTCACCATAGCAACCCATTATTTTTTACCTGCCCTCACGACTCACGCACCTGTCTTTAATCATGTCACTATTATTTAAGCTTCCAGTTGCCAGGCTGTCTGTCTGGCGACATCATACCCCTGACTCTCTGCTTCACACTCTGTTTACCTCTGCGCACTTCATGCCATGTCCAAGTAAGTTGTTTCTATTCATGCCACAGTTAGCGACTTTTGTTCATGTCCTTAGTTTTTTGCCCACGTGCAAGTATTTGTTTCATTTGTCAAGTTTGTACTTCCGCCTTGTGCGCGCCTTTAGTTTGTTCTTTTTGTTATAGTAAAAATAAATATGTACTCACATTCCCGTCTCGCCCGAGCCAACTTTCCGTTGCCTTCCGGAAAAACAAAACCCAAGGACCAAGTCCTGACAGGGTACAGTTTAAGCACCAGCACCGTTGTTATAGTATAGATTTGGTACTAGTATCACTTAGAATATGCACCAAGGTAAACATGCAGCGGCAGATGTATTACAATTTATCCGTGATCACTGACGTACATGATCCATCCCATCCATTTTTTACCGCTTGTCCCTTTCGGGGTCACGGGGGGTGCTGGAGCCTATCTCAGCTTCATTTGGGTGGAAGGCGGAGTACACCCTGGTGCTATTGCTATATCATCATTACAAATATAATAACAAAACAACATAAAAATCATTTTTGGGACTTTATTGATTTCTAAGGGTTAAAATCTTTCTATCTTTATTAGTTTTATTGTTCTGCGTCCTCATGTGGCTGACAAACATATGAGTGAAATTTCACCGGTGCTTTAGTCTCTTCTTTTTATCGACTACGCACATCCAAAAATAGACTCTCGGCCAGGTGCGACACACACACACACACACACACACACACACACACACACACACACACACACACACACACACACACACACAAACACACACACACACACACACACACACACACACACACACACACACACACACACACACACACACATTGGCATGGTGAGAGGAGGCCTCACAGCATTGAGAGATTACTTAAAAGAGTGATGATATTAGTCATGTACTGCGACACACCACACACACACGTGCACACACACACACACACTTCTTTGATCATCCTACAAGCTTTAATGTATTGAAGCTTGATTGTCGGCCACTGCTGCTCTAAAACAAATATTGAAATGTTCCAGTACATTCTGTATTGTATGTCCAGTAAATATACTTTATGCCAGTAGAATAAATGGTCAGCTATAATAACATGTGTTATTGTATACCATATTATATACCAATGCTGACGCAGATAACGCACCTACACAATTATGATAGCTACAAAACTAGCATAGCACTATGGATTGTTGTCAAATGCTTTGTAAGTCATGCAAGCATACAGTTATATGTAATACAATATTTTTAAAGTTGTATAGTCATTAGACAAACCGTCAAAATAAATTAATGGCCATGTTTTTTAATCAATCTTGCTCAAATGTGACACTCATGTGCTTGTATGCCAAATTTTGTGGTGATTCAGCTTGAAACTTTAAAGCATCCATCCATCCATTTTCTACCGCTTGTCCCTCGGGGTCGCGGGGGTGCTGCAGCCTATCCCAGCCGCATTCAGGCGGAAGGCGGTGTACACCCTGGACAAGTAGCCACCTCATCGCAGGGCCAACACAGATAGACAACATTCAAACACTAGGGACAATTGCCAATCAACCTATCCCCAGGTGCATGTCTTTGGAGGAACCCACGTAGTCACGCGGAGAATAGCAAACTCCACACAGATGGACCCCGAGGATCGAACCCCGGACCTTCTTATACATGTACTAACCCCTGTTCCACCATGCTGCCCACTTTAAAGCAGTGCTTCTCAATTATTTTCTACAACGCCCCCCTAGGAAGAAGAAAATATATGGCAGCCGCAACTATAAATAGTATCATTTGTCCATCAAATTGTTTATAAGTACACCTCTGCATAACATTGAACCTGTATTAATATTAAAAGAAGACAAACATTTAGATCAACTTACAACAAACAAGAACTTTATTAACATTGTAGCAGAAAATATCTAAAGCGCATCAATTCGCCTGAAATTTAAAAATATATAAACATACCCTTATTTAAACTATAAAAAATGGTTTGCCTGAGTAGAACCATTTGATAACATTAACCTACAAAACACAAATGAATAAAACAATGTGTGCTGTAGGGGTGTCAAAAAAAATATTTGATTTTGGAATTAATTGCTATTCTTATTTGTAATGATTTCAATTTCGATAATACATTATTTTTTATTTTTTAATCAAAAATCGATAAAAAAATAAAATAAATAAATAATTTATTTATTTAATCTGTTCTGTCCAGCCAATCAGCCAAATCATAGTGTTGATGTAGATGCCCGTATCTGCTGTACAGATTTATACTTCTCTTGCCTAATTTGTATTTGTCTTTATCAAATGTTTGGGTATATATTTTTTTAAACATTTCTTTAGGTAACATAAAAATAATTATTAGAGCCGTTTATCTATTTTGATGAGGAATGTTGTTAATTCTAGAACTGGGACACAATGTTATTAAAAAGTATTGATTTTGAATTGAGAACCGTTTTGAATCGAGAATCGATTCCGAATCGAATCATTACCCCCCAAGAATCGAATCAAATCGTGTGGTGCTCAAAGATTCACAGCCCTTATGTCGATTTTAATCAAAATGAGGAAGTCAGGATTCATGAATAAAATGGGCACGTTTTGTAGTGCACAGCATTTCGAAACGGGATTTGAAGCATGATACTAGAGATGTCCAATAATGGCTTTTTTGCCGATATCCGATATTCCGATATTGTCCAACTCTTAATTACCGATTCCGATATCAACCGATACCGATATATACAGTCGTGGAATTAACACATTATTATGTCTAATTTTGTTGTGATGCCCCGCAGGATGCATTAAACAATGTAACTTTACCATGAATTGATTAACGTGGACCCCGACTTAAACAAGTTGAAAAACGTACTCGGGTGTTACCATTTAGTGGTCAATTGTACGGAATATGTACTGTACTGTGCAATCTACTAATACTAGTTTCAATCAATCAATCAAAAACAAGGTTTCCCAAAATAAGAGAACAACTTCAACTCAAGTTATGGAAAAAAGTGCCAACATGGCACTGCATTATTTTTTTTATTTTTTTTAAACATGCCTCAAAACAACAGCTACAAAAACAATGAAGGCACACAGCTTCAGTCCAGATCATACTTGCCAACCTTGAGACCTCCGAATTCGGGAGATGGGGGGAGAGGGGGGTTGAGGTGGGCGAGGTTTGGTGGTAGCGGGGGGTGTATATTGTAGCGTCCCGGAAGAGTTAGTGCTGCAAGGGGTTCTGGGTATTTGTTCTGTTGTGTTTATGTTGTGTTGCGGTGCGGATGTTCTCCCGAAATGTGTTTGTCATTCTTGTTTGGTGTGGGTTCACAGTGTGGCGCACATTTGTAACAGTGTTAAAGTTGTTTATACGGCCATCCTCAGTGTGACCTGTATGACTGTTAATCAAGTATGCATTGCATTCACTTATGTGTGTGTAAAAGTCGCATATATTATGTTGATGGGCCGGCACGCTGATTGTATGGAGGAAAAGCGGACGTGACGACAGGTTGTAGAGGACTCTAAAGGCAGTGCCTCTAAGGCACGCCCCCAATAATGTTGTCCGGTGAGAAATTCGGGAGAATGGTTGCCCCGGGAGATTTTCGGGAGGGGCACTGAAATTAAGGAGTCTCCCGGGAAAATCGGGAGGTCGAAACAGATACCGATAATTTCCGATATTACTTTTTAAAGCATTTATCGGTCGACAATATCGGCAGGTCGATATTATCGGACATCTCTACATGATACTGATAAAGCATGTTCCCTGGGGTCACACGTGACCCGCCTGGCATTGCACAGTGCCACCCCAGAGGCACTATTTGAAAAGGACTGCCTTAAAGTTACAGTGGATTGTTTTGTAAAGCCCTTTGAAGAGTGAAACATTTCAAGCCGATCCAACTAATAGGTTAAATAACAGCGCCACCTTGTGGTGTATTTGTCAAAAAAAAAATAGTGCAAAGTAGGAGTGCATGTTGTGGCAAATGTTCACTCTTTTGTTTGCAGCGGTTCAGGAGTAGAGTCAGGCTAAAGGTTAGCATTTAATAAAAGGGACTTACCAGGTGTTTCTCATTAAAATACTGTATTATCAAATCACTTAGATTGTTTCTTTGGTAAAAAAGTGTCAATTTACCTGGAAAAAGTCTGCAATTGTGGCAACATGGCTGGCACAGGCGCACTTCCTTGCATCCGGCACGTCCTCGCCCACCTGAGGAAGTGAAGGGTCATAAAACAAAATAAGCACAGGCTCGCTAGCACGGCGAAAAATAGGCAGCGCTCCACTAACTGTACATTTCATCCAAAGCGATAAAAATGAATGAGCGTATTATCTCCCGAAGGAATCAATAAAGTACTATCTATCTATCTCTTCACCTGTTATGTCCCCGTTTTTTAAACAATGACACTCAGTGATCACGGCTCATTCAAATAAAGCAAAAAAAAAGGCAGATTGGGACTCAAGCCACTTTCTACATGACTTAATACATTTCTGAAATACAGTATAAGAAGAATGCTTCATGAACAGTGGATCGTGTCAGGAGGATTCAGCGGCCTGCCGAGCAAGGTCGCCACATAGCACCCCTAGCCACTTTGGAGGGAATTAGACGCGGAACCACAGGAGACCACAGCACGGTTGTCGCTATTCCAAAAATGTTTAACTGTATTGAATGACTTAAAGTGTCAAAAATAGGCATTTTGATAGCTGTGTCTATTTTTCTTGATTTGTTGTTATTTGCAGGGGTTACATACGTTCATATACCGCCTGGGGATCAAATGGATATGAGCTTGATGTATGGATCTTGTATGTACTGTATATCTTACCCAGTTGATGAGGATGTATCGCGGCAAGGCAGCGTTGGGCTCCTTCACGCTACAGAAGCCATACATCACCCTGCCATTGTCAAAGGACAGCGTGATCTCTGCGAGGCCGCCCCCTGCAGCACAAAGAGTGAAGAATATCCATCAACATTTTTGTATTTTTTTCACAGAAAATTTCATTTAAAAAGGTGCTGCAGAGAGAATAATTTCTGGAAATACTGGAGTTTAACTATTGAATAAATAAATAAACAAAATTAAAATAAAAACAATTTCAACAGAATTGTATCACACTGAATAAAATAAAGTAAAAATAATATACATTTGAAAATTCAGAATGAAAAGAAAAATGTGAATGGAATTGCATCTCCATACATATAAAAAGGAATAATTGCAACACACTGAATAGAGTAGAATAAAACAAAAGTAAAATACAAACAAATATGTGACATTTATTTACAAGCTGCAAGAAAAAATAAATAAATAGGAAGATAAAATTTCAATAAATTAATACAAATGTGAACAGAAGTATGTCACATTGAATACAATAAATTGAAAATAAAATGTGTTTCAAAGTTAAAAAAATTAAACGTGAATAGAATTCTAGCTTAAATGATGAAATAAAATACATAAAAAATAGAATTGCATAGAACAGAATAGAATAAAACTAAAATAAAAAACATGACATTTATCTGACAGCTGCAGGAAAAGCAAATATCAAATTCAAATTTAAATAAATAAACATAAAATGTTGAAAAAAATTGTATCGCTTCAAATAAAATCCTCAGTGCTCTGCCATGTTTTGTTATTGTCAATAGTGCTGTGTGTGTGTGAGTGTGTGTGTGCGTGCATGAGTGTGTGTATTTTCTTTTTTTTTTTACTGGCTATGAATGAAAACTGCTATATGATTAAAGTTTGGTTGAAAAACAATGTAATACATAGAAAACAATATATAAAATAAAGGACCATTCAAATACAATTGCAATGCATTGAATAGAATACAATAAAACAATAATATTCATACAAATATGTGAAATGTATCTGTTAGTGCAGGACAAAGAAATACATAAATAAAAAGGTCAACTTACAATAAATAAATTAGAATTTAATTGTATTGCAATGAATAAAATTAAGTAAAATTAAACACATTTGAAAATTGAAAAAAGAAAGATACATTCGACTAGATTGCATCATAAAATGCATGGAATAAATAAAACAGACAACAGATTCACACAGAATTGTGACGCATTGAATAGAATAGATCATGCCAAAAATAAAATACATACAAATAAGTGACATTTATCAGTTTGCTGCATGAGAAATAAGTATAACTCAAACATACCTCCTGATGATGCCAGCGTTAAATCGTTGCTGTCATCGTCGTATGCGTACAAAGCCCTGTTCACAAGACAGGAGGGGGATACATTACCATCATTCATCATACTCTCTTTGATATAAACACCAAAGTATATGCACTTGCGGAACATGCTTTCATAGATTGTAACTTGAAAACGTATTGAAAGATCACACATTCTCTTCGGGTGAGAGGAAATGAAAGTGACAAGAGATTAAAATATACCTATATATAAAATATACCTCTGTCATACAGTACAGTACAGTGCCATCGGGGGATTGAACTATGACCTTAGCAAGCAACAAAAAATCTGATAATTTCTATAAAATATTAATAATAGAATAAGTATTGTTTGCTTCTTAATCCTGCTGTCCAGGGATGTTGCATTGTGTGTGCCTGGGTGTGTTCGTGGCTAAAGTGGCAATTACTAGTCAGTCCACATGACCTTACACTATTGCAGCCTGAAGCGTTGCTCTGACTTTGTGCTGACCTCCCCACTCATTCTGTCTCTTTCTGCTTAGTCACATGCCTTCCAAAAAACATTCCTCTTCCTCTCGGTTTATGTCATCGTTTAAGATCACGGAAATAGCCACAGCCCTTTGCCCTGTAATTGTTTAACCTCACAAATAATACTGACAGCGTAATATCAGCGATAAAGTGCACAAGCAGGGGCGATTTATTTTTGTTCTTACTATTATTTTGCGGTACACCTTCCTTGTCTAAATTCTACAATTTGACCAGTCGTCTTTTCAAAGATGCAGTCTTATAATGTAGCTTTAACAGATTATTTTTGGGTTGTACCATTTAGTAAATACACAAATAAATACAATAATTAAAAAAATACACCAAAAGTAATGCATTGTTTAGTTTTAAAATTTAATTAATTTATTTGTTTTATTATTATGTGTAGGTTGTGCAATTAAAAAAAATGTTTTAATGCAAAACTAAAAAAAAAACACTAATGTTATTGTTATCGTGCACATAACTGCACTTACTTGTCCACATTCCAGACGCATGGCAAAACCCACATTTTTAATCTAGTTTTTAATCTTCAATTATTCAATGTCTAGTTGTTTTTAAGTGAATGAGTGATATTATTTGTATTCATTGCTTTTTTTTTTGCTATTAATTATTTTATTGTCTTTTGTAAAATGCAGTTTATAGAAAAACACTTCTAAATCAAATTTAATATTATTATTATTATTATTATTATTTTGGGCTGTGTAATTAAAATAAAAAACAGATATTTAAATCTAAAAAAAATGTAAACAAAAAACCTATGCAAAACTAAGGAAACGTCATGCTCAGTTTTTTTTAAATATATTATTTTTGGGTTGTGAAATTAAAAATCTACAGTTATAAAAAAAATGCATCGTTATTTAATCTAAAATATATTGTTATTGGTGTTGTGTAATTAATGAAAAATACATAAATAATGGATAAAAAGCATAAAACTAACACAAAATTATAAAACCTATTCCTTGACTTAATTTATTATTTAGCGTTGTCTGACGAAGAATCATACATACAATAATACATTTTTTATTCCATTGTATTCTTTATTGTTATTATTTTTGGACTGTGCAACTGATGTGAATATGTTTTCATTTAAAATGATATATTTATTTATTTATTCAAAATTTTCATTGGAAAGCTTGACCACAGTACAAATGTGTCAATGTGTACCATTTAGAAGGAAGTGGCGGTGATATGTCCATATACAGTGTATGGCACAATGTGTGGGGTGAATTTTTAATATTGACCAACATTCCTTATTTGGAGCTTTTGGCCTTTGAAAATGGAGAATCTCACAAATAAGCCAATGACATGTGGCTTTATGTGAGTGTAAATTGGTCCTCAAGGGACATAAATATCCTCTGACTGTGCCTCTACATGCATAGATGACTATGCAATGTGTACAAATGCAACAACATGCCTCTGATGGAAACACTAGGAGGACAGTCACCAGGGCACCGGCTAATTGCTGGAGACAGAGCAGCTGAAATGGCAAAAGACGACAAAACTGTGAAAAGAAAAACAAAAGGGTGGATGAAAAAAAGAAAAAAGCGCAGTTAATATCGCGAGGGGCGCTCTATAAATAATTCCGAGTAAAGCAGACAGCTGTTTATTATTCATACTGAGGCCTCATGACCCAGAAACCACTTGGAGAAAAATAGTGTGAAGGAGGAAGGAAGAGAAGAATAAAATGGCGGACGGATGAAGCGGACGATTGATGAAGGATGAAGGCAGATGAAGTGATGAGTGCGAAAAGAGGACGGGGGATAAAGATAATGAGGGATTGTGAAAGGACTCCATTAATCAGGATTAATCAAAAGTTTGAGGAGCTCCTGCAACTTTCTCTGATCTGATCTGCTCAAGAAGGATACGGGGTTCCATTGCAGACCTTTTAATGTGTTTTAACACCACGGAAAAATAGCCCACTGGAGAGTTTCACCATGGTAACTGGGCATCACCCCCCACCCCCCACCCCCCATCGCTATGGAAGCAACAGCAGAGTGGGACCTGAGGGGAGCGGCCTTGTTAAATAAAGGAAAGACGCAGAAAGCAGCACAACACATTTTACAAGAAATAAGAAATAATCTTACTTATATTGTTTATGTTTTCTGTTTTCTTTTTTTAGGTCCACTTTCATTAATTTTTGACCTTACTAGTCCAATACCACCAGGGGGCGATGGAGATCTTTTGCATGGAGAGAGCTCTGATCTACAGTACCGTGAATATCCATCCATTTTCCTACCGCTTGTCCCGTTCGGGGTCGCGCGGGGTGCTGGGGCCTATCTCAGCTAGATTCGGGCGGAAGGCGGGGTACACCCAGGACAAGTCGCCACCTCATCACAGGGCCAACACAGATAGACAGACAACATTCACACCCTCGGGCCAATTTAGTGTTGCCAATCAATCTATCCCCAGGTGCATGTCTTTGGAGGTGGGAGGAAGCCGGAGTACCCGGAGGGAACCCACGCAGTCACGGGGAGAATATGCAAACTCCGTACTGTGAATACTTTTCACGTAATCGCCTCTTCTTTTCTTTGGACAAATATGCTTCAAAACTTGAATTTCAAACCATCATCAGCATGCTTGAAGTCCAAAAATAAATATATACATATATATGTATATTTTTAAAAGTACTTTTTGTATTTCTTCATGATTCCACCATCTCAAAGATGCTAAAGAAGAAAAGTGTGATGAGAACCATAGAACAGCCACATAGAGTAAAGAGTCTGGCTGCTTAGTACAATATAAGTAATGGATGTAAAACACGATGTGGCATTGTTGTTTACTGTTTCCTGTCTACTGAGCATCTTCAAAAGACAACTACTTTTACTTTACGTCTTTAGCAGTTTGACTAGCAGTTAGGAATTAATCAATGTTATGTAAAACATTGCCTGCACGGTTAATGAAGTTTAATGGCGGTCGCGGTTTGACTCTAAAACAGATTAAGTTACTTGACATTTTCCTATAAAGTTGTGGATTATTTTAGAGATCCCACTATGTTCTTTCAACTAGGATATCTTTTAGAACAGGGTTTTTGGGGTCCATTGTTGGGCCACGAGCGCCCCCTATCCCAAAAATATCTGTTTACACTTTTTCACCACTTGTGGCATAAATGACAATCTCAAACAAACAGAAGTATGGAGATGAATTTATAGAGTAGTTTCTTAAGCGCAAAAATGATAACTAAAGTGATGAAGCTGTATTTTTATTTGCACTTTAATTTTATTGACAGTTAAGTTAAGAAACATTCATTATTAAGTTAGTTTATTTAAGCACAACATAATTGTATATACATTTATTTTTGTGTGTTAATATTTGAGTGGGTCCCGGGCCCTTCTGTAGTGTAAAAGTTGGGCCCCGTGGTCAAAAAGGTTAAGAACCCCAGTTTTAGAAAAACATTTAACGACGTTCAAGCGATACAGCGGAAACATGTGATGACCATAAAACTGTAAATTGAATGTACTGCAAGATAGGGAAGTGTCTGTGTTCTTAGTACAATATGAGCAATCCCTGTCTGTGTTTACTAACAAGACATGTCGAGTTTCTTAACATGGAGATATTATCACTACTTTTCTTTTCTCGAGCACAAAGAAAATAACATTTTAGTTAAATGTAAGTTGTGTCTTGGATAAAAGATCCTATCTACTGCCCAAAACAGCAATTCAAATATGCTGAAACAGCTACAAAAGCAACATGCTTCGACAAAGCTAGTAAAGAGAGACACAGACTCCGATGCCATTTCACCTCCACCTCCACCTAAGGATTTTAACGGAGGCACTGCTAGCCAGGACAACATTGATAGAGCCATTGCAGCGTATGTGCTAGAAGACATGCAGGCTATTTCTACAGTGGAGTCACCCGATTTCAGGCAGCTAATTAGCATGATACCGGCGTCAAACAGCAAATGGCACGGAAAACATTTTCCACGTACCTGGACAGTGAGTACATAAAAATGGAAAGCGAGGTAAAGAAAACTCTCCAAACTCTGCCTCTGCTCATCATTCATCACTGAAGGTACACACTCTGTCAATTCTCTTATATACTGTTGCTCTTTCATTCCAGACTTCTAGAGTGTTTGATTACCACATCACTCTAAATGTATAGACTATAATGTTCACAAACATAACGAGGGATCCTGGTGGGCCAGGCCAATCTTTCCTTATGTCTAAACTAAAACTGGGGAAATGCGTAGAGTATTCTGGGCTTCAGTACAGTTAATCTCCTGAAGACATGATTTTATTTCCAAATTCCTTGAGAGAAAAAAATGCCTGGTTAGGTTTTGTGTATGTCATGTGTGCCTTCCTTGGGTGAAGCCAGGTTTACAGCTATGTTGTGACATGTTGTTATTATGCTGTGTGTTACTTATGTATGTTATGTTGCAGCTATTTAAAATAGTTGTGTCAATTTGTTCTGGCCTGAAATAAATTGGCCCTTTTCTTTGTGTGATGTATGTAGACCACATGGCTTAGAAAGAAAAAAAACTTGATTAATCTGCATATACACATAAATAATGCAATTTTTTGGGATTAATCACATGAGTTAACTTGTTATTTTGTATATATATACACACACACATACTGTATATACACATACTGTATGCACACACACACACACACACACACACACACACACACACACACACACACACACACATTTATATTACCACTGTTAGACCCCGAAACAGATTTATTTATTTAACATGATTTCCTATAGGAACATGTGAAGGTTCCACTTGAGTTAGACTGCCTTTTCTGAGTTTCAACTGCGATATTTTAAGCACAGAGTCTAATGATGTTCAATCAGCGACAAAAGGCGAAGTAATTTATGGACAAATTGCATCATCAGTCGCCGTGACAACCTCATGAAAGTGGCCTCATTCAATGGAGGTTTAAGTATGCAAAGTAACAAGAGTTTCAGTTTGAATTAAAGACTTGCAGAGGCTCCCTCTAGGCTCAGCCAGTCCGGGCCTGCTGGTGAGAATAAAAGTCACCACAAGTTGGAACCGTTATGTTATGAACCGTGCCAGCTCTCGAAGCGGTTGTCATATCTCCGACTGACTCGGGGAAGATGACAACGGAACGTTGCTGATCCATTAGGGATGAAAAGCCAGATGATGACGTGTGCAAGGAAACAGTTCCTTACAGGACAGGAGATGTGACACGCTGCTTTCTTTCATGTGCCGGCCTCACAAGTTGAAATAAACACTACATCTATCGTCAGAAGTTTAAAGTGACCAGTGATTTAATAGCAAAAGCATGCGGTTGGCTAAAAGTATGTTCATAGTGAGCAGACAGAGCGAGAAGGAGGGAGCATTGGAGGGAAGTATGCGGAAAACAGTTAAGATAGCATTGTTATTTATTGAGGGAGAAAACCATTGCAGTGACTTCATGCAAAAGCAATGAAGCACTTGAGGGTGGGGCATTATGCGTGATGGCAGTGAGTAAGGCACTGAAAAGACCAGAAAAGTCCATCTTGGGCATCAAATACCCCTCGGAAAGATCACGTTGGGGGCTTTTTGGCAACGCTAACATTACGAGCATGTCTTTTGTCTCTTCTAAGCCAAACGAGAGCACTTTTTTAACAGCCGCTAACGGCTAGTGATGAATTGACCAGATGGGAATCCCAGAGGTCTTGCCAACCAGCAGCAGCAGCTGAAGCAGCAAATTGAGGAATATTTTTTTCCATCAATGTGAAAGAATTTTGTGAGCAAAGCGCCACGTTTGGCTGTGTCACCGTTTACAGAAAAAAGGCTGAGTTTGATCGTACTCAATTAGGCGGGGGGTCGTTGACACTGTCTCGAACAGAAGGGAAACATTCATGTCCAAATGTCTCCAATAAAGGAAGTTAAAAGAGAGACTTGTGTTGCAATACTAACCTCAACCTTCCCAGTCATACTTGTTTTAAAGTGAAATGAAACCAGAACTACTAAAACAGAAGTTAGAGGTACTGTAACTAATGTAACCGACAATGATCCAAAACAACAAGTATCGAAGTATTAACTGTTTTTAAGGGCCACAAATAAAAACATTATCCTAGTTAATACCAAAAGTTTACAATTATACTTAGTGCGCACTTCAGTAGGGATGGCTCCCAAATTTGGAACATTTATAGGCACAGAGCGTATTTAAAGAAGCACTCACGCATCACTCAGAGCGAACTCAGTTGGACTGCCTTTTGGTATTGATTGATTGATTGATTGATTGAGACTTTTAGTAGGTTGCATAGTGAAGTACATATTGCATACAATTGAACACTAAATGGTAACACCCGAATAAGTTTTTCAACTTGTTTAAGTCGGGGTCCACTTAAATTGATTCATGATACAGATATATACTATCATATATACTATCATCATAATACAGTCATCACACAAGATAATCATCAGGGTGTATACATTGAATTATTTACATTATTTACAATTTGGGGTGTGGCCTCAGTTCGGGGAGGCCATGGAAAAAGACTTCCGGACGGCTTCGAAGCAATTCTGGACCACCATCCGCCGCCTCAGGAAGGGGAAGCAGTGCAGTGTCAACACCGTGTATGGTGGGGATGGTGCTCTGCTGACCTCGACTGCGGATGTTGTGGGTCGGTGGAGGGAATACTTCGAAGACCTCCTCAATCCTACCAGCACGTCTTCCTATGAGGAAGCAGGGCCTGGGGAATCTGTGGTGGGCTCTCCTATTTCTGGGGCTGAGGTTGCCGAGGTAGTTAAAAAGCTACTCGGTGGCAAGGCCCCGGGGGTGGATGAGATCCGCCCGGAGTTCCTTAAGGCTCTGGATGTTGCGGGGCTGTCTTGGTTGACAAGACTCTGCAACATCGCGTGGAGATCGGGGGCGGTACCTCTGGATTGGCAGACCGGGGTGGTGGTTCCTCTCTTTAAGAAGGGGAACCGGAGGGTGTGTTCCAACTATCGTGGGATCACACTCCTCAGCCTTCCCGGTAAGGTCTATTCAGGTGTACTGGAGAGGAGGCTACGCCGGATAGTCGAACCTCGGATTCAGGAGGAACAGTGTGGTTTTCGTCCTGGTCGTGGAACTGTGGACCAGCTCTATACTCTCGGCAGGGTCCTTGAGGGTGCATGGGAGTTTGCCCAACCAGTCTACATGTGCTTTGTGGACTTGGAGAAGGCATTCGACCGTGTACCCCGGGAAGTCCTGTGGGGAGTGCTCAGAGAGTATGGGGTAACGGACTGTCTTATTGTGGCAGTTCGCTCCCTGTATAATCAGTGTCAGAGCTTGGTCCGCATTGCCGGCAGTAAGTCGGACACGTTTTCAGTGAGGGTTGGACTCCGCCAAGGCTGCCCTTTGTCACCGATTCTGTTCATAACCTTTATGGACAGAATTTCTAGGCGCAGTCAGGGCGTTGAGGGTATCTGGTTTGGTGGCTGCAGGATTAGGTCTCTGCTATTTGCAGATGATGTGGTCCTGATGGCTTCCTCCGGCCAAGATCTTCAGCTCTCACTGGATCGGTTCGCAGCCGAGTGTGAAGCGACTGGAATGGGAATCAGCACCTCCAAGTCCGAGTCCATGGTTCTCTCCCGGAAAAGGGTGGAGTGCCATCTCCGGGTTGGGGAGGAGATCTTGCCCCAAGTGGAGGAGTTCAAGTACCTCGGAGTCTTGTTCACGAGTGGGGGAAGAGTGGATCGTGAGATCGACAGGCGGATCGGTGCGGCGTCTTCAGTAATGCAGACGCTGTATCGATCCGTTGTGGTGAAGAAGGAGCTGAGCCGGAAGGCAAAGCTCTCGATTTACCGGTCCATCTACGTTCCCATCCTCACCTATGGTCATGAGCTTTGGGTCATGACCGAAAGGACAAGATCACGGGTACAAGCGGCCGAAATGAGTTTCCTCCGCCGAGTGGCGGGGCTCTCCCTTAGAGATAGGGTGAGAAGCTCTGTCATTCGGGGGGAGCTCAAAGTAAAGCCGCTGCTCCTCCACATCGAGAGGAGCCAGATGAGGTGGTCAGGATGCCACCCCAACGCCTCCCTAGGAAGGTGTTTCGGGCACGTCCGACCGGTAGGAGGCCACGGGGAAGACCCAGGACACGCTGGGAAGACTATCTCTCCCGGCTGGCCTGGGAACGCCTCGGGATCCCCCGGGAGGAGCTGGACGAAGTGGCTGGGGAGAGGGAAGTCTGGGCTTCCCTGCTTAAGCTGCTTCCCCCGCGACCCGATCTCGGATAAGCGGAAGAAGATGGATGGATGGATGTATGGATGGGGGGGGGGGGGGTTAGGTTTGGTTGTTATCATCAGTCATCAACAATTGCGAACAGAGAAATGGATATTGAAACAGTGTAGGTCTGACTTGGTAGGATATGTACAGCAAGTAGTGGACATAGAGAGAGAGAGAGAGATCAGAAGGCATAAGAAAAATATCTAAATTTGATTGTTTACATTTGATTATTAACAATCCGGGGAGGGTGTTAGTTTAGGGTTGAAGTTGCCTGGAGGTGTACTTTTAGTGCGGTTTTGAAGGAGGATAGAGATGCCCTTTCTTTTATACCTGTTGGGAGCGCATTCCACATTGATGTGGCATAGAAAGAGAATGAGTTAAGACCTTTGTTAGATCGGAATCTGGGTTTAACGTGGTTAGTGGAGCCCCCCCTGGTAATGTGGTAATGTTCCATTAGTATGCCTGAAATTTACAGTAAGCCTCCACTTTTCAAAATGCGGTAGTTTGATGCTGATCTATAATAGATTTGCTATAGACATGCTACTAATTAGCATTAGCGAGTTCAACACCTCCAAATTTGGTAATGAAAATAACAACTAAAATGCACGTTACAATCCAGCAGCTGGTGTGTAATAAGTACAATACTTACAGTATAAACAATTTTTTAGGGCACGACAAAAAATTAGATTCAGCTTTAATGGCAAAGGCTACTTCCTGACGAGGCAACACATCGTAGTCTATACATTACTGCTATCAGGAATGCAAAGTCTTCCACTGCATATAATACTTGCAAATGAGAAAACAAGATATAACAACTGGACAGTACTACTATCATCAGCTTACTGTTAAATGTTAAATACTTTTTTTTTTTAATTAGATTATTAAACAAATGATGATTTATTCACACATGAACGCACACAAAAGTACAGAAAATTGAGGACAGGTATCGTTTCTCAGGTACTGGGAATTGGTAGAGTATCAGTTGAAATGTTACAGCTACCCACCTTCGGTGCACTTCACTTAGAGTTGACACCGGTGTTGTTGTCGTGGGACCAATGTCTGTGCGGTAAAAAACACATGCTTACATGAAAATATGATTGGGTAACTTTATGTTGTGGTGTAAACCTTGCTGTCAACATTTGCAGTTTAAAACATGGAAAAATTAAGAAAAATAAGGCACTCTGCAATCCCAGAGTCCTGTATGACAAATATTTGTTGAGCAACAATCGCTTTCAACACATCAGGACAGGCCTCGGTTTCTGCACAGGTTCTACTGTACTTCCAAAAAGTTTTACCTCAATTAATTTCAGTGTTCAGAACTGCAACAGGGCAATAATGTGGAAAAATTGCTTCTTTTTCCGGCAGTGTGGGAGTGACTTGTTGGCCAGTTGTTTTGAATTGAAATTCTGGACATTCTAGATGAGTTTCAGCTTTGCAGGGTTCTCTTGCCCCTGACTCTAATAGACTCTGGGGGGGATGATGGTTTAGCCTGCTCCCTTAGGACAACATTGGGGATAGAGTGGCTGCTTGGGTTTGGTAATCCAATGCAATCACAACAGCCAAGTGAAAAGCCCTTCAGTGTCCCTCAGGGAGAAGTCGGAGTGTCTGTCCATCATTCCACAAATACTTTAAATGAGCTCGAATTCTCCAGTCAATTTTGGATTTTCTGCAATAGCAAAAATACTTTTTGTGAACTTCTTTTCTAATTTAGACAACGTCTGAATTTTGATGTGATGCTAAGTCCTAGCTGTCGTGACTCCTCATCAGAGGGGCCCAAGCCGCGTTCACAGTCTTCCATTGTGTACAGCTCGGCTCATAATGGACTTGCTGTGACTACTTCTGCTGCCGCCTCTCTCCTTCGCACCAATCAGAACCCAGCGCTGACCAGCACAGAGTCCAGCGCAATGTTGGGCCGTTGCCATGTCAGCGAGTGTAAACAAGAATGACAACAGAGAATGTTTAGACGGGCGAGGGGATGTTTGACTGTGACCCGATGTTCTGCGGTGATAGCCCGCACCCCTTTTTGTATTCTAAGACATTTAGCCTGGACTGTGGATTTAAGCAAAGCAGTATTTTCTATTCACAACACTGTCGTGAAACACAAAGTGTACTTCTCCAATGAATCAAACCAAGGCCATAAATTGCCGATAAACCAAACCGCACACCCCCTCTTTGATTGATGGATTCATTTTTAATTCATGTTGCATTTCCTGGAGTCATTAAATACATTTTAAGGTCAATAAAAAGTTCATTAAAATTCAAATATAGGGTTGTAAGTTTATATATATATATATATATATATATATATATATATATATATATATATATATATATATATATATATATATATATATATATATATATATATATATATATATATGTGTATATGTATATATATATATATATATATATATATATATATATATATATATATATATATATATATATATATATATATATATATATATATATATATGTGTATATGTATATATATATATATATGTATATATATATATATATATATATATATATATATATATATATACACACACACACACACACACACACACATATATATATACACATATATACATACATATATATATAGTAACATATATGCATATATACACACACACACACACACACACACACACACACACACACATATATATATATATATATGTACACACACACACACACACACACACACACACACACACACACACACACACACACACACACACACACACACACACACACACACACACACACACAGAGAGAGAGAAGCTAGCCAACAAATCATGCATCAGGGATCTTTAAAGAATGAGTAGTTATACTTTATTTTATAGTTATTATAGGGTGGTTTGCGGTACTTCTTTTTATACTTGTATGATGGCTAAGAATATTAAAAAGTTCATAGCCAGTTCATCAAGGTATTATGACAACAATTAACCTTATTACTTCCAATAAATGTCAAACAGCCAGAGGTGGACTTACCTATAGGCAAACAGACAGGGCGGCCCAAAATATCTCATAAAAAACAATTATAACGTTTTCTTCAACAGTATCTAAAACAAATCTTAGTTTTTTTGTCTTAGTTTGTGCACTTCAAAATATTTTAAAAAGCTTAATCATATTTTTGACAGCTCCCCCTTCCTTCGCACGCAATGAACGATTACCGGTACATGCTACTGCACACGCACAGGTTTGAGTTCGGAAAAAGGACCAAAACAAACATGTTGGTGGGGTTATCAGAGGTTTTACCCAAGTGGAGCATAGAAGAGGAGAAACCGAGAAGAAAGCAAACATTTTTATTTAAACTGCCTAAGGTCAATCAATCAATCAATCAATCAATCAATCAATGTTTATTTATATAGCCCTAAATCACAAGTGTCTCAAAGGGCTGCACAAGCCACAATGACATCCTCGGTACAGAGCCCACATAAAGGCAAGGAAAAACTCACCCCAGTGGGACGTCGATGTGAATGACTATGAGAAACCTTGGAGAGGACCGCATATGTGGGTAAACCCCCCCACCCCCACCCCCCCTCTAGGGGAGACCGAATGCAATGGATGTCGAGTGGTTCTGACATAATATTGTGAGAGTCCAGTCCATAGTGGATCCAACATAATAGTAAGAGTCCAGTCCATAGTCCAGTCCATAGTGGGTGTCAACCTTTTTCACATGCAGTGCAAGCCCCTAGAGGCACTTTTTTTTAAAGTCAACAGTCGTTCAAACACAGCCACCGTCAAGAACTCACTTTTTCCCCATCAGTCACACTCTTTTGGCCTTCACAATAATTGTGTTACATGTCGCATCCGGTCAAACTCTGCTAAGAAAATAACGATCGCTATTTGATGTTGATTAATGTTCCTATCAATTACAGTAAGAGCGTTGGGTAATTGCGGGGCTCGCCAGGCTTTAATGTGCAGCTCGAATGGTCGTGTCCAACATGCTAAAATACCATGTTATTTTTATTATATTTACCTTGGCCCCTTAAATGACTAAATACCATACTTGCCAACCCTCCCGGATTTTCCGGGAGACTCCCGAAATTCAGCGCCTCTCCCGAAAACCTCCCGGAACAAATTATCTCCCGAAATTCAGGCGGACTCAGGTCCGCCCACAATATAAACGGTGTGCCTGCCCAATCACATTATAACTGTAGAATGATCGAGGGCGAGTTCTTAGTTCCTTATGTGGGTTTATTGTTAGGCAGTTTCATTAACGTCCTCCCAGCGCGGTAACAACACACAACAACAGCAGTCATGTTTTGGTCTGCCGTAAAGCAGTTCGTCTGCCGTAAACAGCAATGTTGTGACACTCTTAAACAGGACAATACTGCCATCTAGTGCATTTGATGAAAGCACTTTTGTGCGTGCCACACATCAATGCATCATGAGAGAGATTCAGCATGGTTAGAAAAATAGTGACAGAGAATAGAACAAGGATGGACAATTCAACCCTTAACTCAACAAGTATATGTGTAAATAAATGAACACTGAAATTCAAGTATTTCTTTTATATATATATACAATAAAAGAAATATATATTTATAGCTAGAATTCACTGAAAGTCAAGTATTTCTTATATATATATATATATATATATATATATATATATATATATATATATATATATATATATGAAATACTTGACTTGGTGAATTCTAGCTGTAAATATACTCCTCCCCTCTTAGCCACACCCCCAACCACGCCCCCCCCCCCCCCTCCCGCCCACCTCCCGAAATCGAAGGTCTCAAGGTTGGCAAGTGTGCTAAATACGCCCCTGCAAACAGCATCACGAAACGAACCTCCGCTGCAAATTGTTCTATTATGCCCTTCTATTGTCAACACGGACTTGCCAGGCGGGCGTTGAGTCGTCATTTGTGTTCATTAAAAATCAGCAGGTGTTGTCGACTGGGTGAGGTCCCCACTGACAGAGACGTTTGTGTCGCAGGGTTTGAACTTAAAACAAAACAAGAACTCACACAGAGTGGCTTTGATAGGCCGGGTCAGCGTAGGCAGTCAGCCAGCGGGGGCCTTTCATCCGCTCAGTACTCTGAACGCCACAAACTCCCGCTTTCTTGCATCTCGATACTTAACACTCCTTCCTCCACCGTCTTTTTCTTTCTCTAATTTCCGCTGTGAATGCGAGCGCATCTGGCCGCATGCCAAAGAGAAGCACATACGCTACACACTGATGCTAAAATAAGTCGGTTGAGAAGTGTGACAGACAGTAAAGCAAAATAAAATAGATTGGAATCAATATATCTCTATAGAAGTAAGAACTAGCATGACAAAAGCATTAAATGCAATAGTTTCCGCTTTCATATCAAAGTGTGGCAATTTATCAAAGTACGTTGTTAACAAGACTATAACTCAAGGAGTTATTAAAGAAGAAACATCTATTTGAGACACGTGAGACGAACAAACACCACAACACTCCAGTCACTACTAAAAATGCAAATGTTCCCAACAAGGGAGTAGATGAAATAGGGTAATGCTAATAAAATGTGTTTTGCTACTGTAGATAAAATAAATAAGCTCTGCTATCACAGCTTTTTGTCCAAGTTAACATTATGAGCTACATGCTAAAAGCTAGCTAGAGATGGTATTATGGTATGGTACGGTATTGTATTATCTTTTTTTTCATTGTACAACAAGTACAACAACATTTCCTTTTCACCAGAAACCCGTTCAAGATTAGACAAACATTGTACATGTATATATACTCTAGCCCAGTGGTTCTTAACCTGGGTTCGATCGAACCCTAGGGGTTCGGTGAGTCGGCCTCGGGGGTTCGGCGGAGGTCAAAACACACCCGACTCATCGTGTAAATAAAAACTTCTCCCTATCGGCGTATTACGAATAGGGCAACAGCAGAAGTCACACTGATTTGCAAGTGTGTAATTTGTTGTGAGTTTATGCACTGTGTTGGATTTGTTCTTTGAACCAGGTGATGTTCATGCACGGTTCATTTTGTGCACCAATAAAAAAACATGGTAACACTTTAGTATGGGGAACATCTTCAATAATTATTTGCTTATTAACATGCAAATTAGTAACATATTGGCTCTTAACTAGTCATTATTAAGTACTTATTAATGCCTTATTCGGCATGGCCTTATTATAACCCTAACCCTGGCCCTAACCCTCTAACCCTAACCCTAACCAAATAACTCTAAATTAAATCTTTGTTACTTAGAATGTGTTCCCCATATTAAAGTGTTACCAACAACATATAACTTTGTCTTGAATTTGAAAAAAAACAACATTTTATTTTTCACTATAGAAGGGTTCGGTGAATGCGCATACAAAATTGGTGGGGTCCGGTACCTCCAACAAGGTTAAGAACCACTGCTCTAGCCATTAAATAGACCCCCCTTTTAGACCAGTTGATCTGCCGTCTCTTTTCTGTTCTGCCCCCCCTCTCCACGAAGGAGAGGGGGGGCACAGATTAGGTGACCACAGATGACGCGCTAGCTTTTCAAAGTCGGGACCCGAGGTGGACCACTCATCTGTGCATCAGTTGGGGACGTCTCTGCGCTGCTGACCTGTCTCCACTCAAGATGATCCCCTGCTGGCCCCACTATGGACTGGACTCCCACACTATTAACGAGATCCACTTGACGTCTATTGCACCGGTCGCCCAGGGGGCGGGGGTCCCCACATTTGCTGTCCCCTCCAAGGCTTCTCAATGTAGCCCATTGGGTTGAGTTTTTCCTTGCCCTGGTGTGGGATCTGAGCCGAGGATGTCGTTGTGGCTTGTGCTTAATGACAGTTTGTTGACGCTTTTAATGCTGTTATTATACTATTCATATGTATAATAAAAAATAAGACCTTTAGCATATCTATATGTGGAATCATTCAACTGTTCTGTTACAAACAGAGAACAAGGAAATGGGATAAAATTGCTATGATATGAAAAGGGGTAGGATTAAATAAGCTCTGCTCCTTCCTACTCCTTTTCGGACGTGCTGCAAAGAAACAACTGGGAATATGTGATGCATTACATTGTATGCATGTTTGAAATAAACTGAAACTGAACTGAAACTGAAATGTTATGCTAAAATTGTAACCTATTTTAGTTATGTAGGTATCCAACATAACATTATACCTGCCTGCTGATACTTTTCTTCATTTGAGATGTTGACAAGATAGATACGCATGATACTAAATTACAATAAACTAAAAAGTGGCCCAATTTAGCACTCAGATGCTAATCTGGATACATACTTACTATAGTTGTCTGCTTCCCTCGAACACACAACTCCCCCAAATGAGTCAAAATAGCAATATTGGCATATGATAGTCAATACCAATGTGAGAAAATGTGCTATTGGCAGTATTGTATTTTGGTATCGAGCTGCCCATCACTGCCTATGAACAAAATGGATGCTCGTCATCTTGCCAGGTTGCTTTTCTAAAGCTCAAGTTGTGAAGTCACTCTTTCTCATATGTTGGTATTTGCCGCATGCTCCTCCACCCGGGTTATGGATCGCCTCTTGTCAATACAAGCAGCATTTGTATCGCCACTTAAAAACTTCTACTTCTGCTGTTTGAACAATAAAAACAATCTATTCCTTTTTGTAAATTATGTGAATGAATGGTAAGCACGATAAAAAAAGTAATTGAAGCTTTAATTGGAAATGCATCATTTTTTTTTATTGGCTTTGTTAGATGCATCCCTAGGGTCGGCTGCACTTTGCCGTGACCTTTACAAGCTCCATGTCCCCTGTCGCATTGATTTTATTTACACGCAGACTCCCAGTGTTCCCAGCAGGGCTGAGCACTGGACCTTTACATAAGAGGCGGCTTCTAATCGAGGTAACCGACACTTGTGAATGCTCCTGAAGAGAAAAATATGTCCCTCGGTCAATAACGCTGAATAGGGTTAGGGTTCGATAAATTTGGCACCACACTGCGGGGTGGATGCTGGCTACTGCCGTAAAGGCTGGCTACTGACTGACTCCATGCTACAAACGACAATCAAGACCTTTGCGGTGAAGGCTGAAGCGAAGAGAAAATGTGAAATAAAAGGTCAGCTATGCCACTGTCGTATCATATCCCATTTACATACCACATTCTCTTTTAGAATTGGACTTAGCTTCTTCTCAATGATGGCCATCATGACATTTGTGTGGTTCGGAGCAAATAAAAAAGCATTGTCTTACCTGATATGATCAGACGCCAGAGAGAGAAAAGAGATTAGTAATCGATTAAATGTGGAGAATGTTATTGATTTTGATTAATCAGATTGCCGCAATAAAACAGTCGGCTGTAGCCAGCCGAGGCGCAGTTGATTCCCTTACAACTAATTTGCTATCTAAAGAACGTCACGCTTCAGCACATTCAGAGAGAAATGCTGAGATATTTTTTTTTAATAAGAACCACAAAAAGAATGATTGGAATTAGGCAATAACTGAACAGAGGCTAATATTTCCGAAATTATACATAACTTAATTTCTTAGCTGACAAGTGTCGTACTGCGGTACGGAAGACGTAAGGAAAAACACGAGAACCAGAGGGCGCTGGAAAAGAAGAGCAAATTACGCAAGGTATAGAGGAAAATTGGAGAGTTAACAAGTATGCCGTCAATTGTGTCACGGCTGAGCCGGCGGCGTGAACCCAGGATGCAGAAATGGGAGTCGACGTATAGGTAAAAATAAAGTTACTGACAAAAAAATCGGGAAGCACTAGCATGGACGAAGCAAAAATAAACTAACAAAGATCAAACAAGAACAAATGGCAAACATTTACAGGCATAAAGCAGTGTGGAAAAATATGGAACACGGGACGGGTATGGCATCAACATGAGGCTGTTCTAAGCACAAGGAGTCAAACAGACAACGCTGATTGGCAATCAGAACCAGGTGAGCCTCCTGATTGTCAATCAGGCCGGAACAGGTGAGGAGCTAGCCCTGAGAGCAGAGGTAAAGTTACCACTACACATGGAAAAACAAAGTGGACTTGGCAAAACAAGAGTGCTGTAAAGGAAACAAATTTAAACACAGGAAATAGGGTTTAAAACACAAAACAAGTCCATGCCTGTCATAAGGGATCATGATAAATTGGACATATTAATTATCTATCCCTATTTTGTACAATAGGTTAGACACGACGATACTTGAGCTAAAATCTCCACATTTTTACAAACTTGACTGATTTGTTCCAATCTGTCTCTGAATTTTTCACATGTCAAAGTTGTAGATGTAATTGTTATGAATGCTCCCAGAACTGTATAATCGGGGCTGGGGACTTACAGAAGTGATTTCTCAGAACTCTAGGGAGGAATAAAAAGTACTTTGTTAGTCTTGAAGCTTTCATCTCAAGTAAAAAAATATATTTTAGTTTCACTTTATAAATGTTCGACAAAATGGTCGTGCTTCAATGAGTGGAACTCAACTATTTCAGCAATCTGCATCAATCTGTGCAGCCAGGAAGTATCATTATTATGTACTTCAACGATCATGCAGCAGCTCTGGCACAATTCTAAAGGAAATAAGTCCAACAAAAAAAATGTGGGTGGATGGTTTAGCAAGAGAGAGAAGGAGAGAGAGGACTTTTAGGTAGGAGGATGCCCTCAAAAGATTACGATATCGACCGGAAAAAAAATCTGCCTTTTGTTCTGCTTATTCATCCAAAGTGAAAGCCTACGATGTTATACATTGCTTTATCTCACAATCTGTGCACACATTGAAAAATGTTGATGATTATACTGGGCTTAAATAGCTTCATTTGGATCACTTGTCTACCCCCTACTGTGTCAATTTGCTCCGCATGACAACATATAATATCTGCCATTCAAACAAATACACCATAGGCTGGGAGCTACTGTCAATCATAAACAGACACACCTCTCTTGCTACTGTAATTCAGACACGGACACAACTTCCTGCAATACGATCAATCAAAAACAGCCACGCCTCTGTAGCTACAGCTGCCATCAAACACCGACATTAAAATTAAGTCAATCAAATTCAGACACCACCTGGTGGCTACTCTCAAAACATAGTTACGCCCCCACAGCTACTCTCAAACACTGACACGCCTTTCCTGATAGTCAACATTTTCTGTAGTACATCTTGTCAAAGGACAACATTATAGAAATTTTACGAATAATACAGGGTTTTATCCTGCCGAGTCCGATACCAATCATCCCTATGTTAGATTGGCCAATACCAATACTGATACCTAACACATGTATTAACTGTACATTTTAATGTATTGATGGTGAGTGCTATTGACATGTTAACAACATCAGCACACTAATATAATTAGTTCCTTATCCTCTTTTATTACATACAATTGTTTAATCAAAACAAAGTCAATAGTACACAATAACTACAGAAAATCAACAACTACTGCACTATCAATTACTCATTGAAATCATTATAATGGGTCCAATGACTTATTGTCTGAATTGGTAAACATGAACAAAAACAATGACAAAAATATTTTGAGAAAATAAAAATATCAATCTAATCATTTTAGTATCGATTATATATTGATCTACACTTGGACTACCGTACGTTTACACTGCAGGCCAAAGTGATCCAAATCAGATTTTTTCTAAATCAGATTTTTTCCAGCTAACAGTTTATCAGTCTCCAGTATAAATGCGCACAGGCCCCCATGTGGCCCAAATGTGGCCTCGGCGTCACTGCCATGCGCAGTTTGATAAAGTGAAAACAAACGAAGTTGACCGGATTCGGTAAATGCACAAGGAAGTTGCTACTACTACAAAATAAAATAAAAGTTGTCGCACTTTAAAAGTTTTTTTTTTTTACGTGAAAATAGATAAAAGCAATACATTGTATGAATTATATACTGTGTATATATATATATATATATATATATATATATATATATATATATATATATATATATATATATATATATATATACATATATACATATATATATATATATATATATATATATATATATATATATATATATATATATATATATAATATATATATATATATATATACACACACACACACACACACACACACACACACACACACACCGGTATATACTGTATATATATATATATATATATATATATATATATATATATATATATATACACACACACACACACACACACCGGTATATATATATATATATATATATATATATATATATATATATATATATATATATATATATATACTGTATATATATACACACACACACACACACCGGTATATATATATATATATATACTGTATACATACACACACACACACCGGTATATATATATATATATATATATATATATATATATATATATATATATATATATATACATATATATATATACACAGTATATAATTCATACAATGTATTGCTTTTATCTATTTTCATATATATATATATATATATATATATATATATATATATATATATATATATATATATATATATATATATATATATATATAACGGGTGTAACGATTGATCGATACATCGGTATATTGATTTATATTCCTAAATTACAGAGGGGATTGCCATTTGTGATCGTCATTGAAACGCATTAATTTACATTAATTGGCAATGGCAATTACAGACTTAAAAAAAAAAACGTCCGATATTGATTGATGGCAGATCGATTGGCACATCCTTAATACCATTTATCATATATCTTGTCGGGGGACAACACTATGGAAATGAAACTATGAAACGCCAGTGTTATCTAGCACTGCCTTAATTCTAGAATTTACCAGAGCTGTTCACAGTTGTTACCTGTGAAGATGCCCCACCACCCTTGTCAAAATCTCCTCAAACTTGTCCAATCATTTGTGCTGCAATTTTTTATTTTTTTTTGTCATAAAGAAATACAATCATGTGTGCTTACAGACTGAATCTCTGCAGACTGTATTGATTTATATTGATATATAATGTATATATTGTGTTTTTTATGTTGATTTAATAAAACAAAAAAAACAAAACAAAAAATATTTATTTATTTATTTTTTAATTTCTTGTGCGGCCCGGTACCAATCGGTCCACGGACCGGTTAACGGGCCGCGTCCCGGTGGTTGGGGACCACTGCCTTAGACTATCCCACCTTCCTTTCTTCCACTTAATGATGCTTGACAGGTGCCCAAATGGGTTCAGATCTGGAGAAGACATACTTGAATCCATCATATTTAGCTTCCTCAGCAAGGCATTGGATCATATCAGAGGTGTTTGGGCTTCTTTTATTGAAAAACTTTCAAGCGACCCAGCTTCACAATGTCACAATAACATGGTGGCAGCTCCATATTGTTGGCAGGACTCATGCAAGCCCATAACATGGTGCGTGGACATATGGCCGGTGCCTCTGGATTGGCAGACTGGGGTGGTGGTTCCTCTATTTAAAAAGGGGAAAAGGACGGTGTGATCTAACTATCGTAGGATTACACTCCTCAGCTTTCCCGGTAAGGTCTATTCAGGTGTACTGGAGAGGAGGCTATGCCGGATAGTTGTCTTGGTCGTGGGACTGTGGACTAGCTCTATACTCTCAGCAGGATACTTGAGTGTGTATGGGAGTTTGCCCTACCAGTCTACATGAGTTTTGTGGACTTGGAAAAGGCACTCAATCGTGTCCTTTGGGAAGTCCTGTAGAGAGTGCTCAGAGAGTATGGGGCATCGGACCGCCTGATTGTGGCTGTCCGCACCCTGTATGATCAGTGTCGGGGCTTGGTCCGCATTGTCGGCAATACGTCAGACCTGTTTCCAGTGAGGGTTGGACTCTGCCAGGGCTGTTCTGTTTCCAACTTTTATGGACAGAATTTCTAGGCGCAGTTAGGGCGTTGTGGGGATCCGGTTTAGTGGCTGCAGGAATAGGTCACTGCTCTATGCGGATGATGTGGTACTATTGGCTTCCTCTAGCCAGGATCTTCATCTCTCACTGGGCCATTTTGCAGCTGAGTGTGAAGCAACTTGGATGAAAATCAGCACTTCCAAGTCCGAATCCATGGTTTTCGCCCTGAAAAGGGTGCAGTGCCATCTCCGGGTTGAGGAGGAGATCCTGCCCCAAATGGAGAAGTTCAAGTACCTCTGGGTCTTGTTCACGGGTGGGTGAAGAGTGGATTGTGAGATCGACAGGCGGATGGTGCGGTGTCTGCAGTGATGCAGACCCTGCATCAGTCCCTCGTGGTGAAAAAGGAGCTAAGCCACAAGGCAAAGCTCTCAATTTACCGGTCGATCTACGTCCCTATCTTATGGTCATGAGCTTTTGGGTTATGATCGAAAGGACAAGATCACGGGTACAAGCGGCCGTCGTGTGGTGGGGATCTCCCTGAGAGATAGGGTGAGAAGCTCTGTCACTCGGTAGGAGCTCAGAGTAAAGCCGCTGCTCCTCCACATTGAGTGCAGGCAGATGAGGTGGTTCGGGCATCTGGTCAGGATGCCCCCAAACGTCTCCCTGGGGACTTGTTTAGGGCGCGTTCGACGGTAGGAGACCATGGGGAAGACCGAGGACACGGTGGAGAGACTATGTCACCCGGGAAGAGCTGGGGAGAGCGAAGTCTGGGCTTCTCTGCTTCGGCTGCTGCCCCTACAACCTGACTTCGGATAAGCAGAAGAAGATGCATGTGTGACTTTATGTTGAGTAATTTTAAGTGGACAGCAAATATATTCTGCTTCACAAGCTATACACTGACTACTCTTAAGTATATACAAGTTTACTTCCTTTAGCATTATCCCTTGAGAAGATATAAGACACATACCTAAAATTTGAGGCGTGTACTCCTCACACTTGTTAGTTAGGCTTTAAATTTAGATTGATCCAGCAAGTCCACCATGCTCAGCGTCTTGCTGTTCCTCATTAACAGCCTTGTCCGTTCACACCTCAAAGCTGCCATACGAACACGCCAAGACGGACAGACTGAACGCCAGCTGCTTTCAAAGCACTCGTCAGATCATTGCTACGAAGAATATCTCAGTGGATTCCTTCCATTTCGGTAAACAAATGTAAAGGAAGAAGCCCCGCTAGTCTCGTTCCAGGATATTAGTAAGCACTTTACAGGAAGGAAAATGAATCTGGTCTGACGGAGGAAAGCCCAATTTAGTCCCCTGGTAGGCAAGACCACAATAGTTTAGAGCGGAGAGTCGCTGACCAAGAAAACAAAAAAACTGTGTCAATGTGTTTTTTAGCTTGAGACGAAAAGAGGTTACATATTTTACTAGATGATGGTTTGTATTACAGACTTCATAAATCCATGGCAAATGGCCGAGCTAGCATTTTGGTGTCACTGTAGATTATTCGAGACGAGGTGGCAACACTCCATGCCAAGACGCCACATGAGGTCTCCACCATGGTGATTTCTCTGCAGAGAGACAGCCGCCCTCTTAGGCACATCCCATAGACAAAAATGAGAGTGGGGCCAGATTTTTGTTTGTTTTTCTGTCAGGATTGATGACAGTGAGGGCGAGCAAGGGCAGCTGGAGACCAACAACAACAAATGCATCATCAACGTCTTGCTGAGAAGCTGACATAACACTAATGGGTTTTAGTCGCAGAGACCAATTGGCTTAAAGTTTGGATTTGTTTGTGTTTAGAGCAGGAAGACACAAATGTTAGCAACATTAGCATAGCACTGTGAGCTACAATGCTAACATTAAAGACACCATGCTAGGTTGGCCTATTCATTGAAGAAACAAAAGGATCAAACCTTCATATGAATACCCCATCAGACGCTCCGTGCATGGCGCTCCAGACTATAATTGATAGCTGTGATCTTACACAAATAATAAATGAACCCACGCATCGCAACGGTAATACCATAGATGTAGTCCTTGTCCGGGGTGTCACCACCTCCAAAGTTATGGTACTCCCACTAGCTTATCAAATTTGAAGTTCTAACTCATTGTCAACAAACTACTAATAACCAATGCTTTAGCAGCCGCGACATTTATGCAGCTACAACTATGACTCTTGCTGGCCTATTGCCCTCGGTATTGGCACCATTTCTAAATTATGTGGGCTCGATCGATAACCTCACTAATAACTTTACCATGCCCTGCACATCTGCCATCCCTTCCAAGGTTTTTCAGTGTCCCCATTGGGTTGACTTTTTTCTTGCCCTGGTGTGGGATCTGAGCCGAGGATGTCATTGTGGCTTGTGCAGCCCTTTGAGACATTTGTGATTAAGGGCTATATAAGTAAAAATTTGATTGATTGACTGATACTTACTGATGCACGAATATATCCAACTTTGTCTTTCACAGATTAATGCTTAATTTGTGGACCCCTCCAGATGTGAAGACATGATGTACCTCCAATCTTTTCTTCTCTAAATCCGTGTGAGTGTCAAACGAAGTGAGGTCGTAGCGAGCAGTAACATCTTGGTGATGATGAATGGTTTAAATCTTTTAAAAATTATTTTTCTTAAGAGTGTTTAAATCCACTTCATCCCATATTAAATATATTTTTCTTGATCACTTATATATTTGCCCATAAACCTTTCAAAAATACGCCCAAATCTGCACTGATGCAGGTACATAAACAGTAGCCTTAAGGGGCTCTAGACCAGTGGTTCTTAACCTGGGTTCGGTCGAACCCTAGGGGTTCGGCGAGTCGGCCTTAGGGGTTCGGCGGAGGTCAAAACACACCTGACTCATCGTGTAAATACAAACTTCTCCCTATCGGCGTATTACGGATACACCAACAGCTGACTGATTTGCAGGTGTGTAATTTGTTGTGAGTTTATGCACTGTTTTGTTGTTTGAACAAGGGGATGTTCATGCACGGTTCATTTTATGCACCGGGAAAAAAAACATGGTAACACTTTAGTATGGGGAACATATTCACCATTAATTAGTTGCTTATTAACATGCAAATTAGTAACATATTGGCTCTTAACTAATCATTATTAAGTACTTATTAATGCCTTATTCGGCATGGCCTTATTATAACCCTAACACTTTAACCCTGACCCTAACCCTCTAACCCTAACCCTAATCAAATAACTCTAAATTAAGTCTTTATTACTTGGAATATGTTCCCATAGCGTCCAAATAACTCTAAATTAAGTCTTTGTTACTTAGAATATGTTCCCCATACTAAAGTGTTACCAAAAACATATAACTTTGTCTTGAATTTGAAAAAAAAAACTTTTTATTTTTCACTAAAGAAGGGTTCGGTGAATGCGCATATAAAACTGGTGGGGTTCAATACCTCCAACAAGGTTAAGAACCACTGCTCTAGACGCTTGAAACCCAGAAGTGCCTCGAGGTCACATGATTGCAACCCAGCAATACTACAGTGTCGAGTTGAAACAGACGTAGGTGTCAATAACAGGAAATGAACTTGTGTCATATAAACTGGAAGTTAAGCAAAATAATCACCAAATTTTTATTTAGTAAAAAACATTCTAAAACGTTTAATAAAAATAATTGGCTCTTCTTAAGCCAGAACAATACTTAATGTTCCCTCTGCCGAGAAAGTACATTGTGTGTCTAACCATTTTAATTCTTTATAAAAAAAAAACACTTGGTTAAAAGATTTTAGTGTGTTTCCAAGTACTTTTTGAGCAAATTTAACAATACCACAATATTAATAACCATGATAATTTTGTTCACAATAACAGTGACATGAGATTTTTATATCGTTACATCTCTACTATCAACAGTATGTTCAAAGCGCATGGTCTATGGAGCTTGTTGACATCCAAGCATTTGTTTTAGGGAAATGTGAATGTCTGCCAACCGTGACGCGATGAAAAGCATTTGGAACACCATGTACTTCAAAACACATTTAAAGAAAGATTCACATAATGTGCCAATTTTAAAAAACAGCGGAAAACTACTTTGGCCGCCATAATCGAGTCACATTTCTTTGAAGCATCACTTAATGAGATAAATTGCGTACTGACTGAGCGTTAAACAAGATAAAGAAAAAAAAGGGATGGCTGGCTTTGAGGAACAAATAATTTGCACAACTCACATTCAAAGCTGTTTTGAAAGCACTTTGTTAACATATCGGGTGATTTAGAGACACACTTTGGACAACATGGCTACACTCAAGACAGGAAATGTAAACATGTTGGATGGAGTATGCTGTTCTAATTTCACAGTCACCAAAAAATTAAGCCGCCATCTGATTCAAATCTGGGTCACTCCGCCTGCAATATCCTCTGACTTGATTGCAAAATTGATTGCGTAATGGCTTTAACACAGTTTTTATTGATGCTGTCAACACACGGTCTCACACATGCTTCTCTACAGCATTCGTCTGTGTACCAGTCTGCCATTACTTCATCGTACAACACTGTATTATTAGGATAGGCTTTTTATAGAATAGGCCATGTTATTGCAATGTTCTTGACTTTGCGGCTTATTTCAAGACTACCAAGTTGAATTTCTCATTAATAATTTTTGGAAGGAGCTTCTTTTGAGTGTTCTGTAAGTAAAAGTATTGCATCTGTGACGTCTGCACATATGATGGGTCGCAGCATCCAGGTCCCCTCCCCCGCCTAGCAGGCTTCTCCTGGCCTATATCTCTCCAGCGCAGATCCCATCCTACCACTCAGAGACAAGCACATGGAAAGAGTTTACGCGGCAGCAGCGAGCATCAAAGATAGCTTTCGGATCTGGAAGTGCTCTTGAGGTCTGGAGCAGAGGGGTGTCAAGAGTTCAGCTTTGTTAGTCGTCACCATGCTTAGCATCGATACAAATTGTACAGACTTGCACTCAGTTCTAGATAATACACCCATCCCCCCCATAAACCTGGTCCCTTAGGATTGCACTGGAGACAATTTGTATAATAAATAATGATAAATCAATCACAGCCATGGCATACAACGCCTGAAAGAGAAGGCTTGTCTTTGAAGTCATCACTGCAATTTGCAAAAATGTACCAAAGAAATTAGTTTTTTAAAGGTTCCTTTTATTCTACGATTTTTAAACCATTTCAAAGTATCCACAATAGTGTTTTGGAAGTATGTTGCCCAAAAATAGCCTAACATTGCATCACATTATTCGTAACATCAAGCTAGGTTAGGATATTCACTGAAAAAAAACAGAATGATGAAACTTACGGCTTCTACGTCTGTCTGTAGCTGACTGAGGTGCAGTTGACTTCATTTTAAGATGTGTTACGCTCGCATTTTAATACCAGCATCATTAGGGATGGGATTCAAAAACCGGTTCTTGTTCGAAACCCGTTGCCAGTGTATCAGTTCCTTGGAATCGCTTGGCATTTCTTTAAACGATTCCCTTAACGGTTCTTCCGGGTTTTTAAACAAGATATGAATTAAGAAAATATGGTAATATCGATATAATTTATTTCACGTTAAAATGACCAAACTGCGCTTTTTTGTTGTGTTACTTGATTCTCCCCTCGCTTCCCACTCCCTCTCAAAACTCCATGGGCTATTAAACCCCTCCCTCCTTCCAAGACGTGCTTGCCCTCTCCCACCCACTGTACTGACCCACAATCAAATATGGAGTATGACTGTGCCACCAGCGACCCGTGTGCCAGTGACCAACTAGTAAGTAAAACGCGAACTTCTGCATACCTGCCAACAACTACGGTTCACGGCTGCAGTGGTAAAAACTACAGTTTTCCATTAAAAATAATTAACTTAAAAATCAAAGCTACGTAGCTGCTCAACTACATTTCCCAGTAGCTTCGCTACTTTTTAAACAAGTAGCGATTTACGTAGCTTAGCTATTTTTAGACCCATGTAGCGGTTAGCTAAGCTACATGCTACAAAAGAAGAGAGAGGGAGAAGAGAAAGCGATAAATGGACTAGTGTAACTTCCCGGGCAGGGGCCAACATATACAGGAAAAAATAATGATGATTGATTGGTTTACGTATAAGAACATCCATGATTGGTTGGTTGGTTTACTATGATGAGTCACGATTGGTTAAGATTGGGGCAAAACATTACGGACAGGCCAATCAGAGGCAAGATAGGGCGGGTCATCGAACCGAAACAACAGAGACTCACATCCCAAATGACGGCGAAAGAGTCGGAGAAGAGAAGACGGAATATTCAAGCGGGCGATTTATATATTAAAAAACTAGTGGAAGATGGCAGAGGGATTCTCTTCCTTAGATTTTTCTTTTAACGATGTAGACGACGTCCAGGAAACCCACAATGCGTCTACTTGGCCACATTTGGACAAATGTATGCGTCTGGATAAAACAATGCCCAAAACATTCATTTTAGTTGTTTAACATGTAAGCCCAAATCAAAACTGCTCTCGACATGGAAGACGTGGAATATACATTTAAGAACACACATGGTTGTGGCAGACGTGATGACTTTTGCTACAGTATAGCCTGTCTAAATGCTAGATTTCATTTTCATTGGTGTTTAGAACAAGACAGTAGCTGACATTTTGTTCATTATTTCTACTGTTTATATTTTGACATTGAATAGTTGAAACATTTTAAAACATAAACAACATGACTGCAAGATATTTGTTATTTCATGCTATGCGTCACACATGGCTATTCAGATAAAGGAAAGTAACTAATAGAATAAACATTGTTTGTACTCTATGATTTAGGCAGTTTTTTTGTGTGTCAAAAGTTGCCCCTGATTATGACAAATGTAAAGGTTTTAGCCACAATCTAACCTGTCTGAATGCTGAAATACATTTTGCGTTGGGGGGATGAACCCCCCACCAGGACTTTGTCCTGGACCTACGGGGGCCTGCGGTCCTTGGACCCCGGAAACTAGGCTTTTTGAGTTTCAAAAGTTGGCAGGTATGCTTCTGGCTCGGTTGTGTGACATTGGTGCGGATTTAAGCCACTGGACGAAAAGCCGTAGAAAGCCGTGGCTACAAAAAGTTTGAGCAAAACAAACCTAGTGGGAACAGATAACCAGAGCGATCGTATATCACTTTGCTAAAGATCTAGTCCCCATTATCACCGTCAAACGCAACGGGTTTGTTCGCCTTATCAAAGTCCTTGATCCTAGGTACCTGTTGCCAGGCCGGACAATTTTCGCACGAGAAATGCTGCCAAAAGTGTACGCCGAAGTGAGGAAGATCATAGTCGCACAATTAAGTAAAGTCACTTATTTCGCGCTGACCACAGACACGTGGTCTAGTATGACCACAGAACCATACACATGTGTGACAGTCCATTACATCGTCGACTGGGAATTAAAAAGTGCCTGCTTGCAAATTTATTTTTCATCTGAGTTTGATACATTTTATATAATTTGCACTGCTATGCTATTTATTTTATGTAGAGATAATATTTTTCTATTTTATGTATACATTCTTTGTTTTTCTATTTTATTTATGTTATGTAATTCTGTGCTACATAAACAGTTTATTGTGTGTGCTGTTAATACCCATCTTGACTATCTGGGTTAATAAAAGTGCCACTGTCTATTTACAGTACAGTTGTCATTCAGTTACATTTCAGTGAATTTCACTCAGAAATTAGTATCTTTATATGTAAATTTTCACCAAAAACATATCAAGGTATATATCGAATATCGAGTTTAAGCAAAAATATATCGAGATACACTTTTTCGTCCATATCGCCCAGCCCTACTTCCGGGTGAGGATGACGTCATCACGCAACGTGTGTAGTGACCCGAAGACAGCAACACGGCGGCGCCCGGGCAGAAGAAACGTTCTGAAGTTTGCCGAAATTTTAAAAGAAAAAAATTGCAACAGCACTACTTGTAATAATTCCAAGGTTGCTATTTCATCAGGAGGACATACAAGCAATATTCTGAAATATTTGAACATATAGCATTCAATATTCATAAATATATGTCACGTTTTTGAACCGCACCAATCTTACCCCAGGCAGCAGCAGTCATCTGACGAAAATACAACAGGTATTAATACCGGCTATAATGTTAGCACTTTTACCTGTTAATTTAAAAGGAATGCCTTCTTTTTCAGATGAGCATGAGAATACCTATTCTGACTGGTTTGGAAGCAGGCAGTAATGGCTCCAGTTTACATCTGCCACTAGCTTTCACCGCGGCAGGCAAGAGAACCACTCTGCCAGGAACGATGAATGTCACCGAGCAGTGACTGTGTTTGTGGTCAAAAGCTTGCAACAATTTGTCACAGTGGATGCTCCTTCAGTAGGTGAATGTTCAATAGTAGTCAGAGAAAAGTTGCATGTTTTCCTCCAACTACATTTTCACTTGGTCATTATATTATACAGGTGTAACTCATAACATTAGAATATTGTGCAAAAGTCCATTCACGTCAGCAATTAAACTTCAAATGTGAAACCAATATGTGATATAAAGTCATTACATGCAAAGTGAGGTATGTCAAGCCTTTATGTATTATCATTTTGATGGTCATGATTTACAGTTTTTGAAAACCCCACATTTTTTTAGATTTTCAATTCAAGGTTTTCATAAACTGTAAGCCATAATCATCAACATTATATCAAAAGAAGGCTTGAAATATCATGTCAACACTGACACTCAAGCTTGTGATCATGGTACCGCTATAAATAGTTTGTCTGCATTAGCGCTATAATACCAATATCACGAATACTTGGTTAATATTCAAGTCACAAAATGTACATGGAGTATTGTTGGCGCTTTTTGGATGTTTTTATTGGATTTTATGGGCGGAATAGAGGGCCTTCTATTGGCTCCGCAGTAAGCGAACTTTTACTTAAGTTTATTTACGAGTTAGAATGCATTTCAAAAAATACATCTGTAGTCATAATGCTTGTGAACGTTTGGCAAAATTCCCAAAAAAAGTATGATTCCCCTTTAAGACCGCACTGTTGGCTTTGTAAGGTCATGTTAGCTCTAAACTAAACACAATTGATGCTAATCCACCTTTTTGTTATCTTTTTTCCCAAATAAGAATCGATAAGAGAACCGATAAAGACCCAAACTGTTAAGCACAATCGAAAGTGGAACTGGAACCGGAAAAATTAGGTTAGGTTATTTGCTGAAGAAAAACAGAATAAAAAAATGTTCGGCTTCTACATCTGTTGCTGATGAGGGATCGTTAGCTTTATTTTAAAATGTGTTACACTCACAATTTAATAGCAACATCATGCTAGGTTAGCATACCGGCTGAAGAAAAACAGAATGAGGAAACTAACGACTTCCACATCTGTAGCTGACTGAGCGATAGCTTTATTTTAAGATGTGTTGCAAATTTTTTTTTTTTTTTACAAAGTTGTTTTTTATGAACTGGTGAGCATAGGCCACAGATGGTATCATGTCCATCAGGAGGGACGTTTTTCCTATATGAGGTCATGAATAGTTGTCATTACAAACTGATTGAGTGCAACAAGTAAGGGAGATGATAGATGTTTCACACATTTGGTCCTCATAAATAGGCTCTAGGGGCACATTATTGGAAGAACATTATTAAAAAGTTAATTTTACATAATGAGGGACCTTTTTTAATCACATGATAACTTTGGAATATTCTTGAGTCATAGACATCCGTCACCCTTTATTTCCTGTTAAATTGAGGAAACCACCCGAATTTGCTTTCGGTTTACAAGAAGCCATCTGAGCAACAGTGAAGTGAAACACTTAGAGCTTTGCATTCAAAATCAATAACTTTTCTCTGAGCGCAATGAATTCTCTACGAATCCCTGCGGCGAAAACTGGAACCATTACGGGATCAAGCAGAGAGGATAGGGGCTATTAAGCTACATAGAGGGGTGAGACAGCATATGTCCTTGAACACAAATCAACTGAAGAGCCTGGCGCTATGAATAAAACATGACATTTACTTCGTCAGACTGAAAACAAAACTAATGGCAGCGATGAGGCAGCAGAAAAACAAAACGCGTCTTGAGTGATACTTCATCCGATATCTTTTCTGGTAATCACTCCAGTCTGCCATTTCTTAATTTTGTCTGCAAGAGTGGACAGATAAAACAATGTATTTCCATTGAGCACACAGTTATTTCATGGAACAAATGGAATCCACCCTAATGTCCCTCACACTGTAATAACTCGGCGTAGCACTCTTCAGCTCGTCGTAGGCGTCCAACAGAAATAGACTTAAGTGTGTCAGCGTCATTCGGTTTACCGGCTTGTCTGACACACCGGAGCACTTTCAAAGGTGTCTTTTGTGATTCAACATTCAGGTGAAATGGCTCCGATATGTGTGGCATCAAAGAATGGATTGTTGATGATTCGACGGGGAGGATCTCAGACCAGTAACGAGGACTTAATGGTCTTATGTAAAAATGTTGGAGGCTGCAGTGTTCTTATCGACCTTTGCTCATTCCTTGCAAAAACAGCACAATTACAGAACATCCTGCATGGTGTTCTATTTCAGTGCAACCTATTTCAATTACAGGTACAATCCCACAGGATTATTTCAGCCTGTGGATATTTATAGCCTGCTCATTCGAAGTGACAGATACTGCAGCTTCACCTTCTTTTATTATTTACATCTACGTTCAAACTACTTATCCTAGAATATTCCTGTCCTGCAACAGCATCAGTTTTGCTTTAACCAGATGGGAAGACATCCAAAAGCGTTTTTAGGACTGATTCCATTCTCATCAGGGTTATTTTCAGTGGGAGCTAAGACGTGTAGGTGCAAGTGAAATTAGTTTGAATTGATTATTATGGAGTATAAGAGGGATAGATTTAAAATATGCAGAAGTCTCTTCTATCTGCAATCTGCAGTCTGCTTTTAGTTGACTGAAATCAATACAGTGCTATCTCGGCTGTCAGCTCATAAGGTTTTTGGGATCCGAGCCGTTTTTTGGCTAACTGTTTTGCTTTAGGTTGCAAGTAAAATTTCGGGTAACGAGCCTCCCCACAGCTAGTTGGCGTAGTGAATGTCACAGTGAACCCTGTAAGATCCGACCAAAACAGTCTTACTCGCAAGCATTAGCTTCTAGCTAGAGATTGACATAACTTTGTTTGTCCAACCATGGGAACGGATAAAGTGAGAGTAAATGACAGTGCTAAGAAGAAGAAGCGGATGATATTTGTTGAATTAAAAAAAAAAAAAATGGAAAAACATGACCAAGGTGTGTGTTTAGTTGACTCGGCAAAGCAGTACGAGGCTAACGTAGTACTTTACAATCCCCACCATTAAACAGATGACATACAGTATATCCGTGAGAATATAGAGAAGCAGCTCACAATACAGTAAAAGTCTGCTCTCCAAGGTAAATTCCGAACATTGTTATTATATTATTTCATAAAACTACTGTAGTTGTTTGTGGCACAATACATATGGCATTGTTTTTGACACGATATCTGTTATCTAAAAGTTTCTTTTTCTCATCAAAAGCAGTATTACGTGTTAAAATAGTGCTGTTTTTTTGGGAGCTCACCATGGACTAATCGCATTACAGTTACTTTCAAATTTCAATTGGGGAACATTGATTTGAGATACAAGTATTTTTGCTTTACGAGCGCTGCCAACTAAAACAATTAAACTTGTATGCCAAGGTACTAATGTATTAATGTTTTTGATTTGGCAAAACCCTTCGTTTGAGGTGAACTGTCTAAAAAATGGTGGCCAATGCAAGATATCCAAACTAAATCAATAGGAAAGTCCATTTTTACAGGAACTAAGTCCAGAAAATCAATACATTCAGAGACTAATTATCTCTTATAGGCCGCATTGAGTTTATATGTGCCGTCACTTCATGATGCAACACAATACAAACAATTTTGATTTTATGGTTTAATGGATATTTTCTGGTTGCCTTACTGTAATGAACTGAATGTCAGATGAAATATAAAATGACTCTCTATTTCAATAAATTTTTGGGGAAAAACTATTTTTTAGGAAAAAAACAGGCACAGTTTATCTTCAGTCACCAGTTAAATAACAACTGGTAGATATAGATGGATACCTTTCACATTTGAACGATACGGTACAAATTTCCGGTACCTAATCTGTATTTATAAAAGTACCAAATTCACTACTCATCGCTAAGTGTATACATATTTCTTAGCTACGCTACTGCTTCACTAATCACCATTAAAATGAAAATTAGCATAATAACTCCTACTCTGCTAACTTGCTAATAATCTTTAAGATTGTTGGTCTTCATTTATACATCTATATATCCTGAATACAGTATATGATGACTTTCCAGAAAATATTTAGATGAATACGACAAATGGCCATCTGTCATGTCAAAATAGTATTTTGTAACCCAGAAACAATGTGTATAGAATCCAATTGAGATGGGAGTATAACCTTTAAAAAGATATAATGCTGATTCTCTGTCTGTGTGCAGAATGTGTGTGGGGGACTCGCGAGGGCAGGGTAAGCTTCATACTTTACATAATAGCCTTATTTTGTGTAACATACAAACTGTACGCTTGCCCAAAAAGTCCTAATCTCTCTCTCGCTCTCTCTCTATGGGGGGGAATTGGCAGCTTGTGGGCCAACAATCTGAAAAGATCAGAGCATTAAAAAGACAAACATTTGCAAATTACGAGCAGGAATCTGTCTCCAGAATCATTTAGTCATTTCATCACCGTTTTTTTTCTGTGGCTTCTCCACTCAGCATGTTGCTTTTTTCCTCTGTTACAAACTCAACAGGATCATGCAGCATCTGGACCGAATGAGGGCTGGGTTTTAGCCAGCAATGACGTTATCGCTTTGCTCGATACTCATTCCGCAGACACAAACTCAATTGAGTCTGACAATAGTTGATATATTGTCTCATAAATGATTTAGTCTTTTCCTTAGGCCTTTCCTGTTGTTTTTAGGGCTAGGAGAGCTTTTAGTTCACAGACATTGTGGTGTAACAGCAAAACAACCCAGCCTAAGATTTAAGGAAAAACTTGGGGTTTTAACCCAGCTATCTTTGTTAATTTATCATACTGATTTATCTTAAGTCATTTGAAAAAAACATTGCTGTCTTTACTTATTTCTGCTAGCTGACTGATGTGTTCAGGTATGCGGAGAGAGCGACAGTAGAGACTGGCTGGACCACGATGATCTGAGAAGGATGCATCAAGCGTGAAAGGAGGAAGACACCAAGAATGAACACTGCCAGTATCTATGAATGCCTTGTCTGAACGTCTTGTAAGTCTGCCCAGACACTCAATTAACCACGACTAAAATTGAAAGATTTATAGTGAATGAATTATTTAAGGGGAAACGGAGCGGCACAGTTTTCCCTGTCTGGCTTTGGACATCCGTAAAAAAGCTGTGTGCTTTGGGACGTAATCAAGCTCAAATAGCTCTGAGGCATCCGGTATCGGCGGGCTGATTGTTGGAAGCAAACAGGCACAGAAAAACAGACCGCTTACTGCGAGGAAGCTTTGCGCAAAAAACATTGAGTTTTGGCACAGCTTGCGTCAACGGAGACATGTCATTAACCTTATTTAATCGATGTAGCGATGAACAGTCCTAATACAGAAGGTACAGCTTTCATACTTCAGGCGCAGAAGGTAAGAACAGCCTAAATATGACAATCTACAGATACAGAGAGAAGCTTGTATCCAGGCAGAGGGAGAAAACCTGTGTGGAAACTACCCACAATGCCTTTGTGGACTGCCCTCCCTCCCTCTGAAGCACACACTCACTGCAAAACGGCAGAGTGCTGAACTCAGCAAACTGCAGGCCAAGCTGCTATCTCTCGTATTGGCACTCAGCTCTTGTTATTCAATAATTTCGGTCCTCTGGTTTTGCAGTTGCTGCTGCTTTGTCGGCGTTAGTTAGCATTTAGCTAATGACACCCACTAATAGACTGTGACATATGTACTCAGATTAGAACATGATATCCATCCATTCCTATATTTATTTATTTATTATTTATTTACCTGACATTTTTGTAAAAACTTCTTATGTTTCTGAGGCAAAGGACTAGGATTATGCATTTACATGATATGCACCTATGACAGTTCATGCCAAACACCCGTTATGTTGTTTTCGTTGGCAGAACTCCCAGTTTCTTCCACAAACAACTCTCTACACGGATCTCCCGTGGTGTCGTACTGGTCGGAGATTGGCTTAAAAATCGAGATTCAGGTCCGTCTGGAGCATTAGTGTCACTGCTAGGACCGATTTATTTCCGCTGTCACAGAAACAAAAGTGTTATGTCCTTAAATGAAGGCAAAGTTGGGAAGCTAAGAAAATGAAGCTGCGAATAGAGGATAGGGTGGAAAGATGACTGTAAACAAAGCAAAAGTGTGATGTGGCGCAAAGACAATCGCAGGACAGCAGGAGGTAGGAGGTTGTGCTACAGATCTTTCTTTTGTTTTTATTAAAATACCAGTCCCAAAATAGCATGAGGCCTGCTAACATCTTTTCTTAACACAACATTCACCTCATAAATGTTTTTGTCAAGGTATTGACAATAATACATTTTGGGAACTGAGAATAATGACCATTCTAATCTTTACAGGAAGAAAATGCGGCGGACAAACCTTGTTACACTAATAATCAGGATTATTTACAGTAAAGCAGGGATAGTCAACTAAATTGTTTTGGGGGCCACATTTCCGCAAAGCTAAGGACTGGGTAGCCAAACTTATTATTATTAGTCCTGTATTGTACATTCCGGAGAACCAGCATCCTCTACAGTGGACATTCGATTGTGTCTGAGTTACAGGAGCGCTCTGCTGTTTTTAAGGACCTTCTGCAGAAAAGCTAGACAAAGATCATCTCTTTGACAGCACTCTGGTGTTTTTGAGAATCTGCTACAAAAATGTGAGTCTCTCACTAGTTTTTTTTAACTGATCTTGCGGGCCACCAATTGAATAGCTCAAATGATGAAATAGACAGGACTTAAAATGGAACCTTGAGGAACACCACCAGTATAACTAAAGAAGTTAAACAAATGACTACTGACTGCATCTGAAGTAAATAGGCTACACCAACACTTTAGTTACATAAATCACATTACGAAAAATTACTTACTAGGGTGCCTCTGTTATGTAAATCACAAGTTTGGACCCGACTGTTCCATATTTGCTAGCAAGGTTAAAATATCTATGCAAGGATCTGCCAATGTGTTTACAATGGTACAAGTTCCTCTACACGACAAGAGCAAAGTCGTGTTTTTAGGAATTTGCTCAAAATGTTGGTCTCCCAAATTTTGAACTGAACTCAGGGGCCAGTAGAGTGTCATGTCCGGCCAGATTTGGCACTCGCCAGATGATTAGCCCTGCAGTATAGCCTCTTTCATACAATCATCCTGCACAATTGTCATAGGAGGAGATCCTATGTGCACAAGGCACAGGCTTTGTTAAGACTCAGATACTACTTGATTCAACATTCCCCATTTTGTGTTTTTTACAAAACAGCAACTCTAGAAAAAATTGTGTGGAAAAAAGCTGTTTTTCACAGGCAGCATGAATGGAAGTAATTGTTGTACCAACACATAGATAGAATGGAGGGACAATGTGGTTAGAAATGGTCAATAACCCCAGACAAGCTAAAATGCTAATGCTAGTAGACAAAAATAAGTAGCAAACATTAATTCCAAACATATAAAAAGTGCCATGTTATGTTAACAATAGCAACTCATACAAATAACACAGTCCTGCAACAACTTCTCCTTTTTATTTCAGGGAAGGTTCAACCTCTTCTACGATAACCAGCGTCCACTGCAGTGGACATTTGTTTTTAGTCTGTATTTTTCTGCAGAGGACACTGGTTTTCAGGAGGATATTTGACGGAATTGCTAGCTCCAGATAACTCTTCACCTTTGAGGGGTATTTTGTGTCTGAGCAAAGCATTTCCTTGAGTGTATATCCATTCATATTGCAAATATTATAGCAAGTATTGCAGGACAACACATTGGATTACATTTGAAACTGCATTACACAATGAGCCTCACAGAACATAACATAGTTGGTGGCTCGTCTACTGTAGGATATTTTAAAAATCTCTATAGAATGTCTTTAAACATAGCTGAAAGTAGCTAAGTAGGCTTGAAAACAATGGGTTTTCTTTATTTTTCTCAAACTTCTGCGCCTCACACTTCAAGAAACCAACAAATTACCATATGATAAAGCAACTTATTTGACTCAGTCTGTTAGGCTTAGCAGTTGAGGTATCGTGACAACACTAAGAGATTATATTAGGAGTGACGGGGGAGTCTGGTTCAATGAGTCCCTGGTCTTTTGGGGCTCAGTGGTGGAGCTTTCACCCCTGCTGGGATCAAAAATGTAAAGCCAAATCCTTCTGCTACACACACACGCGTGCCATACAAATCCTAGTTAAATACCAGGGACAGGCCCGACTAATGGAGAAGGGTGGGGGGAGAGTCGTCCCAAACACGCCGAGCTTCAGCAGGACACCCTTCCAATTATCTTCAGATCAAACACAAAAGGCCACAGCTGCAGATCACCACGTTTGACATTATTACTGTCCTATCTGGATGCTGAAAGATCAGTTTGTCAAACTCGCTAAAGGGGAGATGGATAACGTTCTTACAGTTTTTGTTTCTTCATGCCTGCAGCTGAAACCACAGAGCTTTAAAAAGGCCCAAAACAATACAGGCGAACCATCAAACATTTCATGTGAGCATCCAGGTGCCTGTGTGTGTGTGTGTTGCAGTATATACTTTCACCAGATTTTTATTTCATCCACTCTCGCGTCTGTATTTTTTATTTTTTACCATCCACCTGAGACGTGAGCAGCATTCCTCGATACGCTTCGCACTCTTTTGCTCGTCTGTCCTCTGGGAGGAAATGTTAGCATCATGGAGGCTCACAAAAACAACAGTGGACACAGCTTTTTTATATACAGTAGATCTCTTCCTATTTGCGGTACCATATTCACTCTTACACATATTCATTGATTTCTTTAAATCGTAACTTAAATCGAATGTGGTTTGACGACGCTATCTATAGCGGCAAAAGTGCTGCAGCTACGAATCCAGATTCACAAGTAGAAGAGGGTATAGTAGTCAAAATGGTAAAGTTTATACTATATGTATAGTACTTATATTTTTAGAGTAATATGAATCAAGTAAAAGTAAAAAGTAGTCATCCAAATGATTACTTAAGTAAGACTTTTTTTTTTTGAAGAAAAATGTACTGCATCCAACTGCATATGTTGTTCACTTCAAAATCATCTGATCCTGCAACAAGCAAAGGAAGCTATTCATCAATCTGTTAATAGAAAATATAATAATCAAAAAGAGTTTCCTATGCAAATTTTGTGTAACGAGGCTATTTTACATTTATATTCACAGTTACATGCGGCCCCCTGATGGCAGCCATAATTGCGATCTGGCCCTTGATGAAAACGAGTTTGACACACTTTGCACTATGTGGGCTCTGTACCGAGGATGTTGTTGTGGCTTGTGCAGCCCTTTGAGACACTTGTGATTTAGGGCTATATAAATAAACATTGATTGATTGATTGATTGAAGATGGCTCTGCTGTAGTGGCAGCTGGTTGCAGGATCTCTATGCTCTTGTGTGTCTTCTGTGTTCTTTGACATTTCCCTCGTGTTTTACCTTTGGCACTGCGGAACGAGGGGTGGCATTTTCGTGACTTCTGTGTTGCTTTTTGGTGATTTTTGTGGACTTTCACATCTGCCTTATTGAGGGATGCCTTTTGGCCATGGTTCGGTTGTTTGCACCAGAGACCAGCTGCTGGCTCTGTCCCACACTGATGTTCGCGTGGAGAGACAGGACACAGGGGCTGCGTAGCTGCCGTTGGGCGTCGGGAGAAAGGGCGGAGGTTTGTGCCGTGTTTGCCATCGGTTGTCATGAGAGAGGTTTACTCTCTCTACAGCAGGATGCATGCGTTTCACAGAGCCCTGGCTGGGTAATTATGTATTGAACACTGTCTCCCTGGACTTATCCGCGCAGACCGGACATTAGCTGGAAGCTGGTGGGGAGCCTCGGAAGGAGTGGGCTCGCTCGGTCGCTTTGTTGGGTCTGTTCCTGTCTTCGGCCGTGCTGCCACACCCCAGGGGATGTGGGTATTGAGATAGTGTTTTTGTTTTGTTGTTTGTCTATGCATGGTGCAATCATATATACGCAATATGTATTATTTATATATATATATATATATATATATATATATATATACTTTTTTTTTTTTTACTTTTGTTGCTGTATGTAGAAATGGTGCTGCTGGAGTGGCAGCTGGTTGCATCAGCTCTTTTAATGTCTTTAATGTCCTTTCTGATTGTGAAGTTTCTCTCGAGTTTTTCCACATAATTAACTATTGTGGGATAAATAAAGTCCTAAATAAAAAAAATATATCCTATCCTTTCCAAAGTATTCCACGAAAAAAATATTTCAGTACCGAGCAACTGGTGAGTAACTTTGTTTACTAGCTATTTGGGTCATGTCTTGTTTTGTGTTTTGGTTATTATTTACGGTGTAGTGTTCTGTTTTGTCCTCTGCGCTCTTTCCTCTGTTTACTTTTCTTGTTGCTAGGTGCGCTAATTAGACACTCCTGTTTCTGTTTAGTGATTAGTGTTCCCACCTGTATCCTTAGTTAATCACTCCCCTTTATGTTCTTTGGTTACCCAGCCTTAGTTGCTGGATAACTGTTCGCTACACGCGACAAGTTTCGCTCTTGGTTTGCGTCTGTTTAGTATGCCTTCTAGCTGTATGCTTGACGCTGCTACCTTTGTTTTTTTTGCTGCTAGAGATGTCCGATAATGGCTTTTTTACCGATATCCGATATTGTCTAACTCTTAATTACCGATACCTATACAGTCGTGGAATTAACACATTGTTACGCCTAATTTTGTTGTGATGCCCCGCTGGATGCATTAAACAATGTAACAAGGGTTTCCAAAATAAATCAACTCAAGTTATGGAAACAAATGCCAACGTGGCACTGCCATATTTATTATTGAAGTCACAAAGTGCATCATTTTTTTTAACATGCCTCAAAACAATAACAGTGCAATACTTTTTCATAACATGGTCACTACTGCCTAGTTTCTCTTGTTATATTCTTATATTACTGTTATATTTTTATTCTCATTGTTGCTTTTTATTTGTATTCTTATTGTAATATTTTTCTATTCTGTTTCCATTTATACCCCCAATATTTACTTTTACTTTTTAAATTCGATGTTCAATTCTGTACACTGCTGCTGGAACTCTCCTGAAGGAATCAATAAAGTACTATCTATCTATACTATCTATCTATCTATCTATCTATCTATCTATCTATCTATCTATCTATCTATCTATCTATCTATCCAAACAGCAGCTTGGAATTTGGGACATGCTCAGACTATGAGGTGGTTGAGGTGGGCGGGGTTGGGGTGGGTGAGGGTAGGAAGTAGCGGGGGGTTTATATTGTAGCGTCCCGGAAGAGTTAGTACTGCAAGGGATTATAGGTATTTATTCTGTTGTGTTTATGTTGTGTTACGGTGTGGATGTTCTCCCGAAATGTGTTTGTCATTCTTGTTTGGTGTGGGTTCACAGTGTGGCGCATATTTGTAACAGTGTTAAACTTGTTTGTACGGCCACCCTAAGTGTGACCTGTATGGCTGTTGACCAAGTATGCCTTGCATTAATTCGTGATGAGAACAGCCGGTAGATATGTGACTCGGACGGCACGCACGCAAAGGCAGTGCCTTTAAGGTTTATTGGCACTCTGTGCTTCTCCCTACGTCCGTGTACACACCGGCGTTTTAAAACGTCATACATTTTACTTTTAGAAACCGATACCAATAATTATGACACCGATACCGATAATTTCCGATATTACATTTTAAAGCATTTATCGGCCGATAATATCGGCAGCCCTAGCTAAAACTAAACTTGCCGTGAGCATCACACAGCGGCACAACACCATTTTGTGTTGTTTCTTCCTTAAGATTAAATATTCTTCCTGCACTTAGCCTCCTGCTTGTCCATTGCATCCTGAGTAACATGACTTTCGTCAACGCGACACGTTTGTGACAGGTATTTATGTATTTATTTTCAACATGTTATTTATTGTTTATATTTAATTTCAACTGCACTTCCACTTGTATTTTTGTCATGCTCTCATGTTTAATAACAATAAAGTGTTCTGTTCTACTAGAGTATGTACTTTACCACAAAAGATTGTCGCTTATAATGTCATAACAGGGCTAATGTTAGCTAGCATATGATCAGCTATAACATATAAAACTGCTTTAACTTATGTTTTCTATAGTTGGAAGTGGAAAATGACTGACTGAAATGTGAACATTTTTATTGACACAGATGACACCACATGATATTGCTGTTCTTTTTCGCAATTTGTAAGGTAAACATTGAAGAGGCGTGCTGTTTCCTCTGACTGCGAGTCGCACGCCCTCGTGTCACATTTTACAGCGTGGGGCCGCAGAAGTTTGATTGCGATCCTGTGACTGCCAGCCTCCGTTTGATTGGTGAAATGGAGTCGAACTTCACTAGTGTTTACGTTGGATTAAGGAAATAGAGTCACGTGACAGTGGCCGCCGGAAGAAGTCTCTCTAACGAACCAAAACAATACATCTTTTCAAGCAGTAATCAATAGATTATAAAGACACGTAATGATGATGTAAATAAATGTAGCATTTGAAATTAAACTGTGTAACGCACGACAAGTACAGTTTCTTCTTCACAAAAATGCTCAATTAAAATATGTTTCATTAAAGGGGAACATTATCACCAGACCTATGTAAGCGTCAATATATACCTTGATGTTGCAGAAAAAAGACCATATATTTTTTTAACCGATTTCCGAACTCTAAATGGGTGAATTAAACGCCTTTCTATTATTCGCTCTCGGAGCGATGACGTCACGTTGTGACGTCACATCGGGAAGCAATTATTTTTTTCAATCATTCGAGTACATTCGGGTAGTCTTGTGTCATGCAGTATTTTGTGTCTATTTAGGTATGGTTAACCTGAGTGAAATCGTGGAAAAATATATGTTCTTAGCACGCCTGAAATGGGCTGTCTGCACTCTCAAAGTGCATGTTGTTGCCAAATGTATTTCATATGCTGTAAACCTAGTTCATAGTTGTTAGTTTCCTCTAATGCCAAACAAACACATACCAATCGTTGGTTAGAAGGCGATCGCCGAATTCGTCCTCGCTTTCTCCTGTGCCGCTGGCTGTCGTGTCATTTTCGTCGGTTTCGCTTGCATACGGTTCAAACCGATATGGCTCAATAGCTTCAGTTTCTTCTTCAATTTCGTTTTCGCTACCTGCCTCCACACTACAACCATCCGTTTCAATACATGCGTAATCTGTTGAATCGCTTAAGCCGCTGAAATCAGAGTCTGAATCCGAGCTAATGTCGCTATATCTTGCTGTTCTATCCGCCATGTTTGTTTGTATTGGCATCACTGTGTGACGTCACAGGAAAATGGACGGGTGTATATAACGATGGTTAAAATCAGGCACTTTGAAGCTTTTTTTAGGGATATTGCGTGATGGGTAAAATTTTGAAAAAAACTTCCAAAAATAAAATAAGCCACTGGGAACTGATTTTTAATGGTTTTAACCCTTCTGAAATTGTGATAATGTTCCCCTTTAAAACTACTCTGACAAGTACACATGTATTCTAAAAGTTACTTCAGTAAATGTAACACGTTACTACTCACCTCTGCTCACAAGTCAATCAAAAAGAAGCTCTGACAAGACTTGATGTTGTGTACGTGCATGTTTTGTGAGTACAATATCTTACTGTATGACTATAATTGTTTTTTAATGAGTAAAACGTAATGCAAAAGACATTTATTATAAGATAGTGTTCGCAGGGGGCCTCGAACGTAACCTCTGTGAGTAGCAGAGATCAACTGTACTTAATTGTTGGTGGTTTGGTGTATACAAAAGATTGCTCACAATGAGACTCTAGGGGCACTTGCTACTGTCAGAATACATTTTAAAAGCACACTTTGCACAATAAGGGACTTCTGAGTTTGAAAGAATCAGTATCAATGACTCTAGTCAATAGCTGATGCTCTCCTGCAGCTGCTTCAATCTCAAACCTGCAGCAAAGCCAAGAGATGCAGGGATCAGCTGGCTGGCTGGATGCGCAAACAAATCAGAGGCATCATTGTGAGCTAAATCATGCACATTTGCTGTCAACAGGCTCAACTGAAGGGCAAGCTGACACTTCTGTGCCCCACATAGCTAGCATACCATCCCCCTCTGATGCTCCCAAACAGCATGGTTATACTGTTAATTTGCTCAGACAAATAACGTAATCAGTCTTTTACAGTATGTTCACAAAGGAGCATTTCTCTACAAAGATGTCTTCATTGAGATGGAGCCACGACTGCAGGGTTTAAATTGGACAAGACTGTCTCCTCATATTGTGTTTGGACTCCAGCAAAGCCAGACAGAACCTCGCTGTGAGTGACTCCTAATGGACAACAGTCCAAGTTTGAGGAGTCAAGCTGTGCTCAGCTGCTTTGGTGCCAACACGCTTGCCAGGCGGGGGGCTTATGGGATTGATGGAGGAAGAGAGAAAGACATGACACTGACATGAACACTGGAATTAAAACGTCCAGCTGAAGGAAAGCCTCACAGGCTCATTTGGAATACTACTGGAAACAGGAAGCTGCATGTTTAGAAGTGCTTAAAGATAGACCTAATGGCTGATTGGGTATTTGACAGGACAGGAAAAACACAGTAACTAGCTTATTATGGCAAAATGTCAAGTTGTTATTATACGTGTGCATGCTTTTAAGACATTACAGCACACTGAAGACAGTTACAAATGCTGCATATTTCTTCACCTCCAGCATTTAAACCCTGTAACTGTGCATCCCTGAGCCAGGCTGGAGAATGTAATCACCGGCAGACACATTTTAACAGTATTAACACATGTGCAAGGGGTTGGGAGGAGTAAGAGATAAATATGTATGAGCGACGCAGCAAAGAGGCACAAAGCAAAAATGAAGGACTGAACGTTACTGGAAGTAAACACGCTGTCCTTTCAAACATGCAATAAAAGACACCACAGAGCTAAGTGCTGACGGACATTGATAGGGACGAGACGCTAGGATGCTGAGGTCTGCACTCATTTAGGTGTTGATATCTCTGAATTGGCTACTGTTGATCTAAAAAAAAACAATCCCCCAGCTATCGTTATTTATTTATACACCTGGCCATTCTGTGTAAAGGGAATGGGGTAAGAGAATCCGATAAACCAGCAATGGAGATAGTAGGAGTTCCAATGTATGAAATTCTGAAATGTGAGCTAATATCACAAACAGCGAGCGCAAACGTTTATGGCAGGAAACGCGCAGAAACTAGATCAGCAACTTAGGTGCTCATTGACAAGTGTTCCAAGGTTATTAGACAATTTTAATCAGACTGCACTTTGTTTGGTCTGAACACATTAATCAAACACACTGCAAAAAGTCAGTGTTCAAAAACAAGAAAAAAAATACAAAAATTAGGGGTATTTTATTTGAACTAAGCAAAATTATCTGCCAATAGAACAAGAAAATTCGGCTTGTCAAGACTTTCCAAAACAAGTAAAATTAGCTAACCTCAATGAACCCAAAAATACCTTAAAATAAGTATATCCTCACTAATAACAAGTGCACATTTCTTGGTAGAAAAAAAAGAGACCTTTTTGCTCAATATTTTGAAAAATATTCTTAAATTAAGTAAATGCTAGTGCCATTATCTTGACATAATGATATGCGCTCGGCATCAAGATTTTTTTTTCATGCTTGAAGTAAGAAATCCATCCATCCATCTTCTTCCGCTTATCCGAGGTCGGGTCGCGGGGGCAGCAGCCTAAGCAGGGAAGCCCAGACTTCCCTCTCCCCAGCCACTTCGTCCAGCTCTTCCCGGGGGATCCGGAAGCGTTCCCAGGCCAGCCGGGAGACATAGTCTTCCCAACGTGTCCTTGGTCTTCCCCGTGGCCTCCTACCGGTCGGTTGTGCCCTAAACACCTCCCTAGGGAGGCGATCGGGTGGCATCCTGACCAGATGCCCGAACCACCTCATCTGGCTCCTCTCGATGTGGAGGAGCAGCGGCTTTACTTTGAGCTCCCCTGGATGACAGAGCTTCTCACCCTATCTCTAAGGGAGAGCCTCGCCACCCGGCGGAGGAAACTCATTTCGGCCGCTTGTACCCGTGATCTTGTCCTTTCGGTCATAACCCAAAGCTCATGACCATAGGTGAGGATGGGAACGTAGATCGACCGGTAAATTGAGAGCTTTGCCTTCCGGCTCAGCTCCTTCTTCACCACAACGGATCGATACAGCGTCCGCATTACTGAAGACGCCGCACCGATCCACCTGTCAATCTCACGATCCACTCTTCCCTCACTCGTGAACAAGTAAGAAATTATTACTCTAAAAAAGTAGTTTTATACTTGTGAGTGTTAATGACACAGCTTTGCATCAGTTGATATTCTAGTTTCAAGCATGTTTTACTCAATATAGGTCATATAATCTCAGCTACAAGCTGTAATATCTTACTGAGATCATTTAGGACCAAAACACTTAAAACAAGTAAAACACTCTAACACAAAATCTGCTTAGTGAGAAGAATTATCTTATCAGACAGAAAACAAGTAAATATCACCCTTATTTGAGATATTTAATCTTACTGAGATTTCAGTTTTTGCAGTGCACAGTGTTTAAAGTAAGCAAACACAGCTTATAGAAAACACTCTGAGATATGGTTAGCATACCACAACTTACGAGTGTGTTTTCTTGTATAGGTCAACCAGATAATTATTAGTGAATAAACAAAGCCTGATTTTGCGCTGCTTCACTCACAACTTCCTGGTCCTGGAACCAATACCAACACTATCTCGTTTTTGTTATCAGAGCCATTTAATGTTCCAGACAATTCTAGATGATCAAGATGTGGCTATTCCTTAAAATGATGCCTTAGGGTGAAAATGCCCATGAAATTATAAAATGATGGTACTAATAAAATGCTGATAAAAAGAAAAAGCACCACACCACACCCCCACTCTAAGCCTGAGCCCTGCAGCCTCTCCACTACAACTGACCCAGAAAGCAACATTTAAAATACGATGACATGATAAAGCCCCCTTTTTAAACGGTATCCCACCCCCCGCCCACGTCCCCAAATATGAATACCTTCAATCTTCTTCTCATCCCACATTGTGCTTTTACCCTCAGTGTCTGGTAATCTCATTTCAAAAAGCCTCTCTGTAGGCTGCCTCTGTTTTTGAAAGGAGAACTCCACATATTGTGCACCTCTACCGAGGCTCTGAAGCCATCCTACGCAGCAAATAAATCACTTGACATCTTCCCAAATGTCCCACAGCTCTAGCTGCCAACTAGCAAACATACAACAGCCTCAGCAGAAGTCAACACTACGGGTTTGCGAAAGAAAAGGGTTGACATGGGTTCATCCAGGGGGTTGTCAAAGAGGCGTGTCGACAAATTGCAGGAGAAAACAGACGGATAAGAAATGAGCGTCTAAATGTGAATAAAATGAAAGAGAGTGCTGTGAACTTCCCCTGCTTTTCTAAGTGTCTTCCATCGCCACAGCAGAAGCCAAGAAACAGGAAGCCTTTTACCGAGCCGACTTGGAATGAGACAAGAGGGTGATAGCGACTGACATGTGGACGAGAGGCGGGGAAGGACAAGGTGTCTGCAGAACCGATGGGCCCACGATTAGCAGTGACAATAAAATATGGGACAGGAAGTCCGCAGGTTTGATATTACAGCGGGCTTAACTGGAAGAACCTTTCACACAGAGACAATAAATTCCACTCCAGACTTGAGGCCGCAGCTGGAGACTGAACGGCTGTCTCTTAGACAAAGAAACCCAAAAGTGCTTCGGGACGGAAAGCTGAATATCAGGAAAATGCCGGCCAGAAAAATCATGGTCGAGTCTTCATTGCCTGGAGGGAAAGAAGCCTCGGACAAAGATGGGTCTGTTCGGCATTAGTTTGTTCTCTGTGCTGAACCGCAACATTAGGATGGCCAGTTCTTAATGGGCAATAGTAAAAAGTGAAAAAACGCAGTTGTTTTATATTCTGGAGATTTACACACGCAAACAAACAAGTGGTTCCAAAACCACTTCTCTTTCAAGCGAGTCAAAGCTTTTCTTCCTGTCACTCACACAAACCAGTGTCTCAATGGTTGTCAATAAACAACAGATGCCAATGGTGATGAATGAAGCTAAGAAATATGTCTATTTTGTACCAGTCTTGCCTTTCTTGTATTAAATATTGTCCGTCTCAAAAAAAAGAGATCTCTGGATCAATACAGGTACTCCAGTCGGAAATCTGATAACCGGATTGTCCTAATTGTGCCATATGTAATAATTTAATGTCAAGTCATCATTAAATGGCCCTGATGTGTCAAAAGGCATTAATAAATCATGTTATTTTCGAATACCTTTATAACTGATAACGGTAGTTAAGCCGAGATATGCTCATTTCAAAATCAGATTTACAGCCCCAAAATATTGTTATTGTTTTAATTTCGATGCCCCACCCTCCACCGTTTCACCAATTAAAAGGTCTGTGAGTGTGTCACATCCCGGTTGCCAGTTACGCACCGCCCTCTTCGTCGAGCTACTGCCACTGGTAAAGTTACTAAACATGTCAGACCTTAGAAAATCTAAAAGGCGTCGTTACGATTCTCAACTTATTAGTGACAAAGTCAGGAACAAAACGAGGATTTGTATTGGGGATACCTTTAAAAGATGGAGGCGATTGAAGGCGGAGAAGATTTTTTCATCTCACGCCAAACTTGCTAATTTCCTCTTTGAAAGGTAAGTCAGGCATTTACGTTTACTTATTACATGTAATAAATGAAAAGGCACATTTTGTATGTAAACTATATTGTTCAAAACAGTCTATGATCTTGACTAACAAAGTTAGTATGTTTGTGCAACGAATGCTTAGCATGCTAGCCCAGTCAATGACACATTGACATATAGGCTAAAGGGGGAAATATATGCCCGTTAGCCTGTATATCGATGTGTCATCCAACTGACAGGGAAAAGTATATTTTCGACAAATAAAACCTATGTGGATATGGGTAATGTCAGTGCCTATTTCCGTGTCAATATGCTGATATGCTGAGGAAATCCGTTCCAACATTAGTACAGCTAATTGCGGTTTCTGGTACTGTATGTGCATCAAACACATATGAGGTGGTGTTCGCTAGGCACAATATAATGCATTGCATGTAATGATTTTCTACTTTGTGTATTGACATGGTAGTAGGCTTAATGATTTATGCGTAACGTGGGTTGGCTCATAGAATTGCACTCTGCACTGAAATATGGTGATGTGCGTACATGGAAGAAAATGCAGTGCGTCAGGTTGGATGGAACATGGAGTTATGCTGAACAAAATGTGGTGGCAATTTTACTGTCGGCCTTGACTTGCCATCAAAGTAGGCCAATGCGATATATAATATATTATTATATAATATTATTTATAATTATTTTGATGGTGGTCCGTGCGGTCAAACTAGACATTTTAGCAGGGTAATGCCAAGAATCTGTCCCGACTACCGACGAAAATATTGCTGGGTAACTTTACAAATACATTTGGCTAATCGACATCAGTAAAATGTGGCATAATTACATAGTAAACCATCTTGCAAGAAGCATAAACAAGAGAAACCTACAGAGTAGGATTCGTCGACTGCCATTTGAAGTTCCTTGGAGTAGGATTGGGATTCGGCAGCGTATCTGGCAACCTCAGTCATGGAGAGTGGAAGGGGACTACAGAATTTTGACAGTGATTGCAGTACCATTTCTGGCCACATTACTACATATGGCACCTTTAAGACCACTCTTCCTAAGCAATGTTTTACAGCAATTGATACAAAACCTTCTGCAGAATGCTTCAGCCAGAAGCAGACACATCCCAGATGTATGCTAGCAGTTTATTAGCTGTTCTCTTGGAGCATTGCTGCCTTTTTTATCTCCTTATACTGCAAAACATCTGCAGCAGCTGTCTTCTCACAGTGATGCTGCCGTCATTTATACAGAATGCTCTCACACCGAAACAAAACAAAAATGTTGGCTTCTGCGTGACCACCTCGTACCTATTCAACAGTCTCAGGAAATGTCAGTGGGACTCTCCTTCATCTATTCATCCATCAATCTATCCATACATCTATTCCTCTGTTCGTCCATCTATTTGTTGTTTCCACAGATCTAGAGGCATGAGTCTTTGAAGTTGCGATAGTTTGCTGTTTTGAACGAGAGCTCCAGCAGCTTTGTGTTGATGTTGATGATAAACGGGACAAAAGAGGACTAACTATCAACTTTAATAGGTTTAAGAATCCAATACTACAATGCCACGGGAAGGATGATGGGCATGCGCGACTAGCACCCAGGTTTCCCATTCCAGACCCAACTTAAACAAAGAGTACTCCGCCTATCGGTAGGTCTCAGTGAATGTGTAACTCAATATTAAAGAATGAGTCACAGCGACTGAACTATTGGTGTGTGTTTTTCTTCGACACGTCTGGCATAATAACAGCAAGCTTGAGAGAAAACTTGAAGCCTTTTCCAGTCTTTTGTTCACTGTTGGCCTCAGACACTCACTGAAAAAGAAGACACCATTCACAAGGTGGAGGAGATGCTGAAAAGACAGATCTCACGATTTAGTCGGGTTCAAGGTATGAATACAAGTTCTTTAGATTGCTGCCATGAAAGGAGTTCAGGCAAGGGATTAATTGTTGCTGCTGCTGTCATCCACTGGTGGGGCATCACCTTCCTCATCCCTCATCCTCATGAAACTGACCTCTGTGTGACACTTTGGCGCCTAAAACACAATCTCACGGGTTTCTGGGCTATTTACCGGAGGTTAAGACCCCATTATTTGTCTATGGGGACCTGCGTCACAGTGTGACACCTAAGGGTTTTGAAAAGAAGCAGCTGGAGATGTTCAGGAGAGCAGTAAGAAATCGAATGACGGTTTCACCAACTCCTTGACATGTATATCTGGTCTAAAAACTGAACTCAACTAGAAACACACATCATTATTGACCACATGTATACCAGTGGGCATCTTTTGAATTTCCACAATTAAAGGTACTCCTTCTTATGCAAATTTGACTTTCTAATGATGTTCTAACAGTACCAGTAAGCACCATTCATGCCCACCAAACGTTTGAAAAAAATGATAACCTTCCTCATTTGTTTACTCCACGTTTGGGAGAAGACATCAAATTTGAAGTTCCAGGTTTTCATCATGAAGGAAAACACTTTATAATATGATATCGCCTCTGACCTACCCCTAACTAGTTCAGTATGTACATGTATACGGCCAAATAGGACATTTGGGGCGGTGTGGCTCAGATAGTAGAGTGGCTGTCCAGGAACTTAAGGGTTCCTGGTATTAATCCAGCTTCTGTCATCCTAGTCAATGCCTTGCTCTTAGTGCCACCCACAAAGGTATATGAATGTTAGGTGATGGTCAGAGAGGCCGTAGGCGCACATTGGCAGCCACGTTTCCGTCAGTCTACCCAGGACAGTTGTGGCTACAAATGTAGCTTACCACCACCAACGTCTGATTGTATAATGGGTTCTCGGTGTACGCGCTTTAAATCACTAGAAAAAAGCACATATAAATATTATTAATTACTTTTATTTAAAATGTTTCTTTTTTTTAAACAGGCTTTGCTGCACATTTTAAAATAACATGTGCAGAGATATAGTGTATGCGTAAAAATCAAAAGGTCTTCTTGGGAACACAGATAGGAGTGCACAAATTAGCATTAGCATCAAAAATATAAACACACAAAACGGGATGTTACAAATCCGGTATCGCTTATGGAAATCACATGAAACTGTCCAACTTCCAGCATCATCAATACATATCGGCTAATACACGATTGACTGACTCTAAATTACACTAATTGTTATTTAAAATTGTTGAAAAATGTCACAACATTGGCCTTTTGAGACGAGAGCTGCTCAGGTAACAGGTCCTCCTGCTCAGCTCCTCTTACTGGCCCTTTCTCCTTCTGACTCACCAGGTAATGTCCTCTCTACACAGCTGGAGAGGGCCATTGGGGTGGTGGGGGTCATATGACAGACAGCAGCCTTCGGCCCAATCAGCCGCTGCGCCGCATTCCATTCGACCTGTCGTCTGCGGATTGTTTGATATGGGATAACCTTGACTTGCTCACCAGTCTTTTTCTAGAGCGTCACCTTCACTGACATCTTGACATTTCCAGTTTGTCGATGAATGTCTTTTTTTTTCTCTTATGGCTTCAGGGAAAGCAACGGCAAACATCAACTACATCAAACATCCCTAAGACTATCCATCACTAAGGCTATCCAATAAACGTGATAATTACATTTTTATGTGGTACAATAGCAGTTTTATCACAGGTTTAACAACAAAACCTATATTGTTTCATCTGTATTCAGTACCCTTCAGTATGGTTTGATGATGACCATTGCTGTTTAGTGATTGGGATCACGGTTTACCTTGGTGGAAACATGGCTTATGTCATGCATGTAAAGATGACCTTCCCGACGTTAATCCTAACAGCTTTGCTTGATCCCTCCACCGGGCACAAAGTCAGAGAGACACCCTGACATCTTGATCTTCAATTTTTTTAATCATCACCTAAACCAACGCACCTGCACATTAAAGTCATTTTCAACAGTTAAAACAAACCCGTGGCGTTCTCTGATCTGCAGTCTCTGGATTGATGAGTGTATCATTACTAGGGGCGGTGTTGAAGGGGAATTGTCGGGGGGTGTTGTTTGGGGTCAGTCGCGTTTGGAAGTCTCTGCTTTTGTTCAAATCTTGTCAAGTGTGAAAAACGGGGCCAGGCCTCAGGCCCTCTGCTGCATCACCATCACACCGACTACACCATTACAACATTTTACATTTCAGACACAACAAACCTTTGCCTTAATTATTAATGTATAGCAATGATCCGCCAAAGGTCTTCTTATAAACATCCCTGTGGCTACAATTGTACACAGTTAGCACAGCTGCTGATGAATATGGATTCTATGTCCAAATTTGTGAAAAACAGTTAGCTGTAACCTTATTCCCGCGCTAAAAGATTGATCTAATTAACAGTGCTGTGGTAAAAATGAAAAACTTAATCAGCACTACCAGAAATATTGTATAATGTATGATAGCATAGTTGCTAATGAGAACTAATTGACAACAGTTCTTATTGACAACAAAACAACCAAGCGTTATCAGTACAAAACTGTGAAAATCTTGCAAGAGTTAGCTGTAAGTTTGCATCTCTGCCTAAGATTTATCTTATAATCATGGCTGTGTTTCAAATTAAACACAGCTAGTCATCACCGACGCATATACTTTAGAATATGTTAGCATAGTTCCTAATGAGTATAAAGTCGCCAGAAAATTATACAACGATCGAGCGCTATCAGTCCAAATTTACGAAAAAATCTTCAACCTCGTATCTCTGCTTAAGATTGATCTTGTAAATACTGCCATGGTTAAAATTCGACAGTCAGCGCATCTTGTAGAAGATTGCAGCATTGTTGCAAATGACTATTGATTTGGCAGGAAATGACTACCAAGCGGACAGCACGGCGGAAGAGGGGTTAGTGCATCTGCCTTACAATACGAAGGTCCTGAGTAGTCCTGAGTTAAATCCCGGGCTCGGGATCTTTCTGTGTGGAGTTTGCATGTCCTCCCCGTGACTGCGTGCGTTCTCTCCGGGTATTCCGGCTTCCTCCCACCTCCAAAGACATGCACCTGGGGATAGGTTGATTGGCAACACTAAATTGGCCCTAATGCTTGAATGTGAGTGTGAATGTTGTCTGTCTATCTGTGTTGGCCCTGCGATGAGGTGGCGACTTGTCCAGGGTTTACCCCGCCTTCTGCCCGATTGTAGCTGAGATAGGCTGCAGCGCCCCCCGCGACCCCAAAGGGAATAAGCGGTAGAAAATGGATGGATGGATGACTACCAAGCGCTTTCATTTAAAATTTGTGGAAACATTTGTAAGAATTAGCGTTACCCTTGTATCTCCACTAGGAATGTAGCGAAATGATAATTTTTATATCACAGTTATTGTCACCAAAATTATCACGTTTATCATTATCACGGTATAGTTGAATGTGCTCAAAAAGTAGTCATAAATACAATAAATAAATAGCCACACAATGTACTTTCTTGGAAGAATAAATATGTTACATAACAATATTGTTCTGGATATTGTTCAGGCCATATTGTGATTTAAAAAAGGTATCTGTGATGTCACACAAATTCACTTACTGTTGTCACATTCCTTCGACTATCGATCGATTCTGACTAATAGAGCACAGCCTATAGGTTCAATGTGCACAATTTAATTTCTTTGTTGCTCAGACAGTAATGTGTTTACATAAGTTTAGGTTGGCGTATGTCGTTTTAAGATGGGGAAAGAGGTTAATGTGTATTGTATTCGTGTTAGCATTTAGGCTAGCTGGGGGTAGGTTGCTTCTCCAGTCATGAGCAGTGTTTATCAAAGAGTTATCAATCAGTTTAATGATAATTTTAATTTAAAACGATAATACTAACCGTGGGTAGTTTTATCGCGGTTTATCATTATATCGTTTATCATGACATCCCTTATCTCCACCTCAGATTGATTTTATGAATAACGCTGCAGTTAAAATTTAACAGTTTGTCAGCACTGCAAAATAGTTTGTAGAAGATGATAGCATATTCGCCAGAAAATAAATCTTAAAACGAGTTAGCTATAACCTTGTATCTCCGCTTAAGATTGATCTTGTAAATATTTCCATGGTTAGAATTCCACACCGTAAATCAGCACGGATTGTAGAGGATGATAGCATAGTTGCAAAAGCGTCTTGATTTGGCGGAGAATAACAACCAAGCCCTATCAGTCCAAAACCTTGTATGTCGAACTGAGATTGCTCAATAACACACTAATTTTTGTCCTCCCAAAAAAAGACTACCGGGACTAAAATCTCCAAAATCATGTTTGATTCTGATGACCAGTGTCCTTTGGCTTCCATTCATATGTGCACTTGCGTCCAAACAAACATGTAGTCCGAGATAAAAACATTGCATAACCTGTGTTTCTTCCTTCCTGCTGATATAAGGCAGCTGCAGAGAAAAGTAACTTTCAGTTTCACACCCAAAGCAAGAAATGAGTCACTTGGTTGGGTAAAAGGGAAATTAGCCTCCTGCTGAAGGCAGCTTTTTCGGCTTTCCCCTCAACTAAAACGACAAAATTGGCTGTTTGAGAATACTTCAGCTGCTGTAAAAATACAGATGGACACAAAAGAAGTTTAGCACACATTAATGCTAAACAGGATACATTAGCAATGATAAAGGCGACACTTTGAACATGATCGTGCATCCACCATAGCAGCAACCATCGCTATTTAATAAGTTCAATGTAAAATTCAAGTTGTGTTGACATTAACTAACTTCACGTTGTATCTAAAATTAGTGAAACAAATACTAACTCTTTACCAATATTTGTAATAACGCTCTTACGAATACAAACGCTATTACTTTTACTAGTAACAAATACCGTATTTTTCGGACTATAAGTCGCAGTTTTTTTCATAGCGGGGTGCGACTTATACTCAGGAGCGACTTATGTGTGAAATTATTAACACATTACCGTAAAATATCAAATAATATTATTTAGCTCATTCACGTAAGAGACTAGACGTATAAGATTTCATGGGATTTAGCGATTAGGAGTGACAAATTGTTTGGTAAACGTATAGCATGTTCTATATGTTATAGTTATTTGAATGACTCTTACCACAATATGTTACGTTAACATACCAGGCACGTTCTCAGTTGGTTATTTATGTGTCATATAACGTACACTTATTCAGCCTGTTGTTCACTATTCTTTATTTATTTTAAATTGCCTTTCAAATGTCTATTCTTGGTGTTGGGTTTTATCAAATAAATTTCCCCAAAAAATGCGACTTATACTCCAGTGCGAATTATATATGTTTTTTCCTTCTTTATTATGCATTTCCGGCCGGTGTGACTTATACTCCAGAGCGACTTATAGTCTGAAAAATACGGAAATCTAATTAATTACTCTTATGTACATTGCAACGCCGTTAACGATGCGTTTGATGTAATGTGGCACGCTATTTTTTATGTGGTTTTATGTCAACAAGACAGCGTCAGAAGCAAAGCAAGTTAAATGCAGGTAATATCTTTTTACTAATGAAACAACCAGCACCACACTAAAATGAACTGGATTTCAAATAAAAGGCAACATCACACAGCAAACAACATGTAATACACGCACACGTACACATTACTACTACGAGGTAATAATGAACAACAAATCAATGATTGAAGTGACAAGATTGTAATCCTACAATACCCCCGTATGTGGACAAGAAGATATGATTCAATCTCTTTATTAACCAGAGGCAACACAAACCAGTTAACAGATTCAACAGAGCAGTCTTCACTGTCAGTAAACTAACGCTGTTAAAATCCTGCTCAAAGCGTGCTTTTGCTGACGTTACACATCACACACAAACACATTTTCTGCCCTCATGAAACGTCTATCAGCATATTCCATATATTTGATTTTTTTTCTTTTTTGAGTAACACAATTACTTTCGGTAGTAATTAATGACATTTATTAAATGGTAATTCCGTTAATAATACAATTATTTTTTGGTAAAGTAATGAGTAACTAAAATGTATTACTTTTTCAAAGTGATTTTCTGAACACGGTTAGTGACACAAATACTAATTTTTTGCTGATGAAGTTATAGCATGCTAAAATCTGCTAACTAACATGACGCGAAGAATAGAAGCACAGTCATGTTATATTTGTTATTAATGCTAAAAAATGTTACAATTGAGGCAGACAATTAGTCATTGATGATTATTAATTGATAACATTGATAGATGGTATAGTACAGTACATACTCGAAATTCAAAAAAACACAGCAATGCAGTGTTATCTCAGATAACTGTACACTTGATGCGAAAACTTTCATTTCAGTCATTTGAAACTCGACTTGGACATGGGACGAAAGACTTGAGACTTGATTTGGACTTGGAAAAAATTACTTGCGGTACTTAATACTTAAACATGTCCGAAATCAACTAAACCATTACCGTGTACTTTTCTAAAAAAAACAAAAAGGTGTCACGTTCAAGGACAATAAGTTACAGTTTAACTACACGTCTGCTGAAAGTCAAATATGACCTATGCCAATGACTTTTTTACCTTTTGCTCGATCGGCCCCTGGAAGGAATAATTTACTTTCTGTCGTACACACACACACACCCACACACACACACACACACATACAAATCATTCCCGACCAGAAGGGCAAACATAAGTACATGCCATATCTACTTAAGATGGAGTCCATCATGTGTGGGGTTGGATTTAAATAGTGATAGTTAAACGACAATAGAGGGGCACCATATATTGATTTTTGTTCGATGGCCACAGCTGGGTGACGTGAACACATTTCGCTGTCAGCACTGATAATCACAGATGCTCGCCGTGGCTTCTATCCAGAAAAAAACTTTAAACGATGGTCATGTTGGTTATTTGGCAGGATAGGGCAAAAACTGCAGGAGCAGAGCTCAAGACGAGTACATTTGGGGCAGACCTATTTAATTAAAAAAATATATAAGTTTTGTTCTGCTAATGCTAAAAAGGTGCTAACCAACTACGCGTCAGCATAATAATCGATTATTAAGAATTCTATCGATCGCGTGAAACCGATTAATCGCGCCTTGAAGCAATTGAGGAAAATCTGAGTGCACTACCTGGCCTCAGCCAGCAGGGGCGCTGTCCATCTTGTTAATAACAATATATTTAAAAGTATGACTTTATTTAAAATTTCGAACCAGGATTGCACCTATTAAATTCCCCCCGCACCCTCGTCGCCTCTCTATGAGAGCAAATGTACCACGGAGTCTGCGATAACCGCCCTTTCAAAAATGATTGCCATTGACAGTTGTGGCTGTGGGCAACCTCTTAATGTAGTTTGTTGTTATTTGCCTTAAACAATGATAGTCGCTTTTATTTAGAGCATGGGTGTCAAGAATGACAAACACATTTCGGGAGAACATCCGCACCGTAACACAACATAAACACAACAGAACAAATACCCAGAATCCTTTGCAGCACTAACTCTTCCGGGACGCGACAAGGTGTATTTGTATCGTCCCGGAAGAGTTAGTGCTGCAATGGATTCTGGGTATTTCTTCTGTTGTGTTTATGTTGTGTTACGGTGCGGATGTTCTCCCGAAATGTGTTTGTCATTCTTGTTTGGTGTGGATTCACAGTGTGGCGTATATTTCTAACAGTGTTAAAGTTGTTTATACGGCCACCCTCAGTGTAACCTGTATCGTTGTTGATCAAGTATGCGTTGCATTCACGTGTTTGTGCGTACGGAAGCCGCACATATCTTGTGACTGGGCCGGCACGTTGTTAGAATGGATGAAAAGCAGACGTAACGACAGCCCGAGAGGACATTAAAGGCAGTGCCTTTAAGGCACGCCCCCAAGACTGTGGTTCGGGTGGACTACGAGATATAATGACAGATGAACACCTTCGTTCGATAATGAAGGTTGCCTCAGCTCAAAGCCTGAGCCCCGACATTAATGAACTAGCATCCAAGAAAAGATGCCAGGTATCTGGCTTGGGCACATCAGTGTGTTGCAAACTGAGCAGTTTAAAGCCCTGAATGGTTGGTTATTTTCAAATTTATTAGCCTGTGGAAAAAGTTAATGTTGATATTTACCTCAGAAGGCTGCAAATAGAAATGAGGCATTCAATTTTTATTTAAATTGTATTTGATATGCCATTGATATTTTTTTAATTATTATTATTGCTATTTGAAACTCGATTTTGCATGTCACTATAAAGTTATATAAGCCTTGCTTGTTCAATATTCAATGCAAAACTTGTTTGGGTCCCTATTAAAAGGTTAATTTGTTCAACCTTGGCCCGCGGCTTTGATCAGTTTTAAATTTTGGCCCACTCTGTATTTGAGCTTGACACCCCTGATTTAGAGTATCAGCAGAATTTATCTTGGACTTCAAAAAATTACTACTCCGCGGTCGGTTTGAAACTCGCACAGTTGTTTACAGTAGATGCCGAGGTAATAATGCTAACTGAGCAGTGTGCTCCTCGTGCTGCACGAGTATCGAGTGATGCCTCAACTCAACAGTGTCCCAACTTAATGAGTGTGTCTCTCAGCTAATTGTTATGCTTTAAGTCGAAAGCAAAAATGTGTGTTGCAAGCATGCCCGACATTTGTTGGCGTAAACAAATGTTACAGTGAACCCCGTAAGAGCCGAAACAAAACATCTGGTCGCACTCGCTAGCATTAGCTTATAGCTAGAGATCAACATAACTTTGTCTTTCCAAGCATTGGAAGGAAGTAAGTGATTGTGAAGGACAGAGCTGAGAAGAAGAAGTGGGTGATATTCATTGAATTAAAAAAAGAAAACATCAAAAACATGAGCGTAGAAGCAATTGGAGCGTACCACTGCTAGTCTGAGTTGATAATGCCAGCCAAGAATGTTAAAATAGTATCTAAACAGCGCACATTTAACCATGAAAATACGGAAAAGCTGCTGATGGTGTGTTTGATGGAGAATAACCTGGAAGGAGACACAGTGTAAGTGAACACTCCAAGGTAAACAGCGTATGCTGTTACTACATTACTTCATTGTTCGTATCTTCTGTTGTGTTGTTTCATACGATACTTCATATTTAAAGTTTGTTTTTAAAAGGCATGCTACATGTTCAAATTGTGCCGTTTGGGGGTTGGGGGGGGAGGGGCACCAATAACATTGATTTGCAATTCATTTATATGGGTGACACTGATTTGAGATACAAGTGTTTTGACTTAAGAGCAGCGCCACGGAAGCAATTAAATGTATTCCCACATTCTCATGCACTTCCAATCGTCATCATAATGGGGAACATGCAAGCATTAACAATATAATCAACAGCTTTATCTGCGCTGCACAGCAACATCTTTCAAGCCCCCCCCCCCCCCCCCCCCCCCCCCCCAAAAATATACACATCAAAAGATGAAGAAATTGTAGGTCAATACTTGTGTAGCATCAGGTATCCACGAGGCCATCATGACCTACATAAATATGTTGTTTCCTAACCTTATCAGCTAAAAACTTGGATCACACTGGTGTAAGGCCACAAAGGGTGATGATGGAAACCCCCCTCTTCCTTCTCCTCCTCCTCCTTCTTCACTAAACCAACCCTCTACGAGCCTCGCCCCTCTCTTCCTTCCTTCCTCGCCCTCATTTTGGGGATGCAGAAGCTCATCAGTATCATGCTGTATTTTTATTTTTTTTTGGCAAGTCGAGCAATTTTTGAGCTTACTGCAGTGCAAAAACACGAGTGGGGCTGAAACAATAATGGAGTTCCACTTATTAAGGCTCTGATAAGTAGTCACACTTTGGATTTTAAATGGAGGCTGACTCCACATGCTCTTGCGATGGGACTTATTAACCCGGCATCCTCATCGGGGACACACAAAAAGATTGAGCATCCCGAAGATGAGAGCAGGTTCGTGGGAGGAGGGGCGGAGGGGCAATGCAGGACTCACCAGTCAGTGTCGGAAGTCTCGTCAATGACGTCCTGGTAGGCGGTGAGCAGAGCCAGTCTGTTCTTTGCGAGATTCACAGCCATGTTCGAGCCCGGCGAGCATCCAGGCCGCTGCTGATGGGAGAAAAGACGCGGAATGAGCCCCTCTGAGGCGGCGGCGGCAGCAGCAGGAGGAGGAAGTCCTGAGTGGGGGAGACAAAGGGAAACGTCACGGTGGCCGAGAGGTCCTAGTGCCGGAAATTTACACCTTGATAAGCCCGCTTGTGCCACGTGAACGTTTCTGTGCTGTCAAAAATCCCAATAAGTAGATCACACAGCAAATCATAACAGGCGTCAGGCCCAATGAGCAGAAGGCAATGGGAAAAAAAAACAAAAAAACAAGACATCTGTTAATTTGTCTTGCGGAAAGATGCATGTCCTAATATTTATGGAATTCATTTAACAACTGGAGTCATATCTATATGCACAAAACATAGAATTGAGAAGGATAATGAATGATGATGTTGTATACAAATATTTATAAGTCATGAGGCATGACAAATAATTAGAGATGTCCGATAAATGCGTTAAAATGTAATATCAGAAATTATCGGTATCGTTTTTTGTTTTTTATCGGTATCGTTTATTTTTTTATTTTTTTTTTAAATTTTTTTATTAAATCAACATAACAAACACAAGATACACTTACAATTAGTGCACCAACCCAAAAAACCTCCCTCTTCCATTTACACTCATTCACACAAAAGGGTTGTTTCTTTCTGTTATTAATACTCTGGTTCCTACATTATATATCAATATATATCAATTCAGTCTGCAAGAGATACAGTCCGTAAGCACACATGATTGTGCGTGCTGCTGGTCCACTAATAGTACTAACCTTTAACAGTTAATTTTACTCATTTTCATTCATTACTAGTTTCTATGTAACTGTTTTTATATTGTTTTACTTTCTTTTTTATTCAAGAAAATGTTTTTAATTTATTTATCTTATTTTATTTTCTTAATTTTTAAAAGAAGGACCTTATCTTCACCATACCTGGTTGTCCAAATTAGGCATAATAATGTGTTAATTCCACGACTGTATATCAATCAATCAATGTTTATTTATATAGCCCTAAATCACAAGTGTCTCAAAGGGCTGCACAAGCCACAACGACATCCTCGGTACAGAGCCCACATAAGGGCAAGGAAAAACTCACCCCAGTGGGACGTCGATGTGAATGACTATGAGAAACCTTGGAGAGGACCGCATATGTGGGTAACCCCCCCCTCTAGGGGAGACCGAATGCAATGGATGTCAAGTGGGTCTGACACAATATTGTGAGAGTCCAGTCCATAGTGGATCCAACATAATAGTAAGAGTCCAGTCCATAGTGGGGTCAGCAGGAAACCATCCCGAGTGGAGACGGGTCAGCAGCGCACAGATGTTCCCAACCGATGCACAGGCGAGCGGTCCACCCCGGGTCCCGACTCTGGACAGCCAGCACTTCATCCATGGCCACCGGACCTGTGTGTCTCCCCCTCCACAAGGGATAGGGGGGAGCAGAGGAGAAAAGAAAAGAAATGGCAGATCAACTGGTCTAAAAAAGGGGGGCTATTTAAAGGCTAGAGTATACAAATGAGTTTTAAGATGGGACTTAAATGCTTCTACTGAGGTAGCATCTCTAACTGTTACCGGGAGGGCATTCCATAGTACTGGAGCCCGAATAGAAAACGCTCTATAGCCCGCAGACTTTTTTGGGGCTCTGGGAATCACTAATAAGCCAGAGTTCTTTGAACGCAGATTTCTTGCCGGGACATATGGTACAATACAATATATCGGTTGATATTGGTATCGGTTGATATCGGTATCGGTAATTAAAGAGTTGGACAATATCGGAATATCGGATATCGGCAAAAAGTCATTATCGGACATCCCTACAAATAATACATGAAGGATCCATAAAAGGTAAAAGAGAAAAAATCTAATTGAATTTTTTTATAAAGAGACTAGTGAAAGTTGACGATGACAGTAAAAACAAAAGGCAGCATAAGGTTAGAAAAATGTTACTAATATTTTGCTTGAGGCATTAAATACTTAACAAAATTAAAAATAAAATAATGATAAATACAGATAATATAGTACTATTAAGACAAATAACAATAGAAATAATAAACATAATCATAAACAAAAAAATGCAAATCTGTGCAAAGTTAAAGAACAATGATAAAAATATTTAGTAAAACAAAAAAAATAAAAAAAAATAAATAAAAGGCATTGACAGACAAAAACATCATAAATCATGACACATAATAAGGAATCCACTAAATATGAAAATAAATTCCCATTAATTAATACCATTTTGAAAAGGTTTAATATTGACAAATACATTTAGTAGACAAATCATTTTTAGTAAAAAAAACAACAACTTTTGAATACTTTGCTAAAGACAAAGAAAACCCCTACTAGTACTACTACTACTACTAATAATAATGCAATACAATTAAGGAATCTGCAAAAAGTTCAAGAATAATGATAACATTATTTAGCTAAATAAATAACAATAAAAATGTAATGATAAACAAAAAAAAACTGAATAAATCATGACAAATAGGGAGTCGACTAAATATGCAAAAAATACACATAATTTAATTTTTTTTTTTTTAAATTGAAATAACAATGGCAAAAAATAATAAGGGAAATATTATTTAGGGAATCCATTTAAAGTAAAAAAAAACTATAATATTTTGCTGGAGACAATAATACAATAGCAATGATAATAATAATATGAACATAATAATAAATATGCATACAAATAAATAATTAATTGAGTTCATGAAGAATAACAAACTAAACATAGCAAAAACATTTAGTTAACAAAACACAAGGAATCCACTAAGTATGAAAGAATACAAATTAAATAACATTTTGAAGAATTGTGCAATAACTATGAATGAAATTAATAAAAAGGGAAATAATATTTTGGAATCTAAAAAAACTACTTTTAAATCTTTTTCTAGAGACGTTAATAAAAAATAGATGTCAATACAATCATAATTATGAATACAAAAAATAAATGATAAGAGAGTACATGTAAAATTAAAAAAAAAAGATATACAGTTTGTAGTAAAATATATAGTTAATAAATAACATTTAAAAGTTAATAAAAATGACAAAGGGAAAATGAACACAAATTTGGAGACAAGTTTCAGCTGAGCACGAAGCAGAGGAAGGTAAGGAGCTAACTAAAAGAGTGTGAGAAACAAACAATTAAAATATATAAAATAAAATAACTGTCTTTAATGCAATGGTGTAAAAATTTATGTTAAGATATTTTGTAATGTTAAACAACTTGAAAAGTCTCCTTAATTTGCTCAAGAGCTTTCCCTGACTGACTGCTGGTGGTTGGTTGGTCGGTTGCCGTGGTAACCTGCCTGCCTCATAGTGTTGAACCCCACACTGGGTGCTTTTCTCCCACAGGCAGGCAGGGCAGCTGGCTCAGAGCCCACATACCTTCTTCATCATTGAAGCCGCAGGATAATGGAGGAGGAAGAGGAGGGGGTGGCAACAGTGATGCTGGCTTCAATTGGCAGACATGTTGTGTTCAAGGTGAAATTTGGGGCTTTCATATCAGGTTTACAGATCATGTGGCATTTAGTAAGAGGGGAAGACTTCCGCTCCAAAATGTTACAACATTATTTTTCTAACTTTAAATATGACTTTACTCGTTTTATTATGACTATCCTGTACACATTAACACTGCTGCCGTTCTCAAAATAATAATGTTCATCTTCAAAATGATCTTTAAAAATATATATTTAAGGGGATGAAATATAGGATTTTAGCGGAATTTTTCAAAGTTGTTCTCCTTTGAGTGAAGCCGTAATTCTATTCTAAAAAGTAACGGATTGAGAATGCTAGTGACGAGCATTTAATAACGAGCATCGAGCTTGAAGATGCTAGCTTTTCGGTGCATACAAATCGATATTTAATATTAAAAATATTAAACTACCAAAATTAGAATGCTCATGGCTACATGGTTAGAGTATCCCCGGCCAAGTCATACCAAAGACTATAAAAATGCATAACCTCAGCATCAAAGGTTGGAATTAGGGGTTAAATCACCTAAATGATTCCCGAGCACGGTCACCGCTGCTGCTCACTGCTCCCCTCACCTCCCAGGGGGTGGAACAAGGGAATGGGTCAAATGCAGAGAGTAATTTCACCACAACTAATGTGTGTGTGTGGTACTTTAACTTTTTAACTTAAATTAAAACAATAATTATTAGCTTGTAAATAGCCTTGGGATGCCAATATTTTGGTTGGGGACACTTCAGGCTAGGAAGCAAAGCTTGTGCTTAGCTTAGCTTAGCTAGCGACAAGTCATATTGCACACTATTTTCTATAAAAATGCAACTTTTTGATTAAAAACAACAAACTGCTTTTTTCCTATAATATTTCAAATTTATTTTCTTTTTTTAATTGCAACGTTAGTTTCTTTCCTTGTAATGCGGCCCGAGTTCTATTCTATAAAGTACTAAATTGGGAATCCTACAGCGACTAGCATTTGGAGGCTAGCATTTAGCTTTAAGGCGCTAATTTGTGGCCCCTCACAAACATTAAAACATGTTTTATTAAGACCTTAACATTAAACTACCAGAATGAAAACACAAACATTATAATGCTATTCATTACCTTGTACAAACCCCGTTTCCATATGAGTTGGGAAATTGTTTTAGATGTAAATATAAACGGAATACAATGATTTGCAAATCATTTTCAACT
>NC_084556.2:10455000-10457500 GCF_033978685.3 Nerophis lumbriciformis
AATTTCCATCAAGGAAATATACCCTTTCACACAGGCATTGTTTTAAGCGGAAACAATGGCATTATTATATGGTGACAGCTGCTTTCAGCACAACATGACGGGAGAAGTCTTTCGTGTTCAAATTCACACCGAGCTTTAGGCATTGTGGAATAATACCCTTTCACACAGTTGTTTTTTTTGAGAGGAAAATAGTTGGTTCAACATAATTGGATTGTGTCAACTGCTTTCAGCGCAACAGGGCGGTAGATGTTTGATGTCCAACTTCACACCAAAGTACAAATAGTCGACGCCCCGCCCCTGTTACACCACTGTAGGTTAAAAAAAGGATACAGTTTAGCTTCAAAAGTGCCACAAAAGTCGGCACATGGGACCCGTAACAGTAAATGTGCATTTCACACAGAACCCAGCAAAAGAGAGACATTGCCGTAACTTTGCTACGTCACAGCGACAATCAAATAAGGTGTTAAAACAGGGGTGTCAAACTCATTTTAGAAAAATCACAGCACGGTAACTTAAAAATAAAGACAACTTCAGATTATGTTTTCTTTGTTTAAAAATAGAACAATCACATTCTGAAAATGTACAAATCATAATGTTTTTTTTTTGTTTTTTTTTACACTTACATGTTGCGGTTAATAGTATTCTATCTTTATTGGTCGTTATTTATACTTTCTGAATGAATTATGTGATAATGTTTATCAGTCAACTCATTGGTGTTATTTTCAATCAATCAAGATAAAAAAAATATCAAAATCCAGATGTACTAACATCATGTCGTTTATTTTTTTTTTTTTTTACTTATATGGCATAATCTACATCAGGGGTCCCCAAACTTTTTGACTCGGGGGCCGCATTGGGTTAAAAAAATTTGGCCGGGGCCGGGCGTGTATGTGTATATATATATATATGTATGTGTGGGGAAAAAAAAAAATCACAAGACTATTTCATCTCTACAGGCCTGTTTCATGAGGGGGGGTACCCTCAATCGTCAGGAGAAAAAAAAAAAAAAAAAAAAAAAAAAAAATCTGACGATTGAGGGTACCCCCCCTCATGAAACAGGCCTGTAGAGATGAAATAGTCTTGTGATTTTTTTTTTCCCCACACATACATATATTGCGCTCTACTACGGTATCGAGCACTATTTTTTGGATAACCTTATTAAGACATATGTATATATATATATATATATATATATATATATATATATATATACACATATGTATACATATACATATATATATACACACACATATGTATATATATATATACATATAAATATACATATATATATATACATACATATATATGTACATATATATACATATATATATACACATACATATATACACACATATATATATATATATATATATATACACACACATATATGTACATACATACATATACTGTATATATACATATATATACTGTATATATACATTATATATATATATATATATATATTACATACGCATTGTCTTTATAATCTGTTTTGTCATTTAACATCAATTAACACTGATGTTCATCAACATTTAACCTTGTCACGTTATCGATGGGAAAATTCATTTTTAGACAGTATGATTGGCATCTATGTAGATTCTACATAGATGCAAATAATTGCTATAGCGACATCTACTGGACACATTTACAACAGCAGTTTCTTTCATTCAAAAATGTCGGCTCATTTTTATACTCAGCAAATCTGTTCTTTTACGTTTGACACCCCTGTGTTAAAACTTAACCAGTTTGGATACCGTTTCAAACAGGCGCCGTCTCGCATCTGTTACTACGTCTAGATTTAATTTGTCCTAACATTTTTGTCTCCGTTCACACATTAATGGGACGAAGTTGAAGCAATATTTTCACATTTTCCCGACAAAAACAACACGCAGCACCTATAATTCCACAAATGTCGCTCACGTCACTGAAATTCGTCCCCAAATGGCCACCAGGGGTCACTGTGGTTGAAGGTCCTGTATGGCGCGGTTTTGGCTTTTTTTGAATGAAAACATCACAGGTTGCTCAAGTCGATGGCGTGGAGGCGCTCAAGCGAGCTCGTTCCGAAACGTCCGAATGTCCAAAGTTCGCTCCTAAAGCATCAGGCACTTAACGTTAAGTACTTTTACACGAATGTGCGTGCCGTTCAAGACCAATGGATGCTGTAGCGTGCAAAAACACTGGATATAACAACTCTCAACATGCATACAGAAAATGTAAACAATGAAATATTGAAGAAAATAACAATAAATCATACCTAAGCTTAAATAATTAGGAAAAAAAGACTAAACATGCTCCTAAACTACAAAATTGCCCCCTCCTTCCCGTTTTAATAACCCAGCCTGAGTGGCGTATTGTTCAACATAAAAAAGAAAAAAGAAAAAAATGCAAGAAAACAAAAATAAACTGGCACATGTTGGACCTCGACTTAAGGCAGAGTAACTTGTTGAGATGGCAACAACATCAAGTCGGAGAATTGAAAACTCACATTTGCTCTACTCGA
>NC_084556.2:10462500-10552500 GCF_033978685.3 Nerophis lumbriciformis
CTAATATGATGCAGTTTAAGAAACTGTTCAAACTTAAAGTGTTAAAGTACAAAAAAGGTGAATCCTGAGAAATATTTTAAACGTGATTGACAAATGAGATAATGATCATAAAGTAAGATGGATAAGATTATTTAACTATTTTATTATTTATGAAGTAAATTGTGTATAAATGGAAAATAGGAATATGTGTAAGTAACTGCTATAGAAAAGGAAAAGGGATGGGATGAAATAAGCCTTGCTTCTTACTACCGGTACTACTTTTCGAACATGTAAAGATAAACTGAAACAATGTGATGCATCATACTCTAATTAGATGCATGTTCAAAAACGATGACTGCACGATTTTGAAAAAATAAAAATAACTGCGATTTTTCTCTCTCCAAAATTGCGCTTGAAGATTTTTATATTTTATACATAAAAATGCATAAAACTGCAAAAATAAGAAGCGAAGGAAGAATACGTTACTTTTAGACTGCCATTCAACATATTCTTGTCTTAAGGTGCCACACATTAGCACAATATGGAATAATTCATTTTCAAAAATATTTGGCTTTATGCAGAGCAGACAGACTCAGAGCTTTTAACTATAAAACCCAAAACCAGTGAAGTTGGCATGATGTGTAAATCGTAAATAAAAACAGGATACTATGAATTATATTCACTTGAATAGACTGCAAAGACAGGATACTTAGCGTTCGAACTGGTAAACGTTGTAATTTTTTGCAAATATTAGCTCATTTGGAATTTGATGCCTGCAACATGTTTCAAAAAAGCTAGCACAAGTGGCAAAAAAGACTGAGAAAGTTGAGGAATGCTCATCAAACGCTTATTTGGAACATACTACAGGTGAACAGACTAATTGGGAACAAGTGTGCGCCATGATTGGGAATAAAAGCAGCTTCCATGAAATGTTCAGTCCTTCACAAACAAGGATGGGGCAAGGGTCACCACTTTGTGAAAAAATTGTAGAACAGTTTAAGAACAACATTTCTCAACGAGCTATTAAAAGGAATTTAGGGATTTCACCATCTACGGCCCCTAACATCATCAAAAGGTTCAGAGAATCTGGATAAATCCCTGCACGTAAGGGGCAATGCCCTAACTTTCGATCCCTCGGGCAGTACTGCATCAAAAAGCGACATCAGTGTGTAAAGGTTATCACCACATGGGCTCAGGAACAATTCAGAAAACCACTGTCAGTAACTACAGTTCGTCGCTACATCTGTAATTGCAAGTTAAAACTCTACTATCCAAAACGAAAGCCATTTATCAAAAACACCCAGAAACGCTGCAGGCTTCACTGGGCCCAAGCTCATCTAAGATGGACTGATGCAATGTGGAAAAGTGTTCTGTGGTCTGACGAGTCCACATTTCAAATGGAAACTGTGGACGTCATGTCCTCCGGACCAAAGAGGAAAAGAACCATCCGGACTGTTATAGGCGCAAAGTTTAAAACCCAGCGTCTGTGATGGTATGGGGGTGTATTAGTGCCCAAGACATGGGTAACTTACACATCTGTGAAGGCACCATTAATGCTGAAAGGTACATACAGGTTTTGGAGCAACATATGTTGCCAACCAAGCAACGTCTTTTTCATGGACGTCCCTGCTTATTTCAGCAAGACAATGCCAGGCCACATTCTGCACGTGTTACAACAGCGTGGCTTTGTAGTAAAAGTCTGCGGGTACTAGACTGGCCTGCCTGTAATCCAGACCTGTCTCCCATTGTAAAAGTGAAGATGAAGTCCGGAGAGCCCGGACTGTTGAACAACTTAAGCTGTGCATCAAGCAAGATTGGGTAAGAATTCCACCTGAAAAGCTTAAAAAATTGGTCTCAGTTCCCAAACGTTTACTGAGTGTTGTTAAAAGGAAAGGCCATGTAACACAGTGGTAAAAATGCCCACGTGCCAACTTTTTTGCAATGTGTTGCTGCCATTAAATTCTAAGTTAATGATTGTTTACAAAAAAAAATACGTTTCTCAGTTCGAACATTAAATATCTTGTCTTTGCAGTGTATTCAATTGATATAAGTTGAAAAGGATTTGCAAATCATTGTATTCTGTTTTTATGTACGAATTACACAAAGTGCCAACTTCACTGGTTTTGTGTTTTGTACATCATGCTATATACTATACTATAAACTATATACAGGGTCTCTGCAGGTTTCAACATGTCAAATTTAAGACTTTTTAAGACTTTTTTAAGACCATCTTGAAAATAATTTCACATCCATACGGACAAAAAACACGACAGAGTAAAATCAATGAATTTTAAGTTTATAAATTAATTTACTGCTCTTTCACATTGGAAAACAACATGGTTAAACTAACTAAATACACCAGGAGCTTCTCTAGTGTAAACTAACTGAAAAAAATATTAGCAAACATCGTAACAGCCAATTTTCAGATTTGCCATAGAAGTGTTTTCTTGCAAAAGGTGCAGTGCGCTTCCTATTAAGTGTTTTTATGTAACATCAACATCAGCAATGGTCGAGGAAAGCACAACAATGTATTGTCTGTGAAAGGGACAGTTAGCATCTCTGCTAAAGCTAAATGGTTAACTTTGGTAATGTTTTTTTTGTCTATCAGAATTGAGCAAAGCAATAAAAACATCTAAAGTTCTACTGTATCTGCACAAAGTTGTGAAAAACAGTGTGTGCAGACAGAGTGATTGTCTAAAAAGAAGGAAGGTGATTATGGCTTGCAAGCCTCAAACAGAATTTGGATGTGAATAATGTGGATAACATTCAAATGTGCTCAGCTCATTTTGTATCTGGTGTGTATGGATACATTTTTACCGTTTTTTTGTGCCTTTTTTTTTTGTAAACATATTGCTAATACACAAAGACTACGGTAGTCTTTATTTAGGCATGACAAGATGACATTCACAAATCTCCTTTGCTTTCCTGACCCCACAATAAGATGAGTGTAAACATTAAACAGGCAACCGCTTTTAATGTTGGTTGCTGTATAAACTTGGAGAAAAGATTACGGTAGGCATTAGAAGCTGACCTGAAATTATTGGAACAAATAATTAGGGATTATGTTCGTTAAGAAATTATCAAGTTCGAGCCCATTATCGAAACCTCTTATCGAACCGATTCCTTATCGAATCTCTTATCGAATCCAGATAGGTTGTTGTGTGTGCAAGCCATAGATGTTAAGTGACTGGGCCGGCATGCTGTTTATATGAAGGAAAAGCGGACGTGACTGAGGACAGCATGCGGCCGTTATAGGGTGAAGGTTTCAGGTGAGAGAGGACGCTAAAGGCACGGCCCCAGTGAGCATATAGAGCTGCTATGTGCGTTGTAAATTTAAAAATTGCCGACAAATACATCACCAACATGGACGAGGTGCCGCTCACTTTCGACATCCCGGTGAAGCACACAGTGGAGAAGAAGGGGACCAGCACGGTAGCAAATCGATACGCACAACGGGGCAAGAGAAGTCGGCTTATACTGTTGTGCTAGCTTGCTATGCTAATGGACAACGAGACTGACTTTGAAAATGAGGAGAGGGAATCTGGCATGTTTGATGGAGAACTTGCCCAGCTGTTCATTTCGAACACAGAGGACTTTGATGGATTTGTGGATGAGGATTGATCACAAAATAATGTGAGTACATTGAAAAATACTTCAATAAAGTACAACCAAACTCAGCTTTGCTCCTGCTGCCTTTTTAAAACAGCGTCCATGCATGCTAGCGTATGTTTTAAGCTAGCGTATGTTTAACCATGCCTGCGCCCAAAAATACGCTGCGCCTTATTTATGCATTAAATACAGAAATAGCACCCGTAACTGACACGGCACCTTTTAATACGGTGCGCTCTATGGTCGCAAAAATACGGTATAGTGGCTTCGATAACGGTAACCGGTTCTCAAAAAGGGATTCGAATCCATGGAATCAGTTCTTTTCTTATCGAACAATCAGGAGAACCGGTTTAGAACATCATCCCTACAAATAATAGAAATAATATAAGAGACTTATATTTTTTATTTAATAGTTTTACTGCTGAGTACACTACTATCACAGAGAAATTAGCGTGTGCTCACTGTATGCAATAGTATGATTTCACTACTAAACATCTCATATTGATCTCCTTCGGCAATTGGCGCCACCTAACCCACATAACACTCCTTTGGGGGGGGTTACGTTTATCTTTGTAAAGTTGTGCAAGTGTTTGTGGCATTTCAGCATCTTTTGACACGGACTTATCCCGGATTTTTGACCTTTACATTATCATTCCATTCTCTTTCACCGCCATGTTTACAAACGCTTCCCTCCTCGATGGCTGCACATCTGGGTACTAAACACTTTAGACGTTTCCATCCACCGGCTTCAACCATGCATTAAATTGATCGATCAGGAGACACAAATCGTTAACTTTTACTTAATTTTGACTACTTTTAGGCATTTTAAGGCCTAAATCAAAATTATTGGATTTAAGACTTTTTTTAAAAACTTTTTAAGACCCCGCGGATACCCTGGTATATACACCCATATAAAATATAAAGTGTTTATAGTGTCATGTAATCATAACATATAATAATAATACAAGCTCGGGATAGTCTCCTGCTGGCCCCACTATGGACTGGACTCTCACAATTATGTTAGATCCACTATGGACTGGATGTCCATTGCATCCGGTCTCCCCTAGAGGGGGGTGGTGGGGTGGGGGTGTCACCCACTTCTGCGGTCCTCTCCAAGGTTTTTCATAGTCATTCATATTGACATCCCACTGGGTTGTGAGTTTTTCCTTGCCCTTATGTGGGCTACCCACTTCTGCGGTCCTCTCCAAGGTTTTTCATAGTCATTCATATTGACATCCCACTGGGTTGTGAGTTTTTCCTTGCCCTTATGTGGGCTCTGAACCGAGGATGTCGTTGTGGCTTGTGCAGCCCTTTGAGACACTTGTGATTTAGGGCTATATACAGTGTAAATAAACATTGATTGATTGATTGACTGAAGTAACCATTTTAAAGGATATAAACTTGTATTTCTCATTACTGTAGAATTGTTTACCAATGTACTTACATTCCAATGTACTGGAAGGTAAGTAACTTTTAGTTATCCTAAATGAATAAACAAACAAAAAAATAAAAATGGACTCATCTCTGTAAGCAAAAATGTAACTAAAATATTGAACCAAAAAACTATGTCTCGTTGTCTTTTTTTAGTTGTTGCCCTCACTGGATCAAGGCATTCTTGCTAGTTCGTCCGTGTTTGTAGGCTCGTATGGCCTATACGGGATGAAGCTGATATATTGCCACAATGGGACATTTGACTTTGTAATCATATTTTTTCCACTTCATTTTGTTACTTTGCAGAACTTGTCACTACCGAGTTGCGTATTGGGAGGCAATGTCCGTTTGTAAGCGAGTGGTCTTGCTCTACGCCTACCAAGACAAAAATTGTGAATGAGTGAAAAAAGGGCTCACTCTGTTGAGTTAATTCTACTGTTAAATAAACACACTCGGGTGCTGCCACTTTAAAATAATTTGGTTCAATAATATTCAAATAATAATTACTGTATAGCATAAATTCATTTCCATACATAAATAAGAATAACAGACCAGATTATATGTTACAGACTATGTATCTTCCTGGCACTAAACCTGCAAATACCTGTTCTTCCCAGGTTTCTCGAAGTTTACATTTTCACACTTTGCACTATTTTGTTGAACTTTATTGGGAATTTATTACATATTCCTTATTTGTGCACTCTAAAGGGGTTATTGTTAAGTGTATATTGTGATTTTAGAATTTTGTTTACATTTACTGATTGTTTTCCGTGGTTTCATTTTGTTTCTGCCTTGATAGCGAAAGGGATATTAGAGGAAGGTTACATTTAAAAATAAAATGATAATATTTATAATTTGTCTCCTGGTCCATATTGTCTAAAGGTCATAAAAATATAAATAAGTAACGACATCGACCAATATACAAACTTATATCGTGATACAGTTTTTAGCCATATCCCCCAACACCTAAACGTAATATAGTAATAAAATACAGCCAAATTAGGAGCCTTTGTAAACAATTTTGAAATGGTTCCATTATCATTAACATACCAAATAATATATTATGAGATCGCAGGAGGCTGCAATATATATTGTGATATACATTTTAGGCCATATTGCCTATTCCAGTATATTCTTTGGAATATAAATAATGTAAGTGTCTTTCCAATAGTGCTACCCTATTGACAGTAAAAAGTGCAAAAGAGTGCAGAAGGCAGTACATTTAGTTTATGTTTTCCTAAATAACAGAAAATTGTTCATATTCAACATTGTGTTTACTTTTGAGGCGGTAAAACACATTAGTCGTAGTACTGCACTTTGCTGGAATTGTTCCCCCACACACTCTGCAGTGTATAGTTTTATGCTGATGTGGGATGTCTTGAATTCAACTGATGGATATTGCATCATTATTTTTTTTCATACCCGTATCTCCTGTTCACTTTCTACCATTTACTAATTACATCAACAATGCATTGCAGCTTGTTACAGGTTTTTGCTCTCAATTTTGCACATTAGCACTAGAGTGCATCATTAACATGGATGGAATTAATTTTTTTATCATGGCCAACAATATATGGTTTTTATTGCATATGGTGTCTATCGCCCTTTAGTACTGCTAATTGTTTAATTCAAAGTGTAAAAAAACAGGTCTTAAAACATTTGAGGGCTTACTTGATGTACGCTGCTGGGTGTCACCCCGTTAGTGCCGATTCGGGCAGGAAGGAGAGGTCTCAGAGACACGACACTTGCTGCCTTTGCTTGCTGCTGAGCCAGCACTTTCGCCTGAGCAATCAGCGTGGCCTTGTTCCGTTTGCCTGGCGGTCTGCCTCGGCCTCGCTTTATTACCACCGTGCCATCTAAGTTGGTGACCTGTTTGGAACAAAATATTGACACAGAAGTTTTTCATTCAGTGGGATCATCATTCAGTTGGATTCGCTGTTGCCATACAAATGGTCATAGGTACCGGTATACAGTATTACAATATTACTAGGGATGTCCGATAATGGCTTTTTGCCGATATCCGATATTGTCCAACTCTTTAATTACCGATACCGATAACAGATATATGCAGTCGTGGAATTAACACATTATTATGCCTAATTTGGACAACCAGGTATGGTGAAGATAAGGTACTTTTAAAATAAATAAATAAAATAAGATAAATAAATTAAAAACAATTTCTTGAATAAAAAAAAGTAAAACAATATAAAACCAATTACATAGAAACTAGTATTTAATGAAAATTTGTAAAATTAACTGTTAAAGGTTAGTACTATTAGAGGACCAGCAGCACGCACAATCATGTGTGCTTACGGACTGTATCCCTTGCAGACTGTATTGCTATATATTGATATATAATGTAGGAACCTAATTATTAATAACAGAAAGAAACAACCCTTTTGTGTGAATGAGTGTGAATGAGTGTAAATGGGGGAGGGAGATTTTTTGGGTTGGTGCACTAATTGTAAGTGTATCTTGTGTTTTTTATGTTGATTTAATTAAAAAAAACAAAAAACAAAAACAAGCAAAAAAAAACCCCGATACCGATAATAAAAAAACGATACCGATAATTTACGATATTACATTTTAACACATTTAACACATTTTAACACATTTAACACATTTACCGATAATATCGGCAGGCCGATATTATGGGACATCCCTAAATATTACAGTTGCTGTATTTGTGAATACTACTTTTGAGTTAGTTTCAACAAAACAACTGTTGAATTCTGAAATATTACACTCAATTTTAAGATGTATAGCTTTTGACAAGACAATAACAGAGCAATTGATTACAGGGACAGAAACTCAAGTGACAGTAAGGGGAGTACTGCATATAGATTGAGTTAACAGAATTGTGAAGATTATTTAAAACCACAACTGGTCAGCACAAGATTTAAAATGCAACATACGCTACTGCACTGAGATTGAATCAAAATGTTATCAACACAGTCTTTTATTATGTCACTAGTTACTTTTGTAACACTTTACAATATTGGTTTTATTACATGATTTAAACCAGGGGTGTCAAACTCAAATACAGAGTGGGCCAAAATTTAAAACTGAACAAAGCCGCGGGCCAAGGTTGAACAAATTAACCTTTTTGATAGGGACCCAAACAAGTTTTGCATTAAATATTGAACAAGCGAGGCTTATATAATTTTATAGTGACATGCAAAATCGAGTTTCAAATAATAATAATAATAATTAAAAAATATCAATGGCATATCAAATACAATTTAAATAAAAATTGAATGCCTCTTTTCTATTTGCAGCCTTCTGAGGTAAATATCAACATTAACTTTTTCCACAGGCTAATAAATTTGAAAACAAAATAATGAATAAACCAACCATTCAGGACTTTAAACTGCTCAGTTTGCAACACACTGATCTAATCTGATGTGCCAAAGCCAGATACCTGCCATCTTTTCTTGGATGCTAGTTCATTAATATCAGGGCTCAGGCTTTGAGCTGAGGCATCCCTCATTATCGAATGAAGGTGTTCATCAGTCATTATATCTCGTATTCCACAGTCTTGGGGGCGTGCCTTACAGGCACTGCTTTTAACGTCCTCTACGAGCTGACGTCACGTCCGCTTTTCATCCCTTCTAACAACGTGCCCGCCCAGTCACAAGATATGAGCGGCTCCTGTACGTACACACACGTAAATGCAAAGCATACTTCATCAACAGCGATACAGTTTACACTGAGAGTGGCCGTATAAGCAACTTTAACATTGTTAGAAATATACGCCACACTGTCAAACCACACCAAACAAGAATGACAAACACATTTTGGGAGAACATCCTCACAGTAACACAACATAAACACAACAGAACAAATACCGGTACCCAGAACCATTTGCAGCACTAACTCTTCCGGGATACTACAATATACACCCCCGCTACCTCCAAACCCCGCCCCCCCCCCCCCCCCCCCCACACACACACATACATACACACACCTTGTAGCGTCCCGGAAGAATTAGTGCTGCAAAGGGTTCTTGGTAATTGGTCTGTTGTGTTTATGTTGTGTTACTGTGCGGATGTTCTCTCGAAATGTGTTTATCATTCTTGTTTGGTGTGGATTCACAGTGTGGCGTATATTTCTAACAATGTTCAAGGTTTTTATACTGGCACCCTCAGTGTAACCTGTATCGCTGAAGATCAAGTATGCGTTGCATTCACTTCTGTGTGCGTGCCACAGCCGCACATATTATGTAACTGAGCCAGCACTCGTTGGACTGGACGAAAAGGGGACGTTACAATTCTCGGGAAGGGCACTGAAATTTGGGAGTCTCCCGGGAGGTTTGGCAAGTATGAGAATTAGCGGTATACCGCGGCAGCGCCGCTGTATATAATCGGCGGGCAAGCTCTAGTGTTTATTTGATATCACCTCACGGGCCAAGTGAAATTACCGGTACACGGCGGGCCAAACCTGGTCCGCGGGCCAGAGTTTGACACCCATGATTTAAACAATCTTCAGCCTTACAAATGCAAATTCTTCTCTGCAGGTGGTTACTAGGTAAAGTTAATTGTTAGGGGTGCCCTGATCAACATTCCGATCCGATACTTTGACAACAGATTATAGTACTGAAACTGTTTTATAGCAAGTAACTAAAGTAAACACAATAACACATTTTTATGAATCTTATCTAATTCCATTTAGAATTTGCTAGAATTGTTGTAAATCAGATGATTTTATTAAATGTGTGGTATTGAACGCTACATAAAAAAATTAGGGGTTCAGTGCACAATAACTAAACAAAAGCGAAAACTATTATTGGCTCTAATTTAAATAATATGGGTTTTGCCTTCACGGTAGGCAGCACGGTGGAAGAGGGGTTAGTGCGCCTGCCTCACAATACTAAGGTCCTGAGTAGTCGTGAGTTCAATCCCGGTCTTTCTGTGTAGAGTTTGCATATTCTCCCCATGACTGCGTGGGTTCCTTCCGGGTACTCTGGCTTCCTCCCACCTCCAAAGACATGCACCTGGGGATAGGTTGATTGGCAACACTAAATTGGCCCTAGTGTGTGAATGTTGTCTGTCTATCTGTGTTGGCCCTGTGATGAGGTGGCGACTTGTAGGGTGTACCCCGCCTTCCGCCCGATTGTAGCTGAGATAGTCTCCAGCACCCCCCGCGACCTCGAAGGGAATAAGCGGTAGAAAATGGATGGATGGGGTTTTTCCTTCAAAGCCTTCTTGTATCCAGAGATGTACTCATTTAGTTTGTAAACAATAGTAACAAAAAATATTCTATAATAATAATAAAAAGAAAAAATGTCGATCTTATCACTTCAGTATCACTTATATGCTATTACTCTACTAGTTATCAACATTTGGATCTATTACCAGTACTTTACATTGAAGCTTTAATGGTTAGCTCATAAGCCGATCGCCAATCAGTTAAAAAAAAAAAGGCTAATTTTATCCCCTGATCCGATCCCAATCAATTGTTATTCTTTTACTGAAGAGTAAAACGAAGGTTGCTGTTTAGGGTGCTTATTTGTTCAAAAAGATGACGTACATGGCAGTTACCGGTATTAGGGACAAAAGGTCTTTTAGAGTAGAGGAACAAGTGTTTTTCTTACAGTGCCAGTAGGGGGAGTGACAGTCATCTTGTCTTTCACTTTAGGTCCGGGTTTTCTGCCCCGTGGAAGTGGCTTCCTCCCTCTGATCCCTTTGGGCTTCACAGGCAAGGAGGATACTGGGATTTTGAGTTCCATGCCTCCCGCTCGCAAGTGCTCTTCATAAGGGAGCATCAGCCTGAGAAAAAATTAACTATTATATACCTGTATATATATACACACTCACATATACTATAACTATATACTACAAGAATTATTCAAAGAGCGCATCAGTCGGACCTCTCGTAGTGTCTCCTGGTGCAGGTTGCAGCGCTGGTGCTGCCGGGACATCCTCCCAACTCGTTGTAAACTATTTTCCACAAACGGTCTGATGTCACCTGGGACACAAAGCAGTAAGTATAATTCCACTGCTCCATCATATTTGTGGGTATTTGAGAAATTAATTAAGACATGAAATTTTCTTAGCAATTATATTTTTTTGAGAAAATGAGCCGAAATAAAAAAAGCTTTACAATAAATACAAAGAGAAGTTCCAGCATTTCACAACAAAACTCCTTCTGTCCTCTCAATTCAGCTGCTGTACTGAAGCGATCTTTGTACTTTTGTAATGGAGACACGCGCACACACGCACACAAACTGATTAACAGACAGACGTCTCACCTTTTCATAACCTCCGAGTCGTCTGACCACTGAGTACATGAGGAAGAGGTCAACTGTGGTCAGGGCCAAGATGGACACGGCAGGTAACACATGCAAAATAGAACAAATACATTCAGCAAACACAATCAGAGGATTCATTTTACGCTTGGGACAAACTCACTCTTCTTGAAGCCAAGGTTGGGCACTTTGTGGATAGGCGAGCCAAGGTGGTCCATGAAGGAGAAGAGCTCATCCAGGAACAGCTGCTCGTCAGGGTGAGGGAGCCAGCTGTCCTCGCCGCCCTCCTCCACACTGCCCATTACGTTCTCCTGAGAGGAAAACATTATAGTTGGATGAGAAACAATACAAAGAAGCATTGTTCTTCTTTGGCTTGTACTAGACGGCTAATAATGCAGCTAATGGGAGTCATTTATCCTGCCCATAAAGCCCTCTAAATTTTTTTCCAAAACTGCCAATAATACTCCACTTAAATGTCGTGACCTGTATGAATATTAACCAAGTATTAGCGACATTGTTATTATAAGTTTTAATGCCAAAAAACTACTTTTAGCAGCGCCTTGATTGCAGAGAGGTAACTAGCTTATGCAGCTATTGACATACTGAGCCAGTGAGCTGCTGCATTGTCTCTGAGTTGGTGAAAGTTTGTGCTAGATTACAAATCATGCATCAAACGTGTATAGTAGAAGGATGTGGCCACTGTGAAATTGGTCAACTTTGACATTGAATTTAGCCCCGCAGACCACATGACGCTCATTTGGATCAACTTTTAAAAACATTTTTACCTAAGAGAATTATGCCAAATTCATCATCCAAATGGAAAATACAAGTCTTGAGAGTGGACCTTGTACAGGAAGTGATTGTTTTATTATATTTAGAGTTCTTGTTTTGTATTTGATAATTCTGCTACCGTACATGATGCTTAGTGTTTTACTAAAGCTGGATCTGTTTAGCAGAGCTTCTAAACCTGATAGCTCATCCTCTTTATATGCAGGATCAACAATGTAAGGGTTCTGGATCATCATTTGTCTCAAGGTAAGCGTTGTTGTCTCACATGAAGTCTGCCAGGATTAGTAAAACTTGTATTTTGATGAAGAAAATAACGTACGCTGTGATGCGATGTGAAATCATATGCCGCCGTGTGCTTATAATGACCAAAATACGCAATTGTTGCATGTTCTTATGAATATGCCTGGTACTACATGAAATATATACTTTTATCAAGTATAAAAAAGGTTGATGGAGGCTTTTAGATGTTTTTTAGAGTGCTTTATAGGCGGAATAGATAGAATCCCCAACACCTACATTGTTCGCCATCTAACTGTATATTACAAATTAGAATGACATACAGATTGTGAATGATAGGCAAAACACAAAACAAAAGTCCTTAAATATTTTTCGTAAATTACATGATGTCTGGCCAGGTTTTGAACAATCAGACTGGAGAAGCATGAAAACAAGTGAGTACAAAAAATCTACTGCATAAAAAATTAAAAAAAAGATCTACCTTCATCCTCTCAATCCAAGATTCTGACTGACTACAAGTTGAACCGTCTTTGCCTCTTCTTTTACGAGGCCGTCCTCTGAGACTGAGTGATGGACACCCTGCAGCGAAAACACATAATCACTTGTGTCAACATAACATTAAATGTGACTACAATGCTTTTCAGATGCATGTTGGGAAACTCACTGAACTGCCAGGAAAAGCTAACGCTGTTTTCCAGCGTCGGGTGGTTAAAAGTGTCTCTGCAGTACATCAAGCGGATGCTTGGCGTTACTCGGACGCCACCCAGGGCCAATAGGTGGGCATCCTGTAACGCCGACCCCCTTGCACCGTCGTGGATGCGCCTCTGCAGGGAGCGGAAGCGGCAGTACTGCGGGTAGCTCAGTACTTTGACACTCTGAGAGTCCGTTACACCATCTACAGGACAAAAGCAAGACAGAAAAAGTAAGGATAAGTGTACTTTTGGTGTTGGCCTGATTTGCTCTGTGCATTTTTTACTCTCAGTCTTGCAGTCTGTTGATGTTTTGTTGTTGCCACCACCATCATCATTGCTCTGTGGCGGTTTGTGGAGCCCATTAAGGATACAGGGAGCTATTTTTGACCTGCTGCTCCAACCTGCTGGCTCTGCACATGACCACCGCACCAGATCCTCCACACGTATCACCATCTTTCGGGACACTGCCAGAACCTCATCCTACACAAACACACAGCAAGTCATCAGTTGATGTATTATATTAAACTAATCTCATGGATTAGGCAAGTTTACAATCGGCTCAAAATAATAATAGAGTACTCTGTAAATTCAGAAATTAAAGGAAATTGGGGCATTTGGGGAAGAATTATTACATGTGTTAATTTCCAGTGTTTCCCATACATTCATTTATTTGTGGAGGCCTGCCATTGATACATTAAGACTGCCAGAATTAGATTATGCGCTACCCATTATGCCCTTGCTCATAAACATTTAAAGTGGACCTATTTTCTTTACCTATTGGTAGCTGTTTTTGTGTATTTGGGATGTGCATAAGTCCCGAAAATTTGAAATCAAACCATGGTGGCATCGGGAAGCTATTTGTAATACAATCTTGCCTTTTTTCATGCTTCCGCCAAACGAGCCATTTGGAATTTGCCAAATTTATAACGTTGTTCCCAGTTTTTATGTCAGCAGATAGGTCCATATATGGTAGAAACTTACCCGAAGAGCTTTGCGCAAGTCCACTATTGTAATTTGACGCTGTAGTCAATAAGCTCCTTCATTTTCTTTATCCTCTTGTTGTAGAGCAGACTGGCTGGTACATGCACCCTCTGCTGTTGCCATTTCTAATACAAAGTGGCGTATAGTAACCAACTTATCTGTCATTGATTGGACTCCTTATAGAAGCGCAAAAACTACAACATGGCTGGACAAGTAGGGGTGTAACAGTATTGTAGATACCACGGCATTTCAGTTTCAAAGTCTTCACAATAATACCGTGACGCCTGAAGGTATCAAACAAAAACTTGATGTATAATTTTTACCGTCACCTTAGCATTGGCCGGGTTTGAAAATGAACTACATCTCCCAGAAACCAGCGCGGGTGCCAAGGTGGGGTGGGGGCATTTGTTCCGAGTCAATGCGGAATTATTTTTTTGGACATTTCCTCAAAATCTATCCATTACTATTTGAGTTATGTTTGCAAAACAAAAAGACAAACAAACCCTGGCGAAAACATAACCTCTTTGGCGGAGGTAAGAAAGTCAATCAAAGTTTATTTATGAAGTCTGCGTTCTGCAAAGCAATGCGTGCCAGTTTTGTCTTGAGTCTTTTCAAAACGACACAGAGCCAGCCAGGCATATCGCACCGCACAGAGGTAATCACCAAAAAAATGTTCAATGCAGGAAATATGAGGAAAAGTACTTGATAAATCCTGAATCTATCTATTCATTTTTTCCACCGCTCGTCTCTGTCGCGATGTGCACTTTGGACAAGTTGCCTCCTCTTAAACTGTCATTCAGAAAATATATTTGAAGCCAGCAAAGCCAAACATCAGTTTGTGAGGTATATACATGATTAAAAGTTAAATTGTTAGTTAACAGCATATTCCAGACTGATATAAACATGTCCACTGTGGAGGACGCGGCTTCTCAGCAAGGAAAAATTGAAAGACATTTAAGTGTACATTGTTGTTTTACACTTGTTACACTGGATGTTTACATTGTCACTTTAAAGACACGCAACTGGAATTTTAATTTTTGCTTGAAACAGTAGATGTTGCAAAAATTCATCTTTGTAGTACCGGTAATATATATATATATATATATATATATATATATATATATATATATATATATATATATATATATATGATTACAACATTTTAGCATTATGTTTGTGTTCAATTACAGTAAATGTGTTTATCCTAAAAATTTCCTGCCACGTCATTTTACACACTAACATTTTGAAGTCTTTTTTTGTTGTTGTTGTACATATACCACACAGTAATATCGTACCGTGGCCTTAATACTGTGATTATATTGTACTGTGAGATTTTAATAGTTACATCCCTACTGACAAGTAGAAGACACGGTTGAAGTCAAGGCACATATAAAAGACCGCCCACAAAACAGCGCATCAAGAAGAGACGGTCAGAAAACGACTTGAAGACTGTCTGTAAAACAAACTATGCAATTTTTTGAACAAAGAACCCCCACTACATGTTATGTAGACCAAAAGGAAGAATTTTAAATGTATAAACACAATCACAATATGACTCCTTTAAATGGGACGTATGATGAATTTAATCTATATTTAAAGACATTTCCTTGTAGTCTAGATAGATTGTTAGGTTAAAGTTAAAGTTAAGTTAAAGTACCAATGATTGTCACACACACACCAGGTGTGGTGAAATTTGTCCTCTGCATTTGACCCATCCCCTTGTTCACCCCCTGGGAGGTGAGGGGCGCAGTGGGCAGCAGCGGTGGCCGCGCCCGGGAATCTTTTTTGGTGATTTAACCCCCAATTCCAACCCTTGATGCTGAGTGCCAAGCAGGGAGGTATATACATTTACACACACACATATATATATACATACATATATATATATATATATATATATATATATATATATATATATATATATATATATATATATATATATATATATATATATATATATATATATATATATATATATATATATATTAGGTGTGTAACGGTACACAAAAATTTCGGTTCGGTACGTACCTCAGTTTAGAGGTCACGGTTTGGTTAATTTTCGGTTCAGTAAGAAAACAACAAAATATAAATTTTTTGGTTATTTACCAAATTTGTAAACAATGGCTTTATCCTTTTAACATTGGGAACACTATAATAATTCTGCCCACGTTAATCAACATTAAACTGCCTCAAGTTGTTGCTCAGATTAAATAAAATGACAAAACTTTTCTTCTACATATAAAAAGTGCAACAAACAGTTTCAAGTCAACTCATCATGCTTAATTTATTACAGCATTTGGGAAGCCTGTAGTTGATTTTTATTATGTAAATGTTATATTTTTATCAACATGTCATAGCAGGCCATTCAAAACTAGGCTGCTGCATTACTAATGATTAATGTAACTATAGCTGAAAAAAATGGTACAATAGCAATAGGAGAGACTATTCATCCCTGAACACCATGGAGTTCATTTAGGCTTAATGATGGAGTTACATTATTATATCAACTATCAGAGACAGAAACTCTTCATTTAAATGATAAATGATAAATGGGTTGTACTTGTATAGCGCTTTTCTACCTTTAAAGGTACTCAAAGCGCTTTGACACTACTTCCACATTTACCCATTCACACACACATTCACACACTGATGGAGGGAGCTGCCATGCAAGGCGCTAACCAGCACCCATCAGGAGCAAGGGTGAAGTGTCTTGCTCAGGACACAACGGACATGACGAGGTTGGTACTAGGTGGGGATTGAACCAGGGACCCTCAGGTCGCGCACGGCCACTCTTCCACTGCGCCACATTTAACATAATGTCCTTTTTTGTTGCTTCAACACAGCTCAATCAACACAGAAAAAGGTCAAGTGAAATGACAGACAGGGCTTTGCTGTACGTAACACACACACACACATATATATACACAAATGTGATGCTTACATGCTAAACGCTAAGCACTGACTACATGCGCTCTGAATACGCACTGCTGATTGGCTGTTACCGCTCTGTTTGTAACCAATCAGATGGTTGTGTGGGTGGGACAATGCTGGGGAGACACACACACACACACACCCACACACACACACACACACACACACACACACACACACACACACACACAGACTGTCTTCATCTTCCACTACAGTCACTTTTATAACCTGTTTTTTGAGTCTATCTGCAAGATTTTCCCAAATTGCTAATCAAACCACGCTTCACCCTCTCCGAAATAATCCAAATTTATCTTTTCAAAATGTAAACCATTAAAATATATTTCTTAAAGTAGTCACCACATTTTTTTCCCAGACACGGTCGAAAATAAACTTCATAAAACATTATAAAGCTTTAACCGGTCACAACATTAGGTACACCTGTGCAATCTCACATTGGTGTCGATATGCATATAGCACAATTAGATGCAAATACTTTATCTTATCTTATTGTGTTTCCTCAGTCTGAGAGCACCAGTATCCAACATTGTAACATTTGTAAGTCAGAAAAGACAATATTCATCATAGGTCGTCTTTAATGAGACTGCCTAGAATTCAGCTTGTTGTTACAACGCCTCCTCTGTACAGTAGATTGGATCCCGACTCTGCTCCTTTACACAATAAAAAAAGAGAAAATGTAACAGGAGCGGGGGATCAGTATTGCCAATTTAACAACTTTGTCGAGTATTCAGACTTCCCTATATTTTTCAAAAAAAGCAAATAGCAACATTTTCTGGTCTTATAGGACAATGTTAGAGGTCAACATAAAAGCACGTATCACTCTTCTCACCAAGCTGTGGGTCCTGATATATTAATTTGTATTTATGTGGGCTTTGTACCGAGGATGTCGTTGTGGCTTGTGCAGCCCTTTGAGACACTTGTGATTTAGGGCTATATAAATAAACATTGATTGATTGATTTCTTAATTATTTATTTGTTGTCTTGCTTTTCACGTTTGTTTTCTCACATGAGAAACAGATTAGACAAATGACGTCATTTACCACCCCCCACAACCAGTCTACTATACATTCGTACAGTAAATACCTAGTTAAAGTTTGGTAACAACTGGACAAATAATCTCAGGCAGGTTTGTTTTCGTAGGAACTCTCAAATGAACAAAAATGATCCTGAAAAGGTATCTTCAAACAGAAATGGTTGACTTCCTGTTCTTTTTATGGCATGGATTCTTAATGCTGCGCATTTGCTAATGATAGAGGGGCCTACCAAATGTTGTGTTGCTAAGCATCTTTTCGCAAAATAATGTTTTTATAGAAGTAAATAAATACACTAGACTTGTTAGACAGCAGTGCTCGCCGCTTGCCTGATTTTGGGATATTCAAGGTTCACTGGAAAATATTTCCTTTGGGGGTTTGTCACACAGACTGTGCTTCTTAAAAAGGTCGTCTGTGAATAAAAAAATGTAGGAGGGAATGTAGAGTGTACAGTGGATGTGAAACTGTCTTTATAGCTGCCCCCCTGTACCCTCACTCCGACTTTCCACTTACCCTGGTGGGAGTTCCAACATTTTTGCCCCCACGGTAGCCAGGTGTGAGCTCATTAACACACACCGTGTGGCAGGCAGAAGGGGGGATTCGTACACAAAAATCCACATTAACGCAGATATGATGATCTCTAAAGTCAGGCTGATTTACAGTTTTGTGCTACAGCCTATTCCATAGTGCATCACCGTGGCCAGGATTGTCGTTTCTACATTGTAATGCTCATTTGTGAGATGTTAGTTTCTTCTTGTAGTTCAAACAATGGCTTTATGGTCCACCTTACATGGCATACTTGACGTTATCATATGAAGTTTGCAGTACCGATAGTGTATATTATTTTACTGCCACAAAGGCATAAAAACAAGTGTCAATTAAAAATATTTCTTTAATACACTATTTATGTGTAAACGAGTGAATAAAATACTCTTGAAGGTTAAACTTGTTTAGATTCCTTACAAAACACATTTGAATTAATATAAAAGGCCTTGTTGCAGTGCCAAGGTTATTATTAATAGAAGTTCTTGAAGCATTCTCAAGATCATATTAAGATGATGGAATTTTCCCTTCTAGTGTACAGGAATGACATTTTCATGGCTGGATATATGCAGACTAATCTAAGATCTCTCTCTGACTCAGGCATGTGACAGTTATTTGTTTGGTCACATGACCTCCACGTCACACTGAAAACTACGCAAGGGTCACCTCTCGAGGTCATTTAAGTAAAGTAGGAACATTTTAGGTGTTTTATAAAACTACTGTATGTATAATATAGGATTTTTAATCACATTTTGGTGCACTTTTAAAGTTTATTTGGTCAAGCGCTTTTATTTTGAAATGCTTGTGTCAACGTCCTATTTGCAGAAAGACTGAAAGTTTTCTTAGGGTGATGAAAGGACTAGAAAGAAACACAGACGATACGTTTTTTTAACCAAACTAGAAGTTGTTTGCAGTAATAAATATTGGATTACAAAATAACACGTATCATGGAAAACTCTGCAGTTTCCTACCTCTCCATGCTCCCTGTTTCGACCCTTTGGTGTGTCTTCCGGCAGAAAGTAAAGTCTTGTGCTAGCCAGGAGGTGGTGCTGCGTCTGGTCTTCCCACAATAAGGTCACCTGCACATAAAAAAGGAGAAAAAAATGTCCAAAGATGAAGATTTCTACAGTAAGATGTGCACTAACCACCAATAATTAGAATATTATATAAATGAATACACAGTTTTAAAAATATTACTATAATATTATTTTTTACTGTTCAGTATATTATCATATTATATGTTATATATCAGTGGTCCCCAACCTTTTTGTAACTGCGGACCGGTCAACGCTTGAAAATTTGTCCCACGGACCAGTGTTATTATTATTTTTTTTTGTCATACAAAAAATACAATCATGTGTGCGTACGGACTGTATCCCTGCAGACTGTATTGATCTATATTGATATATAATGTAGGAACCAGAAATATTAATAACAGAAAGAAAAAACCCTTTTGTGCGATTGAGTGTGAATGAGTGTAAATGGGAGAGGGAGGTTTTTTGGGTTGGTGCACTAATTGTAAGTGTATCTTGTGTTTTTTATGTTGATTTAATTAAAAAAACAAAAACAAACAAAAACATTTTTTTAATTTTAATTTTTATTTCTTGTGCGGCCCGGTACCAATCGATCCACGGACCGGTACCCGGTGGTTGGGGACCACTGTTATATATTATAACAATAGAATTGTGTGTTTTTTATACCTCTTCTTTTATTTTTTTTAAAACTCCTTTTAGAAAATGATCAAATACACATACAATGCTGCAATTAATTTCCAGCAGCTGATCTACAACTTGGTACATTTTGTGTAAAATTTGCTAACATGGCAACGTGCATACAATACATTAAAGAACTCTATTTTGACTGTCAAAGCAGAAGCAGAAATAATCCACTCATTGGACCTGAACACCTGACTCACCTAAAAATGGAATGTGGCCACTGTTTATGTTATTAATCTAGCGTTCATGCTTTGACAAGTCACAATGTCTACAGTGGGAAATAATGATGGTACATTTTGGGGACACAAAGCAGCACTGGGTTCAAATCAAATAAATAATGTAAAAAGTGTAATGAAAAAAAGTACTGCTTTTATGTTACATTTGGTACCATTTAACCAAACTTCACATCAATAGCCATTAATTTGACTTTAATTAGACACAATCCTATTTACATGTGGCCTTCATTTAATAGCATGCGCTAAATTCAGCTTTAGCACAAGTTGCATACACCAACATGAAGTAATTATTGACCCATTAAGTCATGTGACCAAATAAAAAGGCCGTGCCAGCCATTTTAGTTCAGTTCAGTTCCGTTTATTTCGAACATGCATACGATACAATGTAATGCATCACATATTTCCAGTTGTTTCATTACAGCACGTCCGAAAAAGAGTAGGAAGAAGCTGAGCGTATTTAATCTTACCCCTTTTCATACCATAGCAATTTTATCCCATTTCCCTGTTCTCTGTGACAGAACAGTGAATAAATAATAAATAAATAATATACCATAGTAAGTAAACAAATATTAAATACATAAATAATCTTTATCTAAAAAAAAAAAAGGGGTTCAAGATATTCATCATAATTATTGTTCTGTGTACTTTGTGAACACTTGTAGTTTGAACAGTCTCTTAAACGGAATCATATTTGTGCTTTGTTTGATTTCTTTGGTTAATCCATTCCAAAATTTAATTCCACATACGGATATGTTAAAGGTTTTAAGTGTTGTATAGGCATAAACATTTTATAAATTTTATATTCCTTTTCGGTTATATTTCTTCTCTTTTGTTGAGAAGAACTGTTGTACATTCTTGGGTAGCAGGTTATAGTTTGCTTTGTACATAATTTTAGCTGTTTGCAAATGCACCAAATCGTTGGAATTTCAATATTTTTGATTCAATAAATAAAAGGTTTGTATGTTCTCTATATCCAGCATTATGTATTATTCTAATTGATCTTTTTTGTAACACCGTTAGTAAATAAAGCGCACATTTGTAGTTGTTTCCCCATATTTCTGCATATATTAAACATTTTTTTACCTAATGGCTAACTTTTAATGTGAGTTTTTGCCTCACCTCAGCGATGCAAATAGGATCCTGCGGCCCACAGCGAATGAAATAAAACTCTCCGAGCTTCCACACCTGGACGGGGCTGTCGGATCGAGCCTTGCTGCTGACCGACTTGTAGAAAGCGTAGCTGCCTCTCTGGCAGGAAGGAGCACCCAACCACTGGAAAAGAAGGAGAAAGCAGGTAAGGAGGGCATTTATGACCACCATTATTACCACGTGCATAGCAGCAAAAAAATACATTAAAAAAATATCTGGCTTGCATCTAAACTTTTCAATGCATGTAGTCCTGCAGCACGTTTACTTGTGCAAAGCTAGTTACAGTAACATCTGTATGTCCTCCAATAAACAAACATGGTTGAAATGTTCTTATATTTTAGTGAAGTACTTACAAAAGGTAGCCTAAAATGCTATATAGGTCTGGGTTACTAAGAGCTAGCAGGTATACAACAGCTAAGTACCCAAGCTCGAAACGTAATAATTGTCCTTAACTAAACAATATTGCAGTCTAAAACACAAAATTTGTCCATACAAACAAGTATAGTATCAAATAATTGTAGTTGACACAAAGTTTCCAAGGCAGATTCATACCTTCCATTGTTCTCTGTTTAAGTAATTTAATTTCTTTAAAAATGTTCTAACATTCCCCACTACAAAATAACAAAAGTGTTTAGTTATGCTGAAATCGTGCGAGATCAATATTGGTATTGCCCAATACTGAAGGCTCTGATACATTATCGGAAGTGAAAAAGTTAAATTGGGGCATCCCTAGTTATTGTGTCGTGCGCACTTCTTGGTTGCCACCAGCAAAGGTGCTATTGATTTACTTAGGTTTGTGTTCTGAAAAATAACATTAACTGTTATTTGTAACATAACATTAAATATTATAACAAGGCTTACTCCATCTATCCATCCATCCATTTTCTACAGTGTGTGTTTTTTGTATGCCATGTGGAAAAACCCATTTTACTTCGCATTTTCTGTACAAAATGTTTTACGATTTATTGTACCGGTACATCCAAATAGATAAATACTTAATTAATTTCCAATAGAAACTCACAAGTACTGGTATTAACTTTCCTCATAGATCATTAAGGAAAGAAACTTAGTCAAATCCCCATCCACTAATTTATATAATGGATGTATTGTATATATTTGTAGGTGTTTAATTTAGAATCCTAACATACTACTTTGACTTTGTTAAGGTGTGTTACACATTGTGTAAATAATTCTAGCTTTTAATTTTTTTTTTACACAAGTCAACTTACAAAAGGACGATTAGGGTCCCGGTGAAAAGAAGATAATACTAATTTTGATATTATTGCTTTGCCTTCCTGTCCTAGTTGTGTCTTAGTAGACTACTTGTGTTCAAGGAGAGCGTTTTAAAAATTGAAGCTAATAAATACAACACAAAGTAAATTAATTGTGGTATGCTCAGCTGACATCTCCTCACAATATGGCAATAAAGTTATACATAAAAAGACCTCAGAGGAAAAAGTGTTAAAAATTAACTCTTCCATTTATTTAGCAAGGCAGCAGCATATCTGCAGCTCCTGATACTGACTGCAAATACTCAGTGTGGAAATGCCTAGCACTGTGGAAGACAGTAGTGTAGGTTTCTCTCTCTCTCTCTCACACACACACAGATTATGAAATGACTCACCAGCAGCCTATTACAAAAAGTGATGTACGAGATCAGCCGGTGTGACGTGAATTGTTGGGAGGAACAATGCTTTTCCCCCCCCAGATAGAACACGTCTTATAAATACATCATCGAATTGTAGAAAATACCAACTGTTAATAAGGTTATAAAAAATACATATCACAGTATGGGATGTCCTAATCCAAAGTAAATGTATATGTAACTATTAAATATTAGGACACAGCTTTGTTTACAAGCAACTCGCTATTGGCACTTGAGGAATAAGGCCATCAAAAAATGATAATTAAACCAGAATGCGAATCCGCATTTTAAAAAGGTACAGTAAGAAATGTCTCTATTTTACAATTGCAAATTATAATTGTTCATTACCAATGAACAGTGGTTCATCATTTGAAAGCAATATCATGGCGGATGATCCATGATATTATATTAGGGTGTCAAAAACGTGGTCAAAGGTTACAGAAGCCAGTCAACTTCATACAAAACACTGTATACAACTGTGAACATCAAAATTAGCACCAATGCTACAAAAAATAAAAATATAAGCTAAAGTATTTGTGGTAAGATGTAATTTTCATGTAAAACTCGAGATGCGTATCTCATCCGTTGGGGCCCAAGTCAGACAAGTTCCGCAAGAATTTTAATCACAAAAGTCAAACCAAAACTTTAAATCAATAAAATGTCATGCAATATTAAAAAAAGGTAATGAACTATGTAAATTGGTCATGAAATATAGTAAAAAATAAAATAAAATAATTTAAGATTACACTTTACAATAAAATGACATTAACAATACATTATTTCCCATTTTAATTAACACATTAAGTTAATGAGCTATTTATCTGTTTTTTATTTATTACATTTTCCCATTTAAACAACTCAGGCTGTCAAATGTAATGCTTTCTCTCATGTGAATAATCAAAAAGATATATTGCAATAATCACAGATTAATTACATTACTTATTGACAGCGCTAAAAAAAACTAAATAGTATGAGCCAAGATTTCTAGGCAATTGGGAACCCTAAATAAATATGTTAAGAAATGCTAGAAAAAGAGTATTTTGAAATATTTGTACTAAGCAGATCTTTTAGGACCGCTCCTACTCATGACACATTGATGAGAGCTTGTTCATTGAGCAACTATGTATTTTCAAACATGGTAGGCTCAACAAATGGCGTTCACCTTGTGTAAAGCATAAGCGGATGCTGTCGCCTATGCATGATGAGTGGGCAGCCTCTGGCCTGCGACACCCAGAGTCAATTTAAGGCGGAAAGCTCTTTATGGAACCACAAAAATAGGCACAAAAAGGCCTCCTCTGTAAAAGGATTCATTACGTGAAGTCAAACGTGATGTTTAGGGCAAGGCTTAGCTGGTTAGCATTTGTTAGTTCAGGTTAAAACAAGATTGAGACATGTCCGATTTGTCTTTAATTTGATTTAACAGCTGGTAATTTTTAGGGGCAAACAAAAAGCAGATAGCAGTAGACTAGATTTGCTTGTTTTTTCCACAATTATTTTTCTGTAAAATATTCCTAACACCTCCTTTCTGTCTTGAAAAATAAATGTTTGATGTTAACCAATGTCGCCATTAAGCAGGATTACATGATATATATCAACAAAATTGTTTACAATGCAGACACGATGGTGGTTGTTTTTTTCTTCTTCTTTACAACCCCAAACATGGCTGCCATGGAAATGCAGGTCTTCGATATTGAATCCATCAGGCCCCACTGTGATTCCAGTTGGGAGCTGGAGGCATAAAAAGACCAAATTACAGCAGCTTTACATGAAACACAATATGCAGACTCCCAGCTGCCGCATACAAGCTGCAAACGACACCAAATATTTAACAGATATTTCTCAACGACATGCTTTAAAACAGAAAGACACTGTTGCTGTAGTGAATATGACTCTTGTCACACAATATCATTATGTTATCCACATACATATTTTAATAATTAAATGATGCATTAGTCATTGAGCGAGCTCCTTTTTTCATTCCCTACACAAGCAGCCGAGCAAAAAAACATAGGACATCAATTTTTCAATTCTCATGTTATATAAAGGGAGATTAGATTACGCTGAAATCCCAACCACACAATTTGAAGCCTAAGTTACGACTAAAATACACAACTAAGCTAAATAAAATGTTTTAGGACTAATGATGTGGAACTTTAACCAGAGATTAAAGAACACCTGTAATGAGTGTAATAGAAAACATTAATAATCGACTGTTAAATTTGAACCATAAATTATTTTGTATGACAATTTTTTAAATCAACCACTCAATACAGTGTAATCAATAGTACAGTATACCTGATGCTTCTTCTTGACAGCTAACAAGATGAGACTGAATTAACAGGGCCTCTGCTGGTTGCAGCCAAGTAGTGCACCTCATTTTGCTTCAATTGTGTGAAGACACAATTAAGAAATAATTCCACACAATTCATGAATGTTACATGCCTCAAGCATTTTGTTATTTATTCAATTAAATACAACTTTGTTTTTTAAAATCATATTTAACTTATAATATTAATACCATGGTACAGTATTTAGTTAAAAATTCAATATAAAAAAATAATATGCTATTGTATGATAACTGAATTTTCTTAAATTAGACTTTGTGACTAACTTATTTAAAATAATTCAATATTAGGAAATAAAATGCAAGTTACAAAAGCACTCAGAATATATATACACACACATTATATATATATATATATATATATATATATATATATATATATATATATATATAGAAAACGACTTCCAGACGGCTTCGAAGCGATTCTGGACCACCATCCGCCGCCTCAGGAAGGGGAAGCAGTGCACTGTCAACACCGTGTATGGTGAGGATGGTGCTCTGCTGACCTCGACTGCGGATGTTGTGGATCGGTGGAGGGAATACTTCGAAGACCTCCTCAATCCCACCAATACTGTACGTCTTCCTATGAGGAAGCAGTGCCTGGGGAATCTGTGGTGGGCTCTCCTATTTCTGGGGCTGAGGTTGCTGAGGTAGTTAAAAAGCTCCTCAGTGGCAAGGCCCCGGGGGTGGATGAGATCCGCCCGGAGTTCCTTAAGGCTCTGGATGCTGTGGGGCTGTCTTGGTTGACAAGACTCTGCAACATCGCGTGGACATTGGGGGCGGTACCTCTGAATTGGCAGACCGGGGTGGTGGTTCCTCTCTTTAAGAAGGAGAACTGGAGGGTGTGTTCCAACTATCGTGGGATCACACTCCTCAGCCTTCCCGGTAAGGTCTATTCAGGTGTACTGGAGAGGAGGCTACGCCGGATAGTCGAACCTCGGATTCAGGAGGAACAGTGTGGTTTTCGTCTTGGTCGTGGAACTGTGGACCAGCTCTATACTCTCGGCAGGGTCCTTGAGGGTGCATGGGAGTTTGCTCAACCAGTCTACATGTATTTTGTGGACTTGGAGAAGGCATTCGACCGTGTACCCCGGGAAGTCCTGTGGGGAGTGCTCAGAGAGTATGGGGTATCAGACTGTCTGATTGTGGCGGTCCGCTCCCTGTATGATCAGTGTCAGAGCTTGGTCCGCATTGCCGGCAGTAAGTCGGACCCGTTTCCAGTAAGAGTTGGACTCCGCCAAGGCGGCCCTTTGTCATCGATTCTGTTCATAACTTTTATGGACAGAATTTCTAGGCGCAGTCAGGGCATTGAGGGTATCTGGTTTGGTAGCTGAAGGATTAGGTCTCTGCTTTTTGCAGATGATGTGGTCCTGATGGCTTCATCTGGCCAAGATCTTCAGCTCTCACTGGATCAGTTTGCAGCCGAGTGTGAAGCGACTGGGATGGGAATCAGCACCTCCAAGTCCGAGTCCATGGTTCTCGCCCTGAAAAGGGTGGAGTGCCATCTCCGGGTTGGGCAGGAGATCTTGCCCCAAGTGGAGGGTTCAAGTACCTTGGAGTCTTGTTCACGAGTGAGGGAAGAATGGATCGTGAGATCGACAGGCGGATCGGTGCGGCGTCTTCAGTAATGTGGACGCTGTATCGATCAGTTGTGGTGAAGAAGGAGCTGAGCCGGAAGGCAAAGCTCTCAATTTACCGGTCGATCTACGTTCCCATCCTCACCTATGGTCATGAGCTTTGGGTTATGACCGAAAGGACAAGATCACGGGTAGAAGCGGCCGAAATGAGCTTCTTCCTCCGCCGGGTGGCGGGGCTCTCCCTTAGAGATAGGGTGAGAAGCTCTGTCATCCGGGAGGAGCTCAAACTAAAGCCGCTGCTCCTTCACATCGAGAGGAGCCAGATGAGGTGGTTTGGGCATCTGGTCAAGATGCCACCCGAACGCCTCCCTAGGGAGGTGTTTCGGGCACGTCCGACCGGTAGGAGGCCACGGGGAAGACCCTGGACACGTTGGGAAGACTATGTCTCCCGGCTGGCCTGGGAACGCCTCGGGATCCCCCGGGAAGAGCTGGACGAAGTGGCTGGGGAGAGGGAATTCTGGGCTTCCCTGCTTAGGCTGCTGCCCCCGCGACCCGACCTCGGATAAGCGGATATATATACAGTATACACACACACACACACACACACACACACACACACACACACACACACACACACACACACACACACACACACACACACACACACACACACACACACACACATCAGGGCTGCAACTAACAACTATTTTGATAATCGATTAATCTGTTGATTATTACTTCGATTAATAATCGGATAAAAGAGACAAACTACATTTCTATCCTTTCCAGTATTTTATTGAAAAAAAACAGCATACTGGCACCATACTTATTTTGATTATTGTTTCTCAGCTGTTTGTAAATGTTGCAGTTTATAAATAAAGGTTTATAAAAAAATAAAAATAAAAATTAAAAATTAGCCTCTGCGCATGCGCATAGCATAGATCCAACGAATCGATGACTAAATTAATCGCCAACTATTTTTATAATCGATTTTAATCGATTAGTTGTTGCAGCCCTAATATATACGTATATATATATATATACACACACACACATATATACATGTATATATATATATATATATATATACATACACACACACATATATATGTGTGTATGTATATATATATATATATATATATATTATATATATACACACACACACAAATATGTATATATATATATATATATATATAGATGTGTGTGTGTGTGTATATATACTGTAAATACATATACAGTATGTATATATATATATATACACATACATATATATATATATATATATATATATATATATATATATATATATATATATGTGTGTATGTATATGTATGTATACATACATACACATACATACTGAAAATGATGTCTTACTTCAGTCTATATTTTGTAATTACCACCACCCCCCCAAATAAATATATTAGTTATATAAAGAAAAATTATATAGAATTAAGAAATGAAGAGATGATTTACTTATATAGATATAAGCCTGAGATTAAACAATCGATATGGTTGTGTGTGTACTTGGGTGGGGTTGTCTGTGCAGCTGCTCTTTATTCACTCATAAAGATCGGACTTGAAGATTCACCAAATAAGTGCTTATTCTGCATTTCCTGGGCTTCCTGTATCAGAAAGCGCCTGTTCAAAACAACCAGTCATTCCTGTTTGGCCCGTCACCGCCACGATAGCTGCCTTCAGCCTAAATGCAGAATATTTTCAAATTCTCACTTGTGTGCTGATCATCCACAACCCCCTTCTCCCCCCCCAAAAAAACACCCACCCTGCCGAGCACACCCTCCCCCACCGCATACCCATAACCCACCACAGTCAGTCAGCCCCCACCCTCCCCCACGCGCCACTGTTCTGCAGACAAGCTGCAGCAGGCCAGGGATCAATTTATTCAAAAAGATGCTAAATAAAAAAATAAAAAAGGACACAGAGTCAGAGAGCCACATTAACAGCAGATAAAAAAAGCCACATATGACGTCACTTAAAGAGTATCACTTGCAAACCTACAGTGAAAAAAAAAGAGGGCCCACACACACACACAAAAAAAACAACAAGCTTTCCATCTTGCAGTCTTAATGTGATATAAATCTCTGGGCATTAAAGGCAGGGGATGTGGTCCTTCGTGAATATACATGCAGCCATGATGAGAGGTGAAATTACAGAAGCAAAAAATAAAATACTTGTGAGAAGACTGCAGTGATATTATAATCATAGAATGGCACAATAAGCACATTGGCGCTAATATACACCCAGAGGGATATCAACGACACCAAACTAAAAACTCACAATTACATCATAATAAGAATCAATCAATGTCAAAGTCAATACAAGGATATTACCAACATTTTTGTCTTATTTTGTGAGGAATGTGACCGAAAAAGTGAGTCTCGACAATATGAGTAAACACCATTGCCTACAACTACTTAAAATTATCATTAAAGATTGGATGAAGTGACAAAATAACTGCAGCAGCGTGATAGCATCGTAAAGATAATTGGAATATGATTTTTTTTTTAAATGCATCCAGACTATTGCTAAAGGGTATTTAGAAAAATATTTCTAATAATTCAATGAATATATGACAATAATGGAATATAATCAAGCTCTGCAGACAGAAAAAGTAGAGACCAGGAACAATAAATAGGATATTTAAATAATATTGTCCATAGATTTGATGCCTTATATGTAAAAAATACAACAAAGACAGCTTTGGGGAAAATCCAGGATCATTACAATATCATCTCAAGGTTTTTACAGTTCATATTATTAAAAATTAAAAGTATATGATAATAGGGAACACAAATGGCCAGGAATGTAAGGATATTGTGCTAAAATTTGTTTCAAGCACTTCTTCTTGCCTGCTCAGTGGCCTTGTGGTTAGAGTGTCTGCCCTGAGATCGGTCGGTTGTGAGTTCAAACACCGAATCATATCAAAGACTATAAAAATGGGACCCATTACCTCCATGCTTGGCACTCAGCATCAAGGGTTAAAATTGGGGGTTAAATCACCAAAATTATTACCGAGCGCGGCCACCGCTGCTGCTCACCTCGCCTCCCAGGGGGTTGAACAAGGGGGTGGAACAAGGGGATGGGTCAAATGCAGAGAGTAATTTCACCACAACTTGTGTGTGTGTGTGACTATCAGTGGTACTTTAACCATAACATTAAATGCGCATATTCGTAGCGGTCTGCCTCTAGGTAATGTTGCATTTTCCCATGTCAACAAAGCAAGCATGCTTGATAGAAAGTGTTCAAAAATAAAGCTCCATCTTTCAAAATGCGCTAGCGAGATGATAATTGACATCATATATATATGTCATATCAGGGCTGGGCCGATAAAACAATATCAATATATATCACGATAATAATAATAATAATAATAATAATGTTACATTTAATTTACAAGCACCTTTCAAAAAACCCAAGTACACTTTACAATATACAGATAAAACAATTAAAAGAGAAATGGGATAGGCTCCAGCACCCCCGCAACCCTGAGAGACAAGCGGTAGTAAATGGATGTTAAAATATTCGATACATATATATTTATATTTTTTGGTCACAAGAAACCAGAAATTATGAAGCCCGATGTGTTTCATGAAGTCACTTGTGCTTTGGGAACCCAGAAAACAGGAAACAGGAAGTGTCACTGAGCAATGGGAGGGACATGCTAACAGCCAATCAGTTAGTAGTATTCAAAGAGCAATGAGAGGGACACGCCAACAATCCATCACGCAACAGTATCAACTATCAAGTTTGGTTGTGCCGTCTTTCTGTCTCGCTGTGGATTCTCTGCGTGGAGTGAGAAGAGAAACTGTAATATCTTGATATATCAACTCAACAACAGAAACTTGTCTTAAGTCTTGCGCGTTTTAATTTAGACGGTGCTGCAACATCTTTACACTTCCAATGTGTCAGTTTAATAAGTAGCTTCCCAAACTACTCTGTGTAGTGTTCAATAGCTTACACACTAATGCCATCTAGTGTGTCAAATCTGAAAATACCTTAAAATGTACTTCAAATATTTTATTACCTTCGCCACGCTCATCCTACCTGGTTACCAGACACCCTACCCTTTCTACTGATAAATAGCTCTCTTTGTAAGTTGGACATTAATTTACTGTATTTATTGGAGGGCTTAAGTAAGTCATGAGAAGTATAAATAGTTATTGATATTGGTCAATATAAAAACGTATATTGTGATAGTTTTCAGCCACATCACCCAGCCATACGTCATATACATGCTACTGATTAGCATTAGCGATTTTACATGGCGATTACAACACCGTCAGATATGGTGAACAAAACTACAACTAAGATGCACATTACAATCAATGTGTAAAAACTACAATGCTTACAGTACAAACCCTTTGTAGGGCTCAACAAAATAAAAAACTGCCATAAAAAATTGGCAAAGACTACTTCCTGACTATGGCAAAAGACCGAGGACAAACTGAAAATGATGCATACTGGCAAATGAGACTCAGAAGTGTTAGAAATAAGATGCAACAGGACAGCACAGTTATTTTCAGCTTAGTGTTGAATTTTTTATTTAAATAGTTTATTAATAAAGAAATTAACATTTATTACCACATTAACAAACACAAAAGTACAAACATCTGGTACCGGTATCGATTCCCAGGTAGCAGGGATTAGTACAATTTCGGTTCAAATGTGAAAGGTGCCCATCTCTAACCAAAGCGCACAATAAAAATAAGTCAAAAACTCAACAAATGACTACTAAAAAGGCCCGGGATTAGTGACTACAGACAATAAGCCATTAATAAAGCCATGTGCTGACATCATATAGTAGTTTAATACTTTTTTATAAGCTATACAAATAAACCTGAGCAATAAGTTACTCACTACAGATAAAGGATGAATAAATGTGTTTTGGTTATCTCTCTTGCCGTTTTCTGTATTAAACAGCTACATAGATAAAGTTAAGTCAATTATTTGTGTTGTCTTGACAAACTGTTTGGTTGTTGTTTACTTGCTTGGTGCGCTTGTTTGTACACATGAAGCTATGTCAATAAAGCTACAGTGAGATACAACTTTATTTACCGCTACCGACAAGTTAACAAAAGAAAAACAAGCCAATTATTGTGTTGTTTAGCTATATATGTTAAATTAAAAGGTGACCTATCAATATATTACGTTAGTAACTCCTTTATAACTCCCCCATTGTGTTTTGACAAACTGTATGGTTGCTTAGTCTTGCCAAATTGTCAAAAAGACAAATTAACAAAAGTCATAAATTATTGTGTAACATAGTTGTTTACTGACATGTCTTTTGTATAAAACCTATACATTATTGAATAGGGTGCAAAACATGTTTAATTTCAGGAGTTCAATACAGACTAAAAGACCAAGTATAGGCCTAGGAAGTTTGTGCAGTTTATTGTCTGATTAGGATGAACATTTTTAGAATTACATTTTTTTTTAATGCAAAACTGAATTTGGCGTATTAGCTATATGCTAAAATTATTAAAATTATTAAGAAATACATTCTTGCAATATTCCACTTTGTGTATTTTTAGTCAAGAAAATGTAAGATTTAGGGGATATATGATATGTTTCCAACAAGAACAGAACAAGTTGCTAGATTTGTCACTAGTTGCTATTTTCGAAAAAGACAATTTAAAAAGGTCTGTATACTTGCTAAATATAGCGACAAAGTTGCTGTTCTCTCCTACTATGTCTTTTTCGCTGAGAAGCCGAGTTATAACACCATCTTTGTAGCGACAAGCTACATATTAACAGACAGCCTCTTATGTGTTTATGAGGTAACGTCAAATTTATTTGTGGCAGCTGAATAATAAATCCATTGTTTTGTTGTCAAAACATATGATTGTCTTATCTTGAGAAAATGCAATAATAAAGTGTAGCTACAAATATAGTAACGTTAGACCAAAAAAAACAAAAAACTATTTTGCTGCAGTGTCACTGCCATTTGCATTGAAAGCGAACTGCACTTTTTTGTAATGTTGCCTATCATTACACACTCCTTATGTGAGACAAGAACACACATTTTTCTTTTTTATGCATTCTAACTCATCAATAAATGATAGCAAAAGTCAACTAACAATGGAAATACTGGGATTCGCTCTATACCGCCTATAAAGCCTAAAAAACATACACAATCCCCCATCATTGTTTACGTGGAGAATTTGGGAGAGTGGCCGTGCCAGCAACCTGAGGGTTCCTGGTTCCATCCCCACCTTCTACCTTGTCACGTCCGTTGTGTCCTTGGGCAAGACACTTCACCCTTGCTCCTGATGGGTCGTGGTTAGGACCTTGCATGGCCATCAGTGTGTAAATGTGTGTGTGAATGGGTGAATGTGGAAATAGTGTCAAAGTGCTTTGAGTACCTTGAAGGTAGAAAAGCGCTATACAAAGTATAACCCATTTACCATATACCTGCCACAAGTATATATGTAATGTAGTAAGAGGCACAGTCATAATAACATGTAATATTTACATATTTTGCTCATTTTAAGCATACAGGAACATATTCATTCTCCTGATGCATCACAGTGTTTGCTATTTACTTTAACAGTTACTACCACTAATCATGGCAGCCGTCATGAGAGCCATCAAAGACTACTTTGGGACAAATGATGATCCATAACTTTGTATTTTTTAGCCTGAATATAAGGATGAGCTACACGTTTTAGAAGCTGTGTGCTAAACAGATACAGCTTTCGTGAAACACTAAGCATCATGCAGCAGTATTACTAAATGCTAAACAAGAAATACAAACTACGAAGGTCATAAAACATTCACTTACTGGGATGTCGACTGATGGTATGTTTATATCTTTCCGTTTAGATGAATAATTCATCATTATCCTCACGCAGGTAAAAAATTAAAAAGGTGGACGCTAACAAGCGTCTTTTTGTGTTTTTCTTGCCATCTCCGGGGTCTTAGTTGAATGTCAAAGTTGACCAACTTCTCAGTTTATGGCAACAACCTCCTACTTAGTAATATAAAATGTGCTTTTACCAACTTAGAGGTCATGCACCAGCAGCAGCAGCTCAGCATGTAAATACTGTATAGCTGCATAAGCTAGTTAGCGCTCTGTGATCACGGTGACCCTAAAAATTGTTTGCGTTAGCGCTTACAATAACAATATCGCTAATACTTGGTTGAAATTCAGGTACCAAGATAGAAATGGAGTAATGTTAGGTTTTTTTTATGAGATTTATAGGTGCAAGAGCACTACGATTAGCTGTATTGTTAGCCACCTTGTACTTTCACGAATTAGAATGCATGAAAAAAAGAAAAATATGTTCATGTCTTACGTACGGATTGTGAATGATAGGCAAAATTCCCCCCAAAAATGCAGTTTCCCTTGAAATTTACGTATAGAGTGTAACTACACATATATTACAGAACAAAACAATCTTTGTTTTTCCTAAAAACTGTTGGGTTGTTTTTATGGAATAAGTGGTATAAATAAAGTATATTGCATATATATGTCTTTTTTTTTCTTTTTTAAATATAGCCCCTGTCAATCATGTGTAGGGATGTCCCGATCTAGGTTTTTGCACTTCCCATCCGATACCGATGTTGTTTTTGCACTTCCGATCCGATACTGGCCCATACTGGCCTATCCGAGCATGTATTAAAGTTTAAAGTTATTTAGCCTACTTAGTTGTCAGATTCATGTTGAAAGGGGTTTTAGTACTCTTGATAACAACTAGCCAGCTGAATTAGGTGAGTTTGAATAATACACAATGGTTGGTAACAAGAAACTGACCTGTTTATTCAAGGATAAACACAAAATAGACAAAATTATACATGACGAACAGAAATGGCATAATTGAACTAGGGCTGGGCGATATGGCCTTTTTTTAATATCGCGATATTTTAAGGCCATATCGCGATACACAATATATACCGTATGTGGATATTTTACCTTAGCTTTGAATGAACACTTGATGCATATAATCACAGCAGTATGATGATTCTATGTGTCTACATTAAAACATTCTTCTTCATACTGCATTAATATATGCTACTTTTAAACTTTCATGCAGAGAAGGAAATCACAACTAAAAAAATCACTATTTTTTTCATACAGTGTTGATCTGGAAATGTTTGCCTCGGCATTTTGATGGTGTGGGCGTGTGGCACCGAATGGAGATGTTGACGAGCGGAGTTTCAAACACTCTTCATTCTCTAGCAGGGGACTTTTCAAATTATGCTACATATTAGCAGTAATGCTACTTTTTATAGCAACGCTTTTGCTCCACACTTGACAAATTACGGTTGTCTGTTCGACATATTCCCACTTGAAGCCAGACCACCGCCAGACGATGGACCCCCTGCTGTTTTTTGGGGGAATTAATTAATTCTTCCTTCATTCGTATTACCACTCGCACGGCTGCGCTAGCATCACAGCTAACGTTAGCCATGCTGCTACCTCTCTGCTGGGAGAGGGCGTATACGTATGTGACGTATGTCGTGACAGTATGTGAAGTGTGTAAGAAGGTGCGCTTGTCTGTCTGTGAGAAGGAGACACAGGAAAGGAAAGAGCGAAGAGAGCCTGTAGTGTAATGCCAGCAGCTAAAAGCAACTGCGTGAGAACGTATACTCGAATATCACCATATAGTCATTTTCTATATCGCACAGAGACAGCTGACATTTTTACCGGTAACTTTTAATTCCTGGGAACGCCTCGGGATCCCCCGGGAGGAGCTGGACGAAGTGGCTGGGGAGAGGGAAGTCTGGGCTTCCCTGCTTAGGCTGCTGCCCCCGCGACCCGACCTCGGATAGGCGGAAGAAGATGGATGGAACTTTTAATTCACATGGCCATCTTAACGGTTAGGACACAGACCTGTGGATGTGTTGAAGGTGTGCTGGAAAATGCGAAACAGAATATAGGGAGCAGCAGAAAAATGGAATGTATTATTTAAAATCGGTGCGTTGAAAAACATGGACCGGATTTTTAAAAAAACTGCATCTAGATCGGCATTTTCCCATGCCTTGCCGATACGCATTTTTTGGCAAATATCGGCGGCCGATCCGATCCAAATATCGGATCGGGACAACCCTAATCATGTGACTCAGTCATATTTGTTTTTAAAAACAAATGAGGGATACAAAAAAGAATGGTAGTCCATGTATTGATCTATGGCGTGTTTAAACTATTTATTAGGTCAAAGAGCAGGAAACAAGCAAGAAAAAAAAAACCCTGTAGTTTTGTATGGGGGCACCAGAAACGACATTGTACATGTATTTAACTTAATTATAGTGAAGCCATGTGATGAATACCAACATGATAAACATACTATTATGTGCTACATGGATTTCATGCAGCTCCACAGTCTTTGGAGGGTTTTTTGTGTGTGTGTTTTCTTGCTGCGGCTGCTGCTTAAAGGGCCTGAGGGAGGTGGCTCCAAGAACAGTGCTCAGCCTAGTGGTGGAAATGAGGCAAAGCTGGCCAGGCAGGAAAATAAAAGCCACATAATATAATCTGAGAGGCAGTCTTAAAATGTAAGAACACACACACCCACACACACAAACAGGGAGTTTTAAGATCACAGCCAGGGAGTTTGAGATGGAAAAAACCCTTAATCTGAACCCTACAGTGATATTTCTGGGAATAACGACATTTTGTTACATTTTTTTGAGTGGGAAGAGGGAAACATGAGAAAGGAAACACCCCATTGAATATTAATAACAGAATGTCTCCTGCTTGCTTTTTTGGACAATGTATAAATAAATAAGTCTAAAACAAGCTAGAGTATTGACCTTGGCTATATCCTGTTATTCAAAGAGGCACCACCACCATACAGAGAAAACATTCAATGCAGTAAAAATTAATATTTAAACAAGGATATGTATACAAATACACAAGCATTAATGGGATACTAAATACAGCCATGAAATAAATTGACTTTATGTCCTAGCTGTGTCCTCTATGTGGATGTTTTCTAAAGTCCAAAAACAAAGCTTCTATATTAGCATTCCTCCTTAAACTGTCGTAATTACAGCAGAGACAAAATGTCGGGGGCTTCGTGATAATATATATATATATCTATATCAAGCTGCTTCCTGTTAGACACAGAAGCACGCCGAACAATTTCAACCTTTCGGTAATAAAAAAAAAATAATATCGAGTTTTTATAATTTTTTTGTCAAACATGATCACAAGACAGCTGGCTACTTCATTGCTAGTTAGCAGCTAGCCAGCTAAGCTAAAAACTGACTACCACAAAAGTTTACTGTTTTATTTAACAAGGACAAATACCATATTTTAATTTCATTTCGCCAATATGTATGCTTGTCGTGGGTGGGGGTTGGTAGCCAAGGGAGAAGCCGGGACTGTCGACACGACACACAAAGAAATTAATCATTAAACACGACGAAAATATCAGAAATATTAACACTCCAGATTTTAACGGCGACGGTTGGGCTAACCATGGGGGAGTCAGGCGAGCGATTCGTGTCACAGTCGTTTGTATCGCTGGGAAATATTGGGGGAAAAAAATAATATCGGTAAAAGAATATGCCACGTTTGAGGTAGGGGAAAAGTTGTTAAATAAAAGTTATAATTGTGAGTCAGACTTTGGCGAGCTTGCTGTATATATGTGTGTGTGTGTGGTGGTGGTGGTGGTGGGGGGCAAACAATCAATGCGATATGGTCAAACTAAAATGAAATAAAAGTCGAAATCCCGTCCCGATTCATCGTTACATACGGTTAATTTAATCAACGTACTATCCGGCGTGGAACGACACCGAAGCTCGGTGACACAAATCGGCATTTATTAAGAAATAATATTAGCTTTTTTTACCTGTATTGCATTGTGCTCCATTGCAGTCCTGCATTCCCTCTGTGTGAGGCCCCTCTCCGGTTACACCGCCGGGACTCGCCGTCACACAAACAAACGCACCAGAGAAAGAGAGCTCCAGAAAAAAAAAAATCCTGCTTTTTTTTTTTTTTTTTTTTTTTTTTTGTGGAAATAGGGCAGGATCTAGGTGTGGCCTAAGTTTGCCAACTTAATGTTATTGGTATTAAATAATTCCTCGATGATGTTTCGATAACCTGACAAAATTATGAATTAAAAATATGTGAAATTACAGCGAGTGCCTTTATGGAAGCCATAAGGGTGTCAGGGTGACGAAAATCTAAATAGTTGTGCTGATCCCAGATCTGTCTGGATGCGTATATGCGTTTAAAAGTGTTGTGTGTGTGTGTGTGTGTGTGTGTGTGTGTGTGCGCCTGTATATACGTGTTCTGCGCATGCGCGTATCTCAACGCATGGCGATGATTTCCAATAGTCGTAAAATCCTGCAGGAAATACAGAATACTGTATACAAGAAAGGGGTTTGTTTTGAAGCCCATCCGCTCCAAAAAAAAACGTTTAAAAATACTATTAATTACATACTTATGGATTTGGAGCACCATTGAGCAAATACATGTAGTTTAGGGATTGAACATGCAGTCCTACTTGCAATGACAGCATCCATTGTTCATGAGTGAAAATATGCAGCCTGCCATTTTTCTTTTCCAGTCTGTGTAAAATGGGCGTAAATAACATGGGCAAACACATTTTTTTTAAAAATAAGATTGTGCAATATTCAGCATAACTATACCATCTCAACAATAATATTATACCAAGAGTTTTATTATTTTTTAAGTATTATTCTAAAAATGCTTTAGATGTTTTTACATAGCTTCTATTTTAAATATATAATGCACCTCTACAAGGTGTACTATTGGTCAGTTCAGTAATAAAAGTAGACATATTTTTTTTCAATTCAAATAACATGCAAATAATACATTTGAAATGTAAAATTTACATGTTTTTTTTTAAATTTTTTAAATAATCCTGACTCTCATTTGCAAGGTATATATGATGTGATATTTTCACATAGTGTATGGCTACACTTATACATTTGGCCCAATTGGCTGACATTTTGAAAATATTTCTGATTGATTTAAAGGTGGCAACAAATATATAATACATTTTTATGACAGGGACAATTTTGGAATGTTTGTTTTTAAATAAATAAATTCGCTCCAAAAATGATAATGTATCAAAATCAATGTTGTTATAAATTATTGGCCTATAAGGCAGTAATAACATCATATATTCCACTTTACACCTCATTGTTGAAAAATATAGCATGTTTTGTGCATTTACAATAGTAAAAAAAACACACAAAAAACTAATCAGGGGTTCTTATGAAAAAGGCCAGTCACAGAAGAAATAGAATACAGTTTAATCAGAGGGCTGGTCTTGAACTAGGTAAGAAGCTACTTAACCAACAGGAAGCAATAGGTGAAAGTATGTCAATGGCCCTATAGAGATATCTTGTGGTGTAGTCCTGGGACCAAAATTGTTAGATATTTACATAAAAGTTACAAATGACTTAAAGTTATTTGCAGATGACACAACTGTGTTTTGAATAAGCTAATACAAATAATAACAGAAGACATGAACAAATTAAAGATATGGTTTGACAAAAACAGACTATCTTTGAATCTCAGAAAAACTAAAATAATGTTATTTGGTAACAGTAGAAGAGAGAGTTAAACACACATATAAATAGACAAAGTAAACATTAAAAGAGTTAAATAATTCACAATTTTGGGTGTAATAATTGATGATAATACGAACTGGAAATCTCATGTAAGAATAAACAACATAAGTTGGCAAGAAATATTTCCATAATGAATAAAGCAAAATATGTTGTAGACTAAAAATCACTTCATATTCTCTACTGCTCGCTATTGTTACCAAATCTGAGTTATTGTGCAGAAATATGGGGAAATAACTACTTTGGGGAAACAAAACTTTATTCACTAACTGTGTTAGAAAAAAGATCAGTCAGAATAATACATAACGTTGGCCATCGAGAACATACAAACCCTTATTTATTGAATCCAAAATATTGAAATTCAATGACATGGTGCATTTTTAAACAGCTAAAAGTATGTACAAAGCAAACTATAACCTGCTATTCAAAAATGTACAGCAATTTTCCCCAACAAAAGAGGAGAATTGTGTTTAAAAAGTATAAGGAAGAAGAAGAATGCTTATTGAAATTAAAATATCATTCATCTAATTAAGTGAAACATAACTGACTTAGCTCTTTATGAAGAGAATGTTGTATTTAGAAATCAATGATGTAATTGTGCTACAAACTATAAACAGGAAGTGAACATAGTATGTAAGTAACTGCTATGAAGTGCAAAGGGGGTAAGAATAAATAAGGTTTGTTTCTTCCTACTCCTTTTCGGGCTTGTTGTAAAGAGAAATAGAAAAACTGCATACATGTTCGAAATAAACTTCAACCAACGAACCTTTGTTTAAAAAAAACAAAGCTAGTTTTGTAAAATGGGTACAGGAAGTAGACTTTTTTTTTTTTAAACTGGCTTGACAAGTTGACACAGAGGTTAAATCTCAATCAATCAATGTTTATTTATATAGCCTTAAATCACAGTTTCCGATTTTTTTAAACTACTACATTTTAAATAATAAATACAATTTAAAAATAGTCCAAAAATATTGCAGTGTAATATGTAAGTGGAGCGATCTTGGTTGTCGCCACCAGAGGACACTGTTTCTCAAATAGAGGTATAAAAACATATAGAATGTGTCAAATAGTAAATATTCAGTTCTTCAGTGTTTGTCTTCAAGGCATTTACGCAACAAGTTTACAACAAAATAATTGGTCCTTAAAAAGTGTGAAAAAAATGATACTTTAGATTGCTATCAAGGTGTTACACGTTTGTTAGAGAAAAAATATATTTTGTATTGGGCGTCACATAAACTCTTATATTACGTGTAACATATACAGTAGGCTGGCCTAAAGATGTTTCCTTGTTATCTTTCTTGTTCAAAACGGGTGCCTTTTTAGATTTTTCCCAGTAAAACAACAAAGTGACAATCAACAATAGTGTATGATATAACCATCCTCGTGACGGGGTTTTGTTGTCACAATGTGTCAACGTGTCTTTGATTGTTAATTACCGCTTTGTTGAAAATAAGACGGATATACATTTCAGGACGACGCCTTAAGCTTTAGTTTAATGTAGGAATGACTCTTGAAATATGTTTTGACGATGAGTAATGTACACTATAGCAGTGGTTCTCAAACCTCTGGAATAATGGCCAACATTAAAATACAGTGGCGTAGTGGGCCCAAGTATTTCATTAAAAACCAGGCAGAAGTTTTATTTAACAAGTATATTTAATAGTTGTGGCCACTGTAACATTACAGTTAGAACAGTAACACTGTGTTTGACAGTGACGTGCGGTGAGGTTGATGGCTGGTGAGGCACTGACTTCATCACAGTCAGATTTACAAACATATGAACCCTAAAGAGTATCTTATTCACCATTTGATTGGCAGCAGTTAACGGGTTATGTTTAAAAGCTCATACCAGCATTCTTCCCTGCTTGGCACTCAGCATCAAGGGTTGGAATTGGGGGTTAAATCACCAAAAATTATTCCCAGGCGCGGCGCCGCTGCTGCCCACTGCTCCCCTCACCTCCCAGGGGGTGATCAAGGGGATGGGTCAAATGCAGAGGACAAATTTCATTACACCTAGTGTGTGTGTGACAATCATTGGTACTTTAACTTAACTTTAACTTTACACATACAAACTGTAGCACACAAAAAAGCACATTTAATAAAAAAAACGTTATTATGGTCTTACCTTTACTTAGAAATTAAGTCCATGCGCCGCAACTAAAGCCCTCACTTAAACTTTCCACGTGCAAGATTGAATCTATTTAAAAAAGTGTAACCGAGGGTTTATAAATGTCGCCTATACTGTATGAAACTACAAAATAACAAACACGGAGGCTCCAGTTTACACGAGGACCACTTTATTTACCTTCTTTCAAAAACCTCCGCAACGTGACATCACTTCCGCTCTTAGCGCCTTCAAAATAAGAGCTCAAGGCATATACTGTATAACAGCGCATAACAGGAACTTAACATCACAAAGAGGAAAGCCCATGAAAATAGGTTACAAAAGTTATTTAATAAGAAGCCAAAAAGTGCAAAAACAATAATGTTCGTGTTGGAGGAGTTGTGAATTAGGTACACCTGCAGTCTGCAAGTGTATCTAATGTTGTGTCCATGCAGTCATTCATAACTCCTCCAACACGAACATTATTGTTTTTGCACTTTTTGGCTTCTTATGAAATATTTTTTTAAAATAGATTCAATCTTGCACGTGGAAAGTTTAAGTGTGGGCTTTAGTTGATACAACAATTCTACGGCGGGGGTGCAGGAGGTGAGCCTCAGCCAGTGCGTCTTTTGCAGCCGTTTTATGATCGCTCAGCACAAGAAATACTTTACACACATACAGTTGTTGACAAAATACACTGTACATTATATACCTCAGCTAACTAAACTATGGAAATGTATAATATAGTTCATATAGCAATACAGTCTCACTGCACAGCAGGCCAGCAGTTAGCCGAGTCATTGCGCAATCCATGTTGCGGCACTGAGTGACGTGCCTCAACTGGCTGCTGTTCACCGCACCGTCTCTTCTCAGTATTTGAACGGCAAATGTGAAAATTCAGCGATTTTGAATAAAAATAATCTAAAACTGGTGAAGTTAAATGGAAAATAACTTTATAGTATAATCACTGGATACCTATAACAATTTAATTTTTTTTTTTTCTTTTTACATTTTTTTTCTTTCCATGATGGCAGGTGAGGCCCCGCCTCACCTCTCTAGTGACTGTACGTCACTGGTGTTTGAATATCGGAAAATAAAAGACTAATCACTTAATCGATTCTTAGGTGTACCACTAGATCAGGGGTGTCAAACTCATTTTAGCTCAGGGGCCGCATGGAGGAAAATATATTCCCGAGTGGGCCGTAGTGGTGAAATCATGGCATGATAACTTAAAACTAAAGACAACTCTACGTTGTTTTCTTTATTTTACTTTGGCCAAAAATAGAACAAGCCCATTCTGAAAACGTACAAATCACAAATAATCCTCTGGACAAAACACTTCAAGTTTGTTGAAAATTCTGAGGAAATTGCTTCAGCTTCAAAAACACAATGAGCTTAGACTTGGTCTCAGTGTAGCTACTAAGCCAGGATTAAACTTTAGGTCACAGTCTTTCTGGGACTGAACAAAAAAAAACACAATATGTCTTCTCGGTATCAAATACCTCCTTTGTCATGTCCACGTATCAATCCAGCGCTAACTCAACAAACCGTAAGAAACGGAGGTAAAAACTATTCAAAAGGGTTAAGTTCACTCTTCTTGTGTTTTACAGAGACATTTTGGGGCAACGAGGGTGCCAAATGGCGACGTATTCGAAGCAGAAGACATAACACGGCAGGTTTTAAGTTTCATGAGGTTCGAGGAGGAGGAGCCACAATCACCCTTTACTGTGTACCTCTTGTATAAACCGTTTGCTTGCCTAACAGAATTGCTATTGTGACATCAAGTGGACACATTTAGAACAGCAGTTCCTTTCTTTAAAAAAAAAAAAAGCAGCTAATTTCAATACTTGGGCAAACTCATCCAACAACCACTGCGCTAGAGTTAAAAGTGTGACAAACAACTGAAAAATAGCCCAAAAAAAGAGTTGAAAGTACTTTTCAACTCAGAATGTAACTATTTTTGCCCAGCTTTAAAAAGGCTTGACATATTTATTAAAACTGAAGGCCAAAGACAAAATGTACAATTAGTTTCCCTTCAACCTCAAGTCACAAACTGTGTGTGCACGTACAAAATGATACAATCCTGCAATCAGCCATTGTAGGTGACTTATGGTGTGATTTATTGTCATGACTACAGTAATCGCCATGCCGTCCTCGATTTCCAAGTGCTCTTTGTGTATTTGAATAGTGTGGAAGAGGGATGCACCATTTTTGGGGGGTGAAAAATAAGCTGCTGTTTGCATGTTTGGAACAGTGCCTCTCATTTCTTACTTCTCACCCCCATGAATATAAATCATTTGTCTATAAAAATACACCTGTGCAAAACATCGTATCCTAATTAGCGTTAAAGAAAACAAGAAGAAATATAAACTTGAAACAAAAAAAGAAAAAACAAAGCCAAGAACAACTAACTTTTTTAGTATGTAAAATAAATTATTTAAAATATCCATCCATCCATTTTCTACCGCTTATTCCCTTTGGGGTCGCTGGAGCCTATCTCAGCTACAATCGGGCGGAAGGCGGGGTACACCCTGGACAAGTCGCCACCCCATCACAGGGCTATTTAAAATAAATTAAGTGAAATAATAATAAATAAATCCTTATTTAAACCATAAACACGGGGACCCCTCCTATTTGAGAAAAACTGGTTTAAGAAATGATACATCAACTGTCCTGATTTTGAAATGCACTGCATAAATTGAATAACCCAGTAGTTTCATGTGAAAAAGGCTTTTATTCAACTTTTTAAATGCCCATCCATCCATCCATTTCCTACCGCTTATTCCCTTTGGGGTCGCGGGGGGCGCTGGAGCCTATCTCAGCTACAACCGGGCGGAAGGCGGGGTACACCCTGGACAAGTCGCCACCCCATCACAGGGCTATTTAAAATAAATTAAGTGAAATAATAATAAATAAATCCTTATTTAAACCATAAACACGGGGACCCCTCCTATTTGAGAAAAACTGGTTTAAGAAATGATACATCAACTGTCCTGATTTTGAAATGCACTGCATAAATTGAATAACCCAGTAGTTTCATGTGAAAAAGGCTTTTATTCAACTTTTTAAATGTTTTATTATAAATCCAGGTTACATTCATGTCGTGACGCAAATGGTGTACCAGCCGTTCCTGAATTGTGGTAAAAAGCAATCCAAGTGCACTAAATATGGAGTTCAAAATGAGTGAAAGTACAGAGTCCGTTTTGTATACAGAGGAGCCTCGAAAAGTAGAACACATTTCGAGAAGATTTTTCTGGAAAAGCAGGAAGTGAAACCTCCAGAAATCAAACAAGACCTTAAGAGTGTTTTACTTTTTGTGACTCTTAGTGCTGTGAACACACTAGCGGTGAGGGATGCCGTCAAGCTGAAGAAAGAGTCCTAACGGGTCCTTTTGGCTCATGGGACTCCGGAGGCAGCGGACAGGTACCGACAGGCCAAGCGGTGTGCAGCTTCAGCGGTCGTGGAGGCAAAAACTGGTACATTAGAGGAGTTCAGGGAAGCCATGGAAAATGACTTCCGGACGGCTTCGAAGCGATCCTACCACCATTCGTCGCCTCAGGAAGGGGAAGCAGTACACTGTCAACATTGTGTATGGTGAGGATGGTGTGCTGCTGATCTCGACTGCGGATGTTGTGGATCGGTGGAGGGAATCCTTCAAAGACCTCCTCAATTTCACCAACTTGTCTTCCTATGAGGAAGCAGTGCCTGGGGAATCATTGGTGGGCTCTCCTATTTCTGGGGCTGAGGTTACCGTTGTAGTTAAAAAGCTCCTCAGTGGCAAGGCCCCGGGGGTGAATGAGATCCGCCCGAAGTTCCTTAAGGCTCTGGATGCTGTGGGGCTGTCTTGGTTGACAAGACTTTGCAACATCGCATGGACATCGGGGGCGGTACCTGTAGATTGGTAGACCGAGGTGGTGGTTCCTCTCTAAAAGAAGGTGAAGCGGAGGGTATGTTCCAACTATCGTGGGATCACATTCCTCAGCCTTCCCGGTAAGGTCTATTCAGGTGTACTGGAGAGGAGGCTACGCCGTATAGTCGAACCTCGGATTCAGGAGGAACATTGTGGTTTTCGTCCTGGTCGTGGATCGGCTTTATACAAACCCCGTTTCCATATGAGTTGGGAAATTGTGTTAGATGTAAGTATAAACAGAATACAATGATTTGCAAATAATTTTCAACCCACATTCAGTTGAATATGCTACAAAGACAACATATTTGATGTTCAAACTGATAAACATTTTTTTTTTCGATCTACGTTCCCATCCTCACCTATGGTCATGAGTTTTGGGTTATGATCGAAAGGACACGATAACGGGTACAAGCGTACAAAATGACTTTCCTCAATTAGGTGGCGGGGCTCTCCCTTAGAGATAGGGTGAGAAGATCTATCATCCGGGAGGAGCTCAAAGTAAAGCCACTGCTCCTCTACATCGAGAGGAGCCACATGAGGTGGTTCGAGCATCTGGTCAGGATGCCACCCGGATGCCTTCCTGGCGAGGTGTTTAGAGCACGTCTGACCGGTAGGAGGCCACGGGGAAGACCCAGGACACGTTGGGAAGACTATATTATTGTAAATAATGTAAATAATTCAATGTGGTGATCTTGTGTGATGACTGTATTATGATGATAGTATATATCTGATAGTATATATCTGTATCATGAATCAATTTAAGTGGACCCCGACTTAAACAAGTTGAAAAACTTATTCGGGTGTTACCATTTAGTGGTCAATTGTACGGAATATGTACTTCACTGTGCAACCTACTAATAAAAGTCCCAATCAATCAATCAGTCTCTCGGCTGGCCTGGGAACGCCTCGGGATCCCCTGTGAGGAGCTGGACGAATTGGCTGGGGAGAGGGAAGTCTGGGCTTCTCTACTTAGACTGCTGCCCCCGCAAACCGACCTCGGATAAGCGGAAGGAAATTAATGGATGGATGGTTGTGCGGCACCAATTGATAAGACTGCACATACGGCTGCAGTTACCATTTGAGGCCAGCAGGGGGTGAAAGCCTGCACCACAAAGCTAAACTTTCCCTTAGAAGGATGTTTAAAAAGATAATGTTTTTTTCTACCCCCTTTGACAGATATTCTTTGAATTGAGTAAAATATTGGTTGGAATAAATAAAAATAGCCTATTCAAATCATTGTATTATATTAATGATCCGTAGTTTTTCTGAATACATTCAAATGTTTTCCTCAAAACAAATAAACAAGTAAATTTAGTCCTTTGATTCGTAATTTCCTTTATTCCAAGCCAATTTGAAACAGAATACATTAAATTATTAAATAAATGAACCTTTGTGTGTGAATGTGAGTGTGAATGTTGTCTGTCTATCTGTGTTGGCCCTGCGATGAGGTGGCGACTTGTCCAGGGTGTACCCCGCCTTCCGCCCGATTGTAGTTGAGATAGGCTCCAGCGTGACCCCGAAGGGAATAAGCGGTAGAAAATGGATGGATGGAAATGAACCTATTTAATGTGGTGCCAGGTGTTTTGCGTGTCTGCCCTCATCAGTCTTCGTCCTCCTCGTCGCTGTCTTCGCCGTCACTGTCCTCTAACAGTCGGGACTGTTGAGCTAGCCTCTGCGCCACGGCCGTTACCATGGCAGCGCCTTTCCCGCTGCCGTCCTCCGAGAGAAGGTAGGTGATGTCACACTTGGGGGCCAGGAGGCTCACTGTGGCCTGTAGCTCCTCACTGAAACTAGAAAAAGCAACACTAAAATACAATAATAGTTCTTATTTAGATAATTAAAATGTTTATTAGACAAGATATCCCTCCAAATATTTGGCATAATTCACACAATGTATTTAATAATAATGTGTCTTACTTGGGGTGTTTTCTGTACACAGTCCCATCAATCCCCACAGTTGTTTTGAGTTGGTCCAGGCCACGGTTGACCCGAATACGGTTGGCGAGGGTCGCCAGGGCTGCGGCGCAGAGGCAGGCCGAGCGCGAGGAGATGGCGTCGCAGACCAGACGCACCACGCGCACGTCAATCGGGTCCCATGTCAGACCCAACTTGGTCAGAATTCTGCTTCCGTTGTCCAGGCCGACGTCCTCCCTGAAGTGGAGAGCAAACAGGAAGTTATAAACACAACACATACATGGCCGGTCAAACGTTTTACAACATGTCATAAATTTACATTTTTTAAATGATTTTGCCTTTACAGCATACACATTGTTACACAACCACAAATGATTTGAAATACATAAACCAATTAACTAATCAGCATGTAAATTAAGTGTTGTGTTTCAGCTTAAATTAAGAAGTTAGACACAAATATGGCATTTACCATTTCCAAATTACAATTACAACTACATTATGTACCATATATAATGTCCTTTTCATTTTTAGTGATTCAATTGACAAAATTGTAAACATTTTGTTCTCTAATCTCAATTTAATAAAAGCCCATGGGCTTCATTTACTGTCAATTATTTTTATACAAATGTTAAACGTTTGGGAACACACAATGCTAATATTAATGCTTTTATTTCTAAATGGTAAATTACATTATTTTTTAACAGCTTTTTAAGACGTCATGTTTTTTTCTTCCTACAGTTAAAACACTTCCTTGTGGTCTACATAACATGGAATGATGGCTCTTAGGTCTATATTTTGCATAGATTATGTTTTACAGATCATCTTCAAGCCACTTTCTAATCTTTTTTTTCAAGATGTGCCATTTTGTGGGCAGTCTTATTTACGTGCCTCCACTTCGAAAGTGTGTTCTACCCGTCAGCCACGTTTTAGCCCTTCCATATCGAGTTTACTGATAGATATAAGTTAGTACTATACACTAATGTGTATTAGCAACAGCGGATGATGCAAACAAGAGGATAGCGAAAAAGAAAGAGCTAATTGACAACAGCCTCAGACTAAAATGGCGGACTCACGCAGAGCACTTTGGGTAAATGTATATCATATATGTATAACCCGCTGACGTCATCGGTGTGAAAAACATCACAGGACAGAGAAAAATCCAAACGGCTCGTTTAGAGGAAGTATGAAATGAAGATAATATTGTTTATAAACACCTCCGCAACACCTCTATGGTTTGATTTTAAAGTTTTGGGACTTTTGCAGATTGCAAATACATAAAAACAGGTAAAGGAAAAGTTAATTTTGCATAATAGGTCCCCTTTAAATAAAAGTTGCAAGTCTATACTTGAATTGCAATATGATTTATTGATTGATCTATTTCTAATCCATTAACTAAAGCATAACAACATGTCATATTTAATAAGGATGTTCAGTATTAGTACCAGTAAACATGTTTGGACGTCCATCCATCCATCCATTTTCTACCGCTTATTCCCTTTGGGGTCGCGGGGGGTGCTGGAGCCTATCTCAGCTACAATCGGGCGGAAGGCGGGGTACACCCTGGACAAGTCGCCATCTCATCGCAGGGCCAACACAGATAGACAGACAACATTCACACTCATATTCACACACTAGGGCCAATTTAGTGTTGCCAATCAACCTATCCCCAGGTGCATGTCTTTGGAGGTGGGAGGAAGCCGGAGTACCCGGAGGGAACCCACGCAGTCATGGGGAGAACATGCAAACTCCACACAGAAAGATCCTGAGCCCGGGATTGAACCCCAGACTACTCAGGACCTTCGTATTGTGAGGCAGATGCACTAACCCCTCTTCCACCGTGCTGCCCATGTTTGGACGTATTGAAAATAATTTTCATGGGTTTTGTACATTCACAGGACTGTAGAAAAATTAAAATCAAAATGTTTCTTTCCATTTTGAAAGGAAAGAAACATTTACAGTATTTAATGTAGTTTTCAACCTGACCACTGGATGGTAGCTAAGGGCTTGATTTTGAAGGTCATAGACAGAGATGCTTTAATCTCTAAGTGTTTGTTTTCAAAGACTAAACTATTATTTAAAATTTCCTATAGTAAGGATAAATGTGATCAGAGTGTAGTTTTCACACCTGACCACTGGATGGCAGCCAAGGGCTTGATTTTGAAGGTCATAGATAGAGATGCTTTAATCTCTAAGTGTTTGTTTTCAAAGACTAAATTATTACTTTAAATTTCCTATATTAAGGATAAATATGTGATCAAAATAGTGTGGATTAGCATCTAATTAAAAATGTATTATTATTATCTTCTCACGGTACAACACTAAATAAAACTTGAATATACTTTAGAGTAGTCAGTGTATGGCTAAAATAACCCAACACACACGATTAGTGTGTGAATGAAAATAAAATCTATACAAGCTGCACACGGGCTACTCCAAAGTACATCAAAGTATGTAATGTTTTTAGGAGATTTAATCAAATTACTTTTGCGAGGTACTGCGTCAAAATCCACCCCCAAAAAACCACTACATGACCCTGAGTCCTACTCACTCTTCAATGTCCGAGATGTATTTTGTCTCAAAGCTGTCCGGTGTCAACAGCGCTTCCGATGTCTGTCCCTTGAACAGCAAATGGTCCTTAGTCATCTTCACCAGCAGCAGACGTACAATCTCCCCCAAATACATGCCGCTGATCATCTTCTCAAAGCTGCACAGCAACAGCAGACATATTTTCGTATTCATCTCCACAAGGAAAAAAATGTTGTTTGAAAAAAGTATTGCTGTAAATTTTTTGTGTGAAATATGTGCATCCTGCATTGTGGGGATTTCCTATATTACAAACCCCGTTTCCATATGAGTTGGGAAATTGTGTTAGATGTAAATATAAACGGAATACAATGATTTGCAAATCCTTTTCAACCCATGTTCAAACTCATAAACTTTTTTTTTTTGCAAATAATAATTAACTTACAATTTCATGGCTGCAACACGTGCCAAAGTAGTTGGGAAAGGGCATGTTCACCACTGTGTTACATGGCCTTTCCTTTTAACAACACTCAGTAAACGTTTGAGAACTGAGGAGACACATTTTTTAAGATTCTCAGGTGGAATTCTTTCCCATTCTTGCTTGATGTACAGCTTAAGTTGTTCAACAGTCCGGGGATCTCCGTTGTGGTATTTTAGGCTTCATAATGCGCCACACATTTTCAATGGGAGACAGGTCTGGACTACAGGCAGGCCAGTCTAGTACCCGCACTCTTTTACTATGAAGCCACGTTGATGTAACACGTGGCTTGGCATTGTCTTGCTGAAATAAGCAGGGGCGTCCATGGTAACGTTGCTTGGATGGCAAACTATGTTGTTCCAAAACCTGTATGTACCTTTCAGCATTAATGGCGCCTTCACAGATGTGTAAGTTACCCATGTCTTGGGCACTAATACACCCCCATACCATCACAGATGCTGGCTTTTCAACTTTGCGCCTATAACAATCCGGATGGTTCTTTTCCTCTTTGGTCCTGAGGACACGACGTCCACAGTTTCCAAAAACAATTTGAAATGTGGACTCGTCAGACCACAGAACACTTTTCCACTTTGTATCAGTCCATCTTAGATGAGCTCAGGCCCAGCGAAGCCGACGGCGTTTCTGGGTGTTGTTGATAAACGGTTTTCGCCTTGCATAGGAGAGTTTTAACTAGCACTTACAGATGTAGCGACCAACTGTAGTTACTGACAGTGGGTTTCTGAAGTGTTCCTGAGCCCATGTGGTGATATCCTTTACACACTGATGTTGCTTGTTGATGCAGTACAGCCTGAGGGATCGAAGGTCACGGGCTTAACTGCTTACGTGCAGTGATTTCTCCAGATTCTCTGAACCCTTTGATGATATTACGGACCGTAGATGGTGAAATCCCTAAATTCCTTGCAATAGCTGGTTGAAAAAGTTTTTTCTTAAACTGATCAACAATTTGCTCACGCATTTGTTGACAAAGTGGTGACCCTCGCCCCATCCTTGTGTGTGAATGACTGAGCATTTCATGGAATCTACTTTTATACCCAATCATGGCACCCACCTGTTCCCAATTTGCCTGTTCACCTGTGGGATGTTCCAAATAAGTGTTTGATGAGCATTCCTCAACTTTATCAGTATTTATTGCCACCTTTCCCAACTTCTTTGTCATGTGTTGCTGGCATCAAATTCTAAAGTTAATGATTATTTGCAAAAAAAAATGTTTATCAGTTTGAACATCAAATATGTTGTCTTTGTAGCATATTCAACTGAATATGGGTTGAAAATGATTTGCAAATCATTGTATTCCATTTATATTTACACAATTTCCCAACTCATATGGAAACGGGGTTTGTACATCATTTTTGAGTTCCCCGTTGGAACGTACGTGTGGATGCCGGGGTTGATGGACGTCTTGTCTACGATGACGTCAAACTCCGTCTGGATGTCTTTCAGCGAGCCGTTATCTCCGAAGCCCCCCCACTCGGTGTTGATGCACATGCGTCCGTCCGAGCTCTCGATGCGCTTCACGTTCTTAGTCTCCTCCATGTAGCACGCGTTGGTACCCGTGCCTATAGAAGACAAACATTTCGTCAGAAGATGTCATAGACCTCTTGTAATACAGTCAAACCTGTCTATGTGTCTTACTGTATATGGTCTTTGATACTTTTTTGTGTCCTGTCATGATGAACATGTCTACACAATTCTTGCAAATGGTAGTTTTTGGGTGTGCTAAAGCCTCCCAAAATATTTGTTAAGTATTAGTAAATAATACACATACAAATAAATGTAATATCTCAAGCAGGTTAGATTAGACAAGGCAAGTTTATTTTAGAGCACAATATGTACGCAAGACAATTCAAAGTGCTTTACACATGTATAAAAATACGAGAAGGCGAAGAACATCAGAAATAAAAACAAAATCATCTTAAAAATAATCTTGAATTAACCTGATTTACTTTGTAACTTATAACATAAAGCTAATAAGTGTATGTTTTTTTAGATAGTTTAGCATATATTCACATACATTGTATTAGTTTTAGTATCTCTAAATGTACAAACTGGCCAATGTATCAAGTTCCATATTTATTGCATCAAAATCGCTTTCATCCTCCTCTCCTGGCTTCCGTTTGCTCCAACGTCTCACTCTTCCTTCGTGCTCGCTTCTATAAGCAGTAGTATATTTAGCTTCAAAAGTATAAGGTTGTAAATTCTCATTTGTCTAAAAATAATCATCTTTGTTGTCTGTTACCAAGTCTGCCATAATTAGAAAACATTCCGGAAGTAGGAACACACATGTTATCAGAAGTCAGACGTGCACTGCTATGGAAACAGAAATCAATGCGCGGAAAAAATCAGTCCGGGAAATGATTAAAATGATCAAAATACGGTAAATATTCAACATATTACATATTTCTATGAACGTGTCTGTTACTACATTATATATAGACTTGCAGTGTGTATAGAAAACATTGCTGGAGGGTTTTGAAGTTGTTTTAGAGGGTTTTAAAGGGGACTCACTAGCCGCATCTTTCAAGCGTTTTTTTTATCATCTTTAAAATCGTACAAAAAAGACGTGTGTTCTTATCCCTCATAATGATTGTGAACGATAGGTAACATTCCAAAAAAAGTGCAGTTCCCTTTAAACAAAGGGAGAAAACATGAAATTGTGTTTCAAATAGAATTGAGGGATGTGTGACCATGTTCGTGTGTCAGTGAATGCGCTGCCGCTGTTAAGTGAGGACACAACTGAGCTATCAATCAAGCTATTAATATCATATATCATTGCGGTAAATTTCATAGTAGTTGCTGCTATAAGGGATAGAAAATCTTGCTGCTGTAGACATCACTTTTCTCTTTAGTGGCCGCTGACACAGGTTTGACTGTATTTCTGGTGTAAATGCAAGCTCACCGATGATCATGCCAATCTCGCAGCTTTGGTCCTTGTAGCCGCAGCTCATCAAGGTGCCCACAGTGTCGTTTACCATAGCTATGGAACCGATATCCTCATCATCCTGCAGACGTGCAGAGCAAAAGCCAGGCGCTTAGTTGGGCTGTGAGTTCTCTTTATCGTTGGTCATTACCCAAAGGCTACTTGCCCAAGTAATTGCTTAGTTTCTAATATAAACATCGACACTAGACTCATTACACAACTAAAAGTTCCAATCTTTTCTTGACTGAATGAACTCACCTTTCTTCTGTGTATGGCTTCTTTCAGTAGCCCCACCACATCTTCTCCAACCACTCCAGAGCACTGGAAGCCTTTGGTCCAACGAATCAAGATACACTGTATAATATAAAACAGACAGAATTATAAAAAAGTGCATATTATAGATTATGGCTTTTAATTATTATTTAACAATTATTTGATCATGTTTCTGTTTTTGTGTGCATGTCAAAGTATACTTTATTTTCTGTAATATTATTTCTAGAGATGTCCCGATTCCCAATCATGGGTTCTACCAGCTAATAAATTGCCAAGCCTAGACGACCATTAGCACAGCTGTGTCCCAGTGCTTACATGTTTTAAATTGTACTTGGGTAAAATATTCCTTTATAAGAGATGCATGCTCATGAAGACACAATTACAGTTCCATATCCCTTGTTACACACAGGCAGGAGTTGCATGAATTCCAAAAAGGTGGTGCATGTCTTGCCAAAACACCAGCTCAAATTTGAGAGCAATCTACAACGAACGCTTCGTCTAGGCACAGTTCAAAGCTGCTTTTAATATACTTAATCCTCACCTCCATAGTGTAAAATAAACTTAATGTATGACGCACAGACAGACAGACAGACAGACAGACAGACAGACAGACAGACAGACAGACAGACAGACAGACAGACAGAGACAGACAGACAGACAGACAGACAGACAGACAGACAGACAGACAGACAGACAGAGCAGGATGAGACAAGAAGCTAACCACTAAAACTTCAATGTAAAGTAGGGGTGATCGATCCAGTTGTCGATACTGTCGATAACTAGGTACCAAAACCAAAGAGTAATTATGGGTAGATAAATATTTTAGCTTTTTCTTATGATTACAAAATAATTTTTTTGTCGTGTTTGTTATTGTTGGCAAAGTCAGGGAGTATGTCTCTGGATACAGGAAGGCTTTGAGGGCAAAACCCAAAGAATTTAAAAGGGGGCCAGTAGTAGTTTTTGCTTTTATTTAGTTATTGTGCACTAGTATTTTTTTTTGTTAAAACTTCGTATTCAATACCACAAATTTAATAAATCTGATTAACAACAGTACTACAAAATCCTAACTTCAACAAAATAAGCTTTGTAAAAATGTGTTATGTTTTCAGTTTTAGAATAGAAGAAAATCGCCAAAAATGTTAATTGATTGTTATTTCTTTGAATTATTAATTCTAGGAGAGGTATTTTGAAAAGTGCTAGAAGTCTAAAATTTTACAATATTATATTGGTAATGTATTATAGTGTTGTCTGTATTTCAACCAAAAAGCTTGATTTATTTTTTGTAATTGTTTTTAGGACTACCGTACTTTTCTATAATGTTTTTGTGATTTTTATTTGTAAATTTATAATGTATTTTATTTAATTTTATTGCATAATTGTTAATTTTACTATTTATTTCAGTTTTCTCTCTTTTTCAGGAAATACATCTTCAGTGTGTAACACCTTGTCGATATTCTTCTGATCGCAGGGGAAGGAGAAGGTGAAGCCGAGAGGGAGACGTCTCCCCTTCAGATTCTTCGAGGCCAGAAATTCACCTAGACAGGTGGCGATGTGGTCAAACAACTGGGAACAAAAAGAGCGAGACCGACATTTAATGCTAGCCACAACAATACTCCTCTTTTGTTAAACACTGTCAGTGATTCACCTGTTTACCGCTTCCCAGCATCATCTCCTTAGGGATGGCGCAGATCTGACTGTCCATCTTTAGCATCTTCTGCTCCTCCTCCACCACTCGTACATGGAGCACCCGGAAGTTTGTCCCGCCGAGATCTAAAGCCAAGAAGTCGCCTTTTTCTGCAGGGAGCAACATTGTCTTTCATTTGGTATGGGTGCATTTACTTCCCCCATATGCACCTAATGGCAGCACCATTACTCAACAGATTCAAGAAGGGGAGCTATTTTTTTGTGCTAAGGTTTTTGTGGCCCTAAATAAGATTTAGTTTGTGGCCCCATTTCGGTCTTTATTATTACTTGTGTGACACTCTAGAGCAGGGGTTTCCAAACTTTTTGAATTGGGGGCCATATTGGGCTAAAAAAAATTGGGCCAGCGGCCGAAAGCCAAATGCATTTAGGTAAGTAAGTAAAGCAAGTACCGGTAGTAGATTTAGCTTTGGGAGACTGTGTGTATGTGTGTGTGTGTGTGAGTGTGTGTAAAAGACACAACCAACAATCAAGTACGGTACGTTCATAATTAGATAAGTAGAAATAATGTATTAATATTATTATGAAAATATTTATCTTAACTGTACTATAAATAATCACAAAACAATAAAGGGAAATACTATGTTGACAATGCAATATGTTCAATAGTCATGTGTTTATATTCCAGATAATGTTCAATGTTTAAATGAAGAGGTAAAAAATAAGCTACTAGTTCCAAGGGGAAAATAACTGTTTGAAATCTCCTACCACAGAGAAGCCAATTCAGAACGGCTTTGCCGCTTTGACATTTGTTGAAAAAGTAAACAGAACACAAAAGATAGGCAAAAGGTATTTATAAAAAACAAAAAACAAAAACATGTCTTTGGACATTTTAACTTTGGACAAAATGTTCAGTTACAATATAAACTTAAATAGTATGGTTGTTTTAGGAATACAGTTGTAATGCTGTTATTTTTAATTATGGCTGGGCGATATCACGCAGCGTATGATGTGCGTCATTGAAGTCTCCGTAAACATGCATGGGCCGAGGGTGAGCTCAAGAGGATGCACTGTGCGTCGCCGGTCCGGCGCATGGAAAGAGCAAACGGTCGTAACAAAGGTACATCCAAAGATACCGGTATGGCGGTATTGTCTCAAATATATATCACTTTCTAAAATAGTATTAACTATAATACCGGTATACCGCCCAGCCCGATTGTTTGTCATTTTTATATTGCTCACAGTCACTGGGAGGCATATTTGCATTGATGCTATGGTTTGCTATGATGTACTGTGATGCACAAGCTGCTTGCCGACAGCAACTTTCAGCATTCACACAAAAATTATGACGAATTGCAAAAAAAATGTTGTGAAAACGTTACCTGTTCCGTCTGGCGTTGCCGTGACGAAAGTGGGCAGCATCTGGACGGATGCCTTGTGATGGCTGTGTTTGCCCAAGCCTCGCTTCAGTTCTCGTTCCAGTCGAGCCGAAACTTTCTGTAGGTCCTCCAGAGACAAAGTGAACTGGTTCAGGTAAGTTTTCACCTGCAAAGAGATAAAGGGAGAACATTTGAAATACGTTTTTTAAAACTTATTTTGCACTCACGAACATGTCAAATATTCCCACCAATACCAGAAACAAGGCGTGTGTTTAGACTTTTTGCAGGTAGTTTTTTTAATGTTTTTTTTAAATAACATTTTTGAAGGTCAAAATCATTTAATTAAATTAATTCTACCCATGAGTTGTTTGCGAGCATATTGCTCAATTCAATAGACAAAATCTACTGGATGGACACAAATAAAGGCTGCTGCATTATCTTGAATTATAAAATATTGTAAATATGAAAAGAACATTGAGAAAAGCAAATTACTTTTGTTTGTGTTTCATACATTCTGCTATAAAAACAAGCTTAATATGTGCAGGAAAACATGGATAGTTACGACCACCTAGAGACAAAAGCAACAATTCACACGTCTTTTCCTGTTTCCTCTAGAAGCCAGAAAGGCTTTTGCACATAAACTTGAACCAAACAAGGAGGGGAACTCACAAAACAAAGGCACAGTAACTAAAAATGCTAAAATAATAATTCAGTAAATCCTACACGTAAATAATTTATGTTAACACATTTTCTTTGCTGCATTGATGCTGTTGTACGGTTTTATAAAGAGCAGGAAGAGTAAAAAAGTTAGATGAAGTTAGCCTAATTTGCAAGATAGGTTAATAAGGTATGAAAAACTACAGCTACAATGTGTTTTACTTGAAGAATTGTTATTCTAGAACTAAAGGTTGACACAAACAGAGGTTTACGATAAGTGTGTGTTCACTGTTCTGATTGCAACACAGTGACAGGATGGCACAGGACCAGTTTCATCACATCCTGCTACTGTTGGCGAGCTTCCTTTCTAGCTTTTAGGGTACAGTATATAATGGTCACCCAGTCTAAAACAATGATCATATTATCAATTATTTTCAGCTCATGCAAAGTATCTCTTTGCTTGGCTCTTTGATCTTCTATTATGTTTCCCATTTCTTCCTAAAGCTAATTGTGTCCTTGTATGAAACATTCCAGTAGTTTTCCAAAAGACATGTCTTCTCATGCCCCCCTTCTCTCTCAGTCCTTGCTATGAATACACCATATTTTACCCTCCCACATATTCTTGTCTGTACATGCTTACACCTTACTTGATTCCTCTACCATGACTGTAGATTACAAAATAATGGCATCAGTGAGTCCACTCCCCGTATTTAAGCTTTAAAAAAATATGCTCTCAAGATATGATCAAGACAATTCAATGCATTTGTAACTACATGTGCAAGTACCAAAGAAAATGCACTAAATTTGATTACTGGTTACTGTACTATGTCCTCCTTAGACCATGCAACTATGAATCCCATTGTGCTGTGGCCTAACAAAGAACAAGTTCACATCCAAGTGTTTTAATATAACTGTTAAAACTATAGCTGACAGCACATACTGCGATAAATGTAAATTATTTCTTATGAACTTGGCCCTTATGTCTACTGCAAAAAAAACCACACACATTTTCTGCCCAAATCTTATTGTGGTATAATTATTTCATCCAAGAGAAATATTCAATACAAACAATTGATTTTTCCGTGAAACGCCTTGCTATTTACATTATAACGAACCCTTGGGTCCCTCAAAGAATACTGTGCTTCCTGCTTAAGGCACATACAAATATTAGCAGGCTAAGCAAACTACCCTCAGCAAAGTAGTTTGCCTTTTAGAGAAACACAATTTAAACCATACCTTTACATAGTATAAGAATGTGTGTGTGTGAATGGGTGAATGTGGAAATAGTGTCAAAGCGCTTTGAGTTCCTTAAAAAGGTAGAAAAGCGCTATACAAGTACAAACTCCATTTCTATATGAGTTGGGAAATTGTGTTTGATGTAAATATAAACGGAATACAATGATTTGCAAATTATTTTCAACCCATATTCAGTTGAATATGCTACAAAGACAACATATTTGATGTTCAAATTGATAAACATTTTTTTGTTGTTGCAAATAATCATTAACTTTAGAATTTGATGCCAGCAACACGTGACAAAGAAGTTGGGAAAGGTGGCAATAAATACTGATAAAGTTGAGGAATGCTCATCAAACACTTATTTGGAACATCCCACAGGTGAACAGGCAAATTGGGAACAGGTGGGTGCCATGATTGGGTATAAAAGTAGATTCCATGAAATGCTCAGTCATTCACAAACAAGGATGGGGCGAGGGTCACCACTTTGTCAACAAATGCGTGAGCAAATTGTTGAACAGTTTAAGAAAAACTTTTCTCAACCAGCTATTGCAAGGAATTTAGGGATTTCACCATCTACGGTCCGTAATATCATCAAAGGGTTCAGAGAATCACTGCACGTAAGCAGCTAAGCCTGCGACCTTCGATGCCTCAGGCTGTACTGCATCAACAAGCGACATCAGTGTGTAAAGGATATCACCACATGGGCTCAGGAACACTTCAGAAACCCACTGTCAGTAACTACAGTTGGTCGCTAAATCTGTAAGTGCATGTTAAAACTCTCCTATGCAAGGCAAAACCCGTTTATCAACAACACCCAGAAACGCCGGCGGCTTCGCTGGGCCTGAGCTCATCTAAGATGGACTGATACAAAGTGGAAAAGTGTTCTGTGGTCTGACGAGTCCACATGTCAAATTGTTTTTGGAAACTGTGGACGTCGTGTCCTCAGGACCAAAGAGGAAAAGAACCATCCGGATTGTTATAGGCGCAAAGTTGAAAAGCCAGCATCTGTGATGGTATGGGGGTGTATTAGTGCCCAAGACATGGGTAACTTACACATCTGTGAAGGCGCCATTAATGCTGAAAGGTACATACAGGTTTTGGAACAACATAGTTTGCCATCCAAGCAACGTTACCATGGACGCCCCTGCTTATTTCAGCAAGACAATGCCAAGCCACGTGTTACATCAACGTGGCTTCATAGTAAAAGAGTGCGGGTACTAGACTGGCCTGCCTGTAGTCCAGACCTGTCTCCCATTGAAAATGTGGGGCGCATTATGAAGCCTAAAATACCACAACGGAGACCCCCGGACTGTTGAACAACTTAAGCTGTACATCAAGCAAGAATGGGAAAGAATTCCACCTGACAAGCTTAAAAAATGTGCCTCCTCGGTTCCCAAACGTTTACTGAGTGTTGTTAAAAGGAAAGGCCATGTAACACAGTGGTGAACATGCCCTTTCCCAACTACTTTGGCACATGTTGCATCCATGAAATTCTAAGTTAATTATTATTTGCCAAAAATAAATAAAGTTTATGAGTTTGAACATCAAATATCTTGTCTTTGTAGTGCATTCAATTGAATATGAGTTGAAAAGGATTTGCAAATCATTGTATTCCGTTTATATTTACATCCAACCCATTTACCATTTACCATTTATGCTATATGGGAGTCTTAATGTCATAAAAACACCTCTCAAAATTGATTCATACGACAGGCTTTAACGCAAAGAATTTTTGGACTCGTTGTACCTGCTGTTCCAGTCAGCTTAGACATCGGAATGTAAGTATGTTAAAGGGGAAGTGCACTTTTCTTTTCTTTTTTTCCGCCTATCTTCCATTTTTTTTTTTAATGCATTCTAAATTTTAAATTAACATATATAAAAGTCTGCTTACAGCGGAGTCAATGGTCAATAGATCCTCTATTCCGCCCATAAAATCAAATAAACAACTATCCAAAAATCCCCAGCAATACTCCATTTACATTTCGTGACTTGAATATTAAGTATTAGTGATATTGTGGCAGCACGGTGGTAGAGGGGTTAGTGCGTCTGCCTCACAATACGAAGGTCCTGGGTTCGATCCTGCGCTCGGGATCTTTCTGCGTGGAGTTTGTATGTTCTCCCCTTGACTGCGTGGGTTCCCTCCGGATACTCCGGCTTCCTCCCACCTCCAAAGGCATGCACCTGGGGATAGGTTGATTGGCAACACTAAATGGTCCCTAGTGTGTGAATGTGAGTGTGAATGTTGTCTGTCTATCTGTGTCGGCCCTGCGATGAGGTGGCGACTTGTTCAGGGTGTACCGCGCCTTCCGCCCGAATGCAACTGAGATAGGCTCCAGAACCCCTCGCGACCCCGAACGGGACAAGCGGTAGAAAATTGATGGATGGATAGTGGTGTTGTTATTATAAGCGCTAACACAGACAAACTATTTATCGAGGCGACGTGATCACTTCCGTGTGTCCCTATGTTTATATCATTGAGTGTCTGCTGCTTCCTCGCTCCTTTGAAGTTTATTGTAGATCATAAATCATGTCCCTCATCTGAAAAGTCGATGGCTGAGGACATCATCTGACAAATTCGTACACTTTGACAGCCATTTAGGACCCGTAAATGGCCAGAACGACACGAAAAGACGCTTGGCCTGCTCGCCCACCCCGCAACCCATTTCTTCGAATGTGAGACATTTTTTACCTAAATGGGAAAATATGAACATCCTAGCAGTCGGCATCCTAATGACAGCAGACCTTGCACACTAAGTGATGTTTTTATTATGTTTGTTGGCTCTCATGAAGTCTGCAGTGAGTAATAATCAGTGATGAATAAAATACCCCAAAAAACCCCGCTGTGATGCATTTTTTAAGTTAATGCGCCGCGTATGCTTAAAATGATCAAAATACTTAAATATTACATGTTATTATGAACGTGCCCGTTACTAAAATACATATATACTTACATCATGTATATAAAACCTTTTTAGGGGCTTTATAGGCAGAATTGAGAGGCTCCCATAGGCTCCATTGTAAGCGGACTTTAGATTGCATTTATTTAATATTTAGAATGCATAACAATCGTCATTTCTCTCATAACGATTGTGAACGATAGGCAACATTCCAAAAAAGTGCAGGTCCCCTTTAATGTATTTTATCACATTATCAATAAACAATTGACCTGAGGAAAACTTACTCACCTAAAAAACACATTATTTGCCCAAAAAATTATTGCGGTTTAATTGTGTTACTCAAGACTATTATTTATTAAAATAATATATATATTACAGAGAATTGTCTTGCTATTTACAATATTATAAAGCTTTCAGGCCCTCAAGAAAAGAACACTGTACTTCCTGCTTAAGGTAGATACAAACATTAGCAGGCTAAGCTGAAGCAAACTACCTTGCCTTTTAAATACCAAATATATAACCATAATGTTCACAGTAATGTCATAATAAGAATACTTCACATAATATAGATTCATACAATTTACATAATGTTAAAGTCTGACTCTACTACTGTAAAGAATAAGTACTTTAAATATTATTTGAGCTGAGCATATTCACCTTATTGAGCGTGTCAGCAGGGATGCCGTCACTGTGCAGTGTGCAGATGTCTTCACTCCTTTTTGCCTTTTTGTTGCTCATCTGAACATAGGACATACAAAACAATTAAAAGACACAGTAAGAGTCTGCAGAATAAAAGTGTTTTGAGTGCCTGCCTAAACTCTAAATTCCCTTTTTCCACCTCCCAGAGCCAAAACTATACTGCAATCGTTTGACCACCTCAATACGCCTCCTCACAATACTGTGATCAATGTGGCTCTAAGCAATGGTTGAATTCACTCAACAAATAAGCACTTTCTCTATACCAGATATTCTCAAACTGTTGTACATGTACCACTAGTGGTACCCCAATAAGTCTGTAAATAAGTACTGTATATGGAGTATCCAGGAGATCGCAAAAAGCCGCTGCCTGACCAGGGCTCAGAAAATCTGCAAAGACTTCTCCCACCCCCACCAAGAACTGTTTTCACTGCTGGACTCTAGAAAGAGGTTACGCAGCCTCCGAAGCAGAACCCCCAGGTTCTGTAACAGCTTCTTCCCTCAGGCCGTAAGACTCTTGAACGCATCATAATTAAATTATCCCCTAATATCCCCCCAAAATGGATTAACTCGCTGGAATAAAAAAGACAATATAACATGCATCCATAAACGTGGACGCATGTGAAAAAGTGCAATATATTTATCTGTACAGAAATCCATTTATTTATTTATACATATTATATATATATATATATATTAATATATTATTTATATATATTTATTTATTTATATATGCACCTTATTGCTTTTTTATCCTGCACTAACATGAGCTTATGTAACGAAATTTCGTTCTTATCTGTGCTGTAAAGTTCAAATTTGAATGACAATAAAAAGGAAATCTAAGTCTAAGTCTAATCATTGTTGATGTTTGTGCAGTGTGTGTGATTTTACAGTGGCCAAAAGCCTTGTTTACAATGAATACTTATGCCAACCACGCTACTGTATTTCAATGTTGGTCATTATGGTGGCACTTGGAGAGCCAGATGTTTTCTGAGGTGGTTCTTGATGAAAAAAGTTTGAGAACCACTGCTCTCCATTTACTTTTTCATGCATCTTATATTGAATTGTGTGTAAGAGGGTGGAGGGTAAACATTAAATGTAAATGGCTCTTTAACACACCTTGATTATGCAATTGGAAACCAGTTTTCTAAATCTAGTCTAGGTGTGTAATAATAGATGATACAAGTAATCTCATATAAAAAAAACATACAACATAAGGTAGCAAGTAACACTTCAATAATGAATAAGGCTATATATGTTGTGGACCAAAAATCACTTCTAACATACTTGGCCAATAAAGCCAATTCTGATATTTTTTTTTACTGCTCGCTAGTGTTACCATATCTTGAGTTACGGTGTGACAATATGGGGAAATAACTACAAAAGTACACTTCATTCACTAACCGTGTTGCAAAAGCGATCGGTTAGAATAATACACAACATTAGCTATCAAAAACATTCCAAGCATTTATTTAGTGAATCAAAAATATTAAAATTTAATGATTTGGTGCATTTGCAGCTAAATGATGTGCAAAGCAAACATTTACCTGCTCCCCAAGAATGTACAACTATTATTCGTAACAAAAAAAGAATAAACATAACCTTAGAGAAAAATTTACTTTAAAACATTTGGTATGCACGTACACCACTTAAGACTTTTAGCATTACAGCATGTGGAATTAAATTATGGAATAGATTAAGCAAGACAAACAATGTACTGTTAGGATTTACTTTCAGAAACTGTTTATACTCAAAGAATAATCATCCTGACAAACATTTTGAACCTTATTGAAACATTTGATCTTCTTAATCATCTGAACCAACACTTACTTAGCTATTTATTTATGAGAACATATGTAATTAATATGTATTTACTACTCACTTTTCTAATTCACTTATTGTTAGACTAAGTAAAAACAAATATGTAAGAAATTACTATGAAACGAAAAGGGGTAGGATTAAATAAGGTCTGCTTCTTCCTACTACTTTTCGGACATGTTGTAATGGAAACGTGATGAATCATATTATAACTGTATGTGTTTTAAAATTAAACTAACACCATAACCACAAGGATCAGATCAAGTTTTTTTTAATTTTATTTTTTTTTACATATTTTGAGCCAAATTATTTGAGAAATCAGACTAATCTAGTGCATGCAAACGCGCTGAGTGTTGTACATTTGCTATGTTCAGAATTTGGAAGGACATTAAACAAAACACTTTGATAAAAAGTAAAGTTTTTGCTGTCAAAATATAAAACAAATGATAGATTAAAGTTCAAATAAACTTCATTAAGAAATACAATCCATCCAAGGGGGGTGCCCATCAAAAATTGCATGAAGTACAATAGTAGGTTTGTTGGTTGGAATTTTTTGGGTGGAGTGTTTATTTACTGTTCACAGTACAGTACGATGAATACACTTATTTTCTTTACTTACTCTCTACCTGGATACACCTATAAAACAAGCCTACGAGAGAGTGAGACACACCACACTAACAAATTAAGATGTTGATTCAAATGAACCTTTCTTTAATCCCACGAAATATGGCAATAGAGACTAATAAATATACTTATTGTATATTCCAGGTGTTCAACGGGAGCCATTCATGACAGAAGAGTTAAAGGAGGCACTCGAAAAGCAAACATTTAATAGTCTATCAGGTAAAACAGGTTTTTACAATGAATTCAAATATATCCTTATGGTTTGCTTTAAAAAGTAGACTCCAGGCTATTGGAATAAATGTGTGTTATCATAGACGCTAAATAATTTGTCTGAAAACTATTTTGTAAATGAGTTTAAACAGCCACTCTTGTACAATCTTCAGGTTCTAAATGAATAAAGTTAAAAGCAACAAAAAAGAAAAGCAGAAGCTGCTACTCACCTTTGGTATGTTCTCACAAACTCAACTCACCAACCAATTTCCTAAACTGGTGAACAGGACACAGTGACAGCTTACTTTGTGCATTGGTTTATAAAAAAGAAAAAAAGAAATGGAAAAAAAAACCAACTAAAACAATACTAGCAGACACATGAAGGGGGCAGTGTTTCCTTGCAGTTAACTTTGTCCTAGTTGGTGCAAGTGTGTATTGTGGAACTTTGGTGTTGCCTCAATTGTAAAAACAAAAAAAGGAAAAATAAGACATTTGGCATATTTTTAATAGAGACTGTTATTAACTGTTGCACAAATATGTACAAGGCATATCTTGAGCCAAAGTTGGAATTTTTTGATGACAAATGAGGAAGATAGCTTTATTTTCATTATCAAATTTGTTTTGATTTTATTTTTAATCACACAAACATTAACATTTTTCTTCAATAAAAAAACATTACAGGCTTTCAAATCTGTATAAATAAGATTTTTAAATAGGTCTAAATATACATGTGTCTGGATTCAAAGATCTCCAGATCAAGGGAAAATGTTATTGAATGAAGGTTTTTTTTTTTTTTAAATTAAAGGTTCCCTTTCTGGTAGCATTTTTAAATAATTGTTATTCTCTGTGCATTTTTTCTGTCTTTCTTTTCTAAAGAACTAATAAAATAAAATTTAAAAAAACTAAATTTGAAAATGCATGTTTTTCTTTGTACACCAAGATACTTCCTTCAATATAATGAATGGAAATGTTAGTAAATACAAATATAATAGCCACTTTAATACTAACCACTATTTCCGAGATGAAAAAAACATACAATACACTGTACTAAATGACACGGCATACAGTTACAGTAACTACAAAGTATGGCTGCAACAATAACTCGTTTAGAGTAAAAAGCTTATTTATATTCTGTTGATTCGATTGTTTAAGTGTAACTAATACAAACAGAGCCAGACGCATGGTGGGCCGGAACTTTAAATAGGCAGACATAGCACCCACACAACACCCCTGTGCAATGGTCGTGCAGAAACTGATATCCGTGTTAATTTTTATTAATGCACACGTGTTAAAAGTGCAATTTAAATGTAATGATGTGCATTTATTAGAATACAAGAATGAAGGTTATGCAAGCAGAAAAAATGTTGATTTTAACTATTTTTTTTCTAAAATATGCATTGAGGTTATAAAGTGTTTTATCTGATCTACTCGATTTATCAAACTTGTCGACAGATTACTTGATTACTAAAATAACTGCCAGATGCAGCCCTATTGCCAAGCTAAAAAAGCCTTATCCTATTTTTAATTTGTATTTATAATTTTGTTTCGAAAATACAGAAAAAAATATATTTTAGAATATTTATTCATTCTGATCACAAGTGTTAGCTTGTCTAAGTTTTTTCAATATCATTCTATATTTTAGTGAGCTAATGTGCAATACTGACATGCGTTTATCTCAATTCAGCACAGGATGTATTTGACCACAGAATGCTTTTTGTAGCAATAAGCTCAAGGAAAAAACAACAACAATAAATGCACTTAATTGTGTGTTATATTTAAATCAACGCCCAGCATTTTAACAGCAAGGTGCATTTTATGCACATTATATAAAAAAAAGCAGGGAATGTTTTAATTTGTGAAGAGGTCGCCTACAGTAAAGCGCACAACGTTTATAAATATGCAGACTGAGACATTGAATGATGGTTCCTCTTTTTTTGGAAGAGTCTTCAAGTTCTTGCATAAACATTTGTTAAAAAGACTGAGGTTAGTCAGAAGGCATCGAGATGTTTTGCCAGTTCTCGCCGTCGTTATTAAAAGCCGATCTTCACCTTCGTTTTTGGCTCGGCTTCTTCAGTCGCTGCTGCCGCTTGAAGTCAATCAGACAGTCGGTGGCTTCTGAGATGGGAGTGAAGGACTTAATGGGCGAGTTGCTGATTGCCAACATGGAAACCCCTCCCGGCTCTTCATCATTCCTCAAATCAATGACATCACTGAAAGTAAAAACACATACAGATGATGAAAACATTATTGTACAGTATAATCTATTGAGCGCTAAACAAGAAATTATGCCTTTAATTGTGCTTCTTTGCTACTCTGACACCACTCACTTGACATAACATCAATGACGTTGTTGAAGGTTTAACATTTCGGGCATGTCTGTTTTCCACCCTGTTTACTCTATGGTGCTAAATAGCTATTACATATCTGGAATAGCTTGAAGGCTACAACCTGTCAAAGGCTCACAACATTGTAATTGAAAAGTAAAGACAGCTTACTCACACTTGCTGAAGTTTGGATCTGGACTGGCTGGCTCCTGAAAACAAAAATATTAATGCAGTTTGGGATTTGTTCTCTAAAAATGTCTCTGTAGCTGATATTTGGAGCTTATTTTGGACTCTACAACTAACCGGTGAATCAAACAAATCTTATCATTCCAATTTTGTTTTGTTGGGCTTACCTGAATCACGGTTGTCTATTTGCTCCAGAGCCGACAATAGATGTCCTTTCTGTATGGTTAAAAATACGCTATATAATATGTAACAAAAGTAATATTTGGGCTCAGACTGAGGTAGCGAGCCTTACCACAGGGATCTTTGGGGCCGGCTGTTGGATGCACAGCTCTGTGTGCATGGCAAACTCTCGCACGGGTACGTTTTTTTGACAGACGTAACATTTCTCCTGGATTCTGTGGGAAATCCATAATTAATCATGAAAAAAAAAAAAAAAGACCTGCTGTGAAACAGGTTAGATGCTACTTACTTGACAGTGCTGCAGGCATTGCCCTCCTCCTTGGTTACCCGCCTTTTCCTCTTCTTTCGAGGCGTCAAAGACACTAAAAAAAGAATCAACAATGCATTGACACTGACATCTAGTGGTATAAAAGTGACATCTAGTGGTATAAAAGTAGTATAACAGCCCCTAGACGGACTGGATCAGAGTAAGCTTTATTGGTAGAGCAATACAAATAAATATGACTAGTATTTGAATTTTAAAATTGGTTGCGGGTGCACCATTGACCACATTCACAGATGCTGTATATAAATGATGAATGGGTTATACTTGTATAACCCTTTTCTACCTTCAAGGTGCTCAAAGCGCTTTGACAGTATTTCCACTTTTATCCATTCACACACACATTCACACACTGATGGCGGGAGCTGCCATGCAAGGCGCTAACCAGCAGCCATCAGGAGCAAGGGGTGAAGTGTCTTGCTCAAGGACACAACGGACGTGACTAGGATGGTAGAAGGTGGGGATTGAACCCCAGTAACCAGCAACCCTCCGATTGCTGGCATGGACAAGAGTATAGGGATGTCATTGACACCTACAAAAAGTGAAATTGGTTGTTATTTTATAAGTAACTAAGTTACATTACAGGTTACTTTTAGCAGCTGCTGACAACACCACTTAACACCTCAACATAAAAAGTGACCAGCGGTTTTTCCAATTGCTTGTATTCTGTCACGTGACTTTTTCTCAGGAAGAGAAAAAGAATGGTGGTCAACCAAGCCAAGATGGCTGTTGTGCAGCAAGCAGCAGGTGAACTATCGGAGTACGCAAGGGGCCTAGATCTTCCAACAAAAAGCAGATATGAGCAAAAAAAAATCTAAATATGCAATGGAATAGATCTCTATACTTTAGCAAAAAATGATTTGTTGAGTGATATTAAGGATTATCTGTCAGTGGAGTTCCCAGACATGTTGAACTATCTTGTGCTCCAGACGTTATTCTAAACAACAGAACAGATGAAAACCTGGAAAAGCATGGGGGTCTACGACTTCTTTGTGTGTGGCTGAGTCAAGAAAATTTGTATCAACACTCTACTGGATAAGCAGATTTTTATTGCTCGGGTAAGGTTGCATTTCATGATTCAACTTTGCGTTTTGCGAGGACACGTCCATGTAAACAAACTAGAGCGACGAGCACCCGACAGCTGACACCCGTGACTGCATATCCATTTAACAAACTAACAATTACTGAATCATTACCATATTTGATTTTTGTCCTGTTGTGACACATTTGTGTACAGAATAAACAAGAGGGGAGACGTAGAAGAACCTTTCCTACCAAAGTATCATTGAACCTGACTTACTGGTTTTTATTTGTTAAAAATTTAAATACTAACAATATCAAGATAAAACTTAAATGGGAAATACTAAAAGAGTTAAGTTTATTAAAAATATATCAAACAAACCTATTTCATAAAATCTTGCACTCTTTCGCCCTTCTTGATTACCTCTCGAGGAACTCTTAAGAAACATTTACCCTTTTCGCGATTTGAACGGTTCGTACAGCCAAAAACAACACATTTTTCTTTGAGAAAGGCTAAATGACGCCTAGTACCCATTGACAACAGACGCTGGCTTGACCACCACACACATTTAATGAGCAGGACGTGAACTGGGCGTGACATCATGTAAATCCAAGCAAGTCACTATATTGGAAGTGCAATTTCAACAATAATTTCAACAATGTTGATTAAAGTTAAACTTAAAATCTTTTTCCTGAAACATACATTTTTTGAAGTAAAAAAACACAAAGACACTGATTTGATTTAACATAAATACAGTCTTTCTTAAATTCACTTAACATAAATACTTATTTACTTTGGGCACCCCCGCTGTAGAGGCTAGTTCTTTGTGGTCACTTTAATTCTAGTACTGTAGCATATTTGTTCATTTTATGGTCACATACTGTATGAGGTTGTCTAACGTCAGCGCCAGAAGTCGTAAAAGCAGCTGTTCACCTGGCGGGTTTTTAATGTTTGATTGAGAGGGGGAGAACTGGGAAGTTGTTTGGGCCAAATTGGCTGACCACCTTGTTGTTTTATCATATATCACTGCCTTGTCACATGTAAATGCTTTGTTTTTTATCCACAATAAAACAATACTTGGGAGCAGTGTTCACAGACTCTATTTGGCTTGTTAGCTTCCTGTCGCAGGCGAGCGAGCGATGGTTATCATAGTTGAGAGAATGGAGTTGTTATAGGTTGGATGCTGGAAATTGTTTGATGTGTGGAAACAGTCAGCCTTAATGCATTGCCTCAGGTAGATTTTTTTTTCATGTGCACATCATGCAACGCCTGTTTGCAATACAAGGTGTCAAGATCGGTGGGGTGTGAGGCTGATGTGAAGATGTCACCAGCATAAAGTGGACAACAAACTTTAATATTGTTGTCATTAGCTGACAAGAAATCAAAATAAAGGTTGTATTACCAGCAAGAAAATGCCAATTTATCTCCTCCCTTGCGTGCGTAGTATGTATTACACGTGACTCGTCCTCGTGCTCAAAACGTGACTTGTCACAAGCATGACATCACTCCCCGAGACACAAGAAAAAAGTAAATATACTTTTCTTTTAATTGAGGAAAAAAAATAATATAGTAATGCACATTGACTTGACTGTAGTCTGATTACTGGTTTGGAAATAGTAACACATTAGATTACTTGTTACTGAAAAATGTGGTCATAATAGAGTAAAGCATTACTTGCATTACAGGTTGACACACATGTAGGATAGAGGATTCTCAATCCATAGTCTTTCTTTGCCTCCTTTCTCAGAGCCATTTGTGCGTAACTGTGCAAGTTTGCACGCACATTTCAAGCGTACTAAATAAAGACACAGGACAGTTTCAGTCTTGATAGAGCACATCGAGATTGCTAAATTATTAAATTTGAATCTCCCTACTCAATATTGTGGACGTTTTGAGAATCAGCATATACCGTACATGAAAACAGACATGCTAAATTCACAAGTTTTAATAAAAATAAATTTTTGTTAGATAAGGCCCAAAGTGTATTTGTGCTGTATAGAGTATTCCAACCTTGCAAATATTCAGGATCAAGCATGTTCTCGTCCACGGTGGCCGCCCCTTCCTCGCCATCACAGTACGCCGCATGCATCTCGATCTTGCCGATGGGGAATGTTCCTTGACAAATCGGACACTCCATGTTGACCTCAGGGCTTTCCTGAGAGAGGCCAACTGGATCCAACTCAGGCGAATGTGACCTTTGACAGCTTCTTCCCAAATTCTGCTCCTCCCCCTCATCAGCCGAGGCGGGGTTTCTTTCAACAAGTCTGCCGACAAAGTGATTTGCCTGCTCGTCTCCGTTTGTTAAAACTGCAATCAGTGAGATAAAATAGTTTTTTTCCCAGATGTGGTTACGGCTTTGTTGCACCACCCCGAGTTTTAAAAAGCGTACCTTCCATCTCCTCCTTTTCAGCAGCCAGATCAGCACATATCTTGGTAATTTCACCACATTCAGGACTGTTTGGCTACAGATAGAAGGTTTATTATTTGTTATTTGACATATTGACATTTTAATTGCAAGTCACCTTAGAAAGATCTGTAAGATCTTCATCGCTCAGTTGGGTTTCTGCAGTTAAAAGAAGGACAGTCATTAAGCATTGTGAGCAGAAACTATGTACGTCTGTAAGTGTAGTAAAATATATTTCAGTACCAGGACAAACCACGCAGTTGTCAGTACCCAGCTGATCTTCCTCTCCACAGTCAGTCTCATCATCCTCTCTCTCTTTTTCCTCAAGCTGCGTTCCCTCCTCCTCTTCAGGCTCAACTGGAACGCTGTCAACGTCCTGACTCAGCTTTTTGTCCCTCAGTCTGAGACCACGCCTACAATAAATCATAAACCGCATCACTCACAGCTACGCAAAAGGTTGTGTGGAGTAAACTACTTCCTGTGATTTAGACTTTAAGTCAAAGATACAGAAAAACTAGCAAGCAGGTTTTTACCTTCGAAGAACTTTGTGACGTTCAGATGATTCAGGTAAAGGGCATGTCTGAGAAAAAAATTTGAATAAAAAAGGCTAACAATACACCTTTTTGAATAAAACAAAAAGCTCTGCTAACTATCATCCAGTCAGCTATAAAGCTTGTAGCACTGTAGCTCAGATAGCTATGCAATTGTTGCTAATGTTTCCATCATCCTATCTTACTCTTATGTTGTTGTATGTGATATATGGCATTTATTATATCGGATGAGTGCAGTTACTGTGTAAAAAGTGGATAACATGCATAATAGCGCTTCTGGGATTGACTGGTGTGTACAAATGCAGTAAATTCACAATAAAGCTACTGAGGCACTAAACAGCATGTTGCCGGTAGTGCTTACCACTAACTAACTTACTAGCAAACTCACCTCTGGCTGCGGCACGATGCCATCCCCCCACTCAGCCTTCCTCAGCAGACTCCTCTGAGCCTCCTTCAAGCTCTTCTCATACACCTCCATCTGCGCCAGAATCACCTGATAAACCAGATAAACACATGAAATAATAAAATGTTTCAGTTTTTGCAGAACTGGATGATGATGCTAATGTAACAACCTGTGTGTAGGCGTCTGCATCCAGACCTCGTGGACAAAAGGGAATGCCCCAATAGTAGTGAACCGTTGGCTGGGTGGAGACAGACGTCTGACTGGAAATAAGACATACATCAAGGACATCAATTGCCACTATTTTAAGTGAATTAAATAATATTATAATGAGATACCAAAATTATTAAATAATTACAATATCATGTTTGTCGATGTCATGACAATTCCTAATGTATTGAGTTCCCAAAATATGACCTCTTAATGCAATGTTGTTGTCTACCCCTATTAGTGCTGCACGACTATGGCCAAAATAATCACGATTATTTTTTATCAAGATTGTAGTGTGAAACATGTATAATAAATGACAAAATACAATAATATAGAGTTATTAAGCGTAACAAATGAAAGGGGTCCATCAATGCACAATTACAATTCTGCAGTCCCTGGATCCATACGCATGCGCAGAGGTAGGAGATGCATCAATTCTAACAGACCGTATGTCTTGCCAGTGTTCGCACTCAATGAAAACTGTCTCCAGACTTTACTTAGCATGATGGCTAGCTGCTAGTGGGACTCCAGGGACACAAGTAAAACAGTGTGTTGTGCAGGTGTCCCCACCTGTCAATATTTAATATTAGCAGTGCGGCCTGTACCGGACGCCGAGGACTTCGCAGAAGTGAAACAAGTTTGTTAAGGAGGTCGGCGTGGTAATGGCGCTCCGTGCCGATACACAATGACCACTGGTGAGGGCAACGCCACTATTGTTTTTCTGTCGCCGCGGCTATGAAAGTGCTTCATTTGATATGCAGCGGAGCCTGCCTTTTAAATGTTAATATTGCTTACAATCACCCTCATTTTAATCGTGGCATCCTAAATCGTGATTCAAATGTTATTAATTGTGCAGCCCTACAATTGTTGTTAGTTCTCGTTAAAGGTTGTGTGCTGGTTGTGCAATATGGTGAAGTGTATGAAACGTTTACCTGCAGCTTTGGGTATTTGTCTCTGGGGTGACTTCAGCTTCAGCCAGGTGGTTCAGACCGGCCGCTTGGTCTCCAGGAGGAAAACGCATCTCCTCTGGAAAAACTGGACTTGGTGAGCTCACCAGCTGGACGGTAAAATAAAAACACAATCAACGTCGTATTTTATAGCGAATATATGCTGCATATATTTTCCTGAGGGAACTCTCCTGAAGGAATCAATAAAGTACTATCTATCTATATCTACCGTCTCTCTCTGTTCCTCATCTTCTTCGGACCAGCGTAGCGTCATATCACTGGTTAGCGCCGCTTCCGAAGTTCCTTTGGAAACGTCGTTCGGCACCAGCGCAGCTCCTCGGTTTGTTGAGAGGACTTGCTCCCCATCTGTTTCCAGTAAGACACAACTTTCTGAGTATGTCCGAGAGTCTTTGGAGGAAGCAAGGTGCTTGGCGGGAGCAGGGCTCCTCGGGAATACCGGGCTTTTAGGCGGACAGGATGTGAGCCTCACAGATGGGCTCAAACTCTCTTCAGAGGAGAAGTTTACGTCTGATTTTTTTCTCTCTGGATAGAGAACTTGTGAGTCACAAGTACCTGCCGGAGACCCGCCATGCTGAGTGTCTCTTCCAAACACCGGACTTTTTAGATAGTCGCCGCAGTGCATTTCAGTATCGTCGCCCTGATCTGACCCAGAGAAGAGGGGACTTTTGTGACACACCGAAGACAAGTTTTCAGGTACACTCAGCTCAGCCTCGAGTTGGGAGCACAACACAAACCCGGGGGACTTGCAAGTCTCCAAAAGGTAGTGGTTTATTGGGGAGAGGGTGACCTTGGCTTTGCTCATGGGAAAGACGGGGGATTTACAGTGCTGGTAGTCGTCGATCTGCGTGGAATCACAGCTCTGATTGATCAGGGAAAGAAAACAAAATGTGTCATATGACAAACAGCTAGAAGTGTAACTAGCCATAAACAAAAACGTTGTACACACTTACTGATGCTATTCAATGAGAAGGTGTGTCTTTTTCAAAAATCTACCAAAGCAAAACCAAGTGTAACGCAAATAATGGCTAAAAATAGTAATTGAGGTAAAGTTGAACAACATCAAAGCGAACTGACACACAAATTGACCATGTTATCAGCTGAGACACCACAGATGCCCAGATTTGTGAAAATTCAGGTCATCATTGATCAAGTATTGTAAAATAATTTTGTTGATTTATAAAACCAATAATGCTGATCAACTTCTAGGTTGTTCTAATTAAACATTGTTTTGTCCATATGAATCATTTATAGAGGTAGGAATCTCTTCCAGCAAGAAGCTGTTGTAGTCATACATTTAAATCACAACTTAAAGGGCCCTGTTATGCAAAACCAACTTTTCTTACTTATTGGTACTAGTTGTGTATTTGGGAACTGCCTAAGACCTGAAAATGTGAAAGCAAACCATGGAGGCATTGTGGAACTATTAATAAAACAATCTTGCCTAACTTCATACTCCCGGGAAACCAGTCGTTTGGAATTTCCCCCTGGTTACATTTTTGCCATTGGTGAAATCAACAGATTATCCATACATCCTAGAGATTTACCCAAACTGCTCTATTTAATAACTTATAAACGCACGCTTACCTTAGCTAAAACTAATTACTACACCAATCTCATCCGCCTCAATAAAAACAATCCTAAATGTGTTCAGTACAGTAGCATTGCTAACCCAACAAGGGACTCCCCCCAGTAGCTCCACCTACTCGGCTAATGACTTTATGAATTTCTTTAATAAGGAAATTGAACTCATTAGAAAGGAGATTAAAGATAATGCGTCCCAGCTCCAACTGGGTTTTATGAACACATATTCAAATGTATGTACGACTGATATTGTCCTCCAAAATAATCTCTCTATTTTTGAAGAAATAACATTAGAGGAACTCCTGCAACTTCTAAACATGTTTACTTGACCCACTTCCTGGGAAACTTACCAAGGATCTGTTTGTAATATTAGGACCATCAGTGCTAAATATGATTAACTTACCACTTTTCTCTGACACTGTTCCCCTAGCATTCAAAAAAGTGGTTATTCATCCTCAGCTCAAAAGACCTACGGTAACCTCGATCCTGACCTCATGGTAAACTACCGGCCGGTGTGCCACCTTCCCTTTATCTACAGAATTCTCGAAAAAATTGTTGCACAGCAGCTAAATGAACACTTAGTGTCTAACAATTTATGTGAACCCTTTCAGACTGATTTCAGGACAAATCACTCTATGGAGACAGCCCTCGCAAAAATTACTAATGACCTATTACCAACTATGGATGCTGATGCGTCATCCGTGTTGCTGCTACTTGATCTTAGCGCTGCTTTCGAAAACGTTAATCATAATATTCAATTAGAATGTGTTTATGTTGTGTTACCCCGCACGCACGGAGGGAGGGGGGTTTGGTGGTAGCGGGGGTGTATATTGCAGCCCGGAAGAGTTAGGGCTGCTTGGGATTCTGGGTATTTGTTTTGTTGTGTTTATGTTGTGTTGCTGTGCGGATGTTCTCCAGAAATGTGTTTGTCATTCTTGTTTGGTGTGGATTTACAGTGTGGCGCATATTTCTAACATGTTAAAGTTATTTATACGGGCACCGTCAGTGTAACCTGTATCGCTGTTGGCCAAGTATGCTTGCATTCACGTGTGTGTGCGTGCTGAAGCCGCACATATTATGTGACTGGGCCAGCATTCGCTGGACTGGGTGAAAAGCGGACATGACGATTTTTGGGTGGGGCACTGAATTTGAGAGTCTCCCAGAAGGGTTGGCAGGTATGAGAATTAGCGGTGAATGCGGTGTTACTGCGGCACCGCCGCTGAATATAATCGGCGGGCCAGCTCTAGTGTTAATTTGATATCGCCTCAAGGGCCAAGTGAAACTACACGGCGGGCCAAGTTTGGCCCGCGGGCCAGAGTTTGACACCCATGAGATAGAAAATGGATGGATGATTGTGCTATGGCGCCATCTTTTGGACGCGTTCGTTCACTGCAGGTGTTGCAGGTTGAAAATATATTTCCTGTTTTAATGCCTTGAACCAAAAGTAAAACTGTCCATAGGGTTTCTGCTAGAAATGATTCTTCATTTATCACTCAAAGCAATATTTATAAGTTACACAATTTAACTAAAACAATTCGTACTTACTAAATTGTCCCATGTGTAATGTCTGTAGGAGTGTTTTCATGCATATTTGTACGCGCTATCGTAATGTAATGAAGCTAACGTCGTTAGCATTAGCCACTCCGCTAACATGTCTACGAGTGTCTGTTATTATCGTTAACTTACAATGGCAATCTTTTTCCATTGTTTAATTTTCACACATTCCTCAGTAAATTCACCAAAACGTCACGGTGGAGTTTTTGAGTCGGTTTAGTTGATTGAAGAGCTAGCTTCCGCAGATAGTGGGTCCATGACGATGACTTCTGTTGCGTTTGATCAGCCATTTTACTGCTGTGCTACAGAAACCGTTTGGAAACTATTGAGATATGTAAATAAACATTTTCAAACTATTTATGTGTAAATAACTCATTTCACAACGTATTTACCTGCGGCTTATAGCCCGGTGCGGCTAATATACAGAAAAGTATTTTCTTCTTCTAAAATTTAGTGGGTGTAGCTTATAACCCGGTGCGCTCTATAGTCTGTAGAATATGGTAAACGTTACCTGAGGTGAGTCCAAAAGTCCAGGCAATGACTCCGAGCTGCTGGGTGATGCCCGAGAGCAGATTTGGTGAGTTTGCGTCAACTCTGGCGGAGGGTTTTCTCCCCTTTTCTTCTTTTTATTGTCGTGACTTTGTCCTTTTCCTTTCATTTCTACAACTACAACACCAATACATACATAGGTCAGGAGGTTTAGCTGAACTGAGTGGCCTTATTCCTTGCACAGAAGCAAGCAAATGCACATACAAACCAAAGTAGAGGTCTTCTCCTTGACCCACCTTGGCTCAGGTTGGCACCCGAGGTGCAGAAATCTCCTGACGCTGTCACGTTATTGTTGGACTGTGCTGGAGAGCACCACGTCATCGAGGAGTCTTCTTCCATCAGCATGCTCTGACTCTGGGAAAACAAATATGACAGTAAAAAAAACAACTATCTGCAGTATTTAAAAAACCTATTGATGTATTAAATGTGTACTAGCAAATTGATGGATGGATAAACTCACACTTTCTTTGATAGCGTTCATCATGGCTTCTTCTTCCTGCTGCACTCTGCGAGCGCTGACGTTGGCTTCTTGAGCGCTTAGACGCAAAGCCAAGGCCATCATCTCTTCCTCTGTCATCTCTGAGCAAAAAAGTCAATTGTAGGCCATTTTTTGTTTTCTTTTTTTAGAAAGAATATTTACTGTCAAACAATAATTTTTTGAATCATATTGATCAGAGAGTTGCTGTGGATTAATTTCCAATAACAATATGAATCTTGTTTCATTTTACCTAAGCAAAAAGTCTAAAAGAAGAGTACACGCGCAACGCCTTTAACATGATGTTCAAAATAAACATTTGTCCACTCGGGGTGCAATGACTATTCGACATGGTCGATAAAAAAATGTGTCGCCGACAATTATTTGTCGACAATAACCATGAAAAATTTCTGGGCGTGAGTGGGTTCCTGACGCCACATGCAAAAACATCGCCAGTTAAAACATGTTAAGTGTGAGACAATTTTCTCCTAATCTTGTTAAAGACATGAATACATTGCTTATTTTGCATAGTTTTTTCTGGCAGTGCATCTGTGATACACGAGCATTTAAAGCGGAGGCATGATGTCGGACATCTCAAGGGAGGATGCGGTCTCAACTCAGTAAAAGTGTTAGCTTGTATCTTACTCGCTAGCTAACAAATGTGAGTGAGACGTGTGTGAAAAATAACTTCAACTATCATTTTAGCCAACGCCAGCCATCTAAAATGTAAAATTCAAGTACTTTTTAAAGCAGCGTAAATTTGCAATGCAATAAAAAAAGGCACAACCACAAATGCTAACGCACACACAGAACACACAAACAACCTTTAGGCACCAATGCGATGGTATCATGGGACGGCGTGGCGCGGTGGAAGAATGGCTGTGCGCGACCCGAGGGTCCCTGGTTCAATCCCCACCTAGTACCAACCTTGTCATGTCCGTTGTGTCCTGAGCAAGACACTTCACCCTTGCTCCTGATGGGTGCTGGTTAGCGCCTTGCATGGCAGCTCCCTCCATCAGTGTGTGAATGTGTGTGTGAATGGGTAAAATGTGGAAGTAGTGTCAAAGCGCTTTGAGTACCTTGAAGGTAGAAAAGCGCTATACAAGTACAACCCATTTACCATTTATCATAAGATTAAACATACAAACTATTAGATTGCTAAAACGTTAAGAATTAATCAATGACACAATTCTTTACATTGAGTCTATTAGAGTTCTAAACCTGCCAGGAGTTAATCAATAGTCAAAATACCAGTATGCAGCTTTTAAAACACCATCCATCCATCATCCACCCATCTTCTCCTGCTTATCAGAGGTCGGGTCACGGGGGAAACAGCCTAAGCAGAGGAGCCGAGATTTCCCTCTCCCCAGCTACTTCCTCCAGCTCCTCCCAAGGGATCCCGAGGCATTCCCAGGCCAGCCGCGATACATAGTCCACCTATCGTGTCCTGTGTCTTCCCCGTGGCCTCCTACTGGTCAGACATGCCCTAAACACCACTCCAGGGAGGCATTCGGGGCCGTACCACCTCAGCTTGCTCCTCTCGATGTGGAGGAGCAGCGGCTTTACTCTGAGCTCCTCCTGAATGACAGAGCTCCTCACCAGATCTGTAAGGGAGAGCCCCATCACCCGACAGAGGAAACTCATCTCGACCGCTTGCACCCGTGATATTGTCCTTTCGGTCATAACCCAAAGCTCATGACCATAGGTGAGGATAGGAACGTAGATTGATCGGTAAATTGATAGCTTTGCCTTCTGGCTCAGCTTCTTCATCACCACGACGGATTGATAAACTGTTCGCATCACTGCAGATGCCGCACCGGACACTGCTTGGCCTGATGGTACCTGTCCGCTGCTTACGGAGTCCCACAAGCCAAAAGGACCCGATAGGACTACTTCATCAGCTTGACAGGACCCTCAACACTACCAGTGGGGTCTGGGATTACTGCCACGACAGGCTCCAACCACCTTGCAGCCAGATCTCGGATCGGCCGCCTCGACAATAGAGGCACGCAACATGGTCCACTCGGACTCAATGTCCAACGTCTCCCTCGTGACATGTTCAACGTTCTTCCGGAGGTGGGAATTGAAACTCTCTCTGACAGGAGACTCTGCTAGACGTTCCCAGCGGACCCTCAAAATGCGTTTGGGACTGCCAGGTCTGACCGGCATCCTCCCCCACCATCAGAGCCTACTCACCAAGAGGTGGTGATCAGTACAAAAATCTGCCCCTCTCTTCACCCGAGTGGCCAAAACATGGGACTGCAAATCCGATGACAACCACAAAGTCGATCATTGAATTGCAGCCTCGGGTGTTCTGGTGCCAAGTGCACATATGGATACCCTTATGTTTGAACATGGTGTTCGTTATGGGTAATCTGTGACCAGCACAAAGGTCTAATAACAAAACACCACTGCGGTTTAGACCTGGGTTGCCATTTCTCCCAATCACGCCTCTCAAGGTTTCACTGTTGTTGCCAATGTGAGCGTTAAAGTCCCCTAGCAGAATAAGGGAATTACCTGGGGGAGCACTCTCCAGTACTCCCTCTATTGAATAGAAAAAAGGCGGGTACTCTGAACCGCTGTTTGGGGCGTAAGCACAAACAACAGTCAGAGCCCATGCCCTCACCATGAGGCGCAGGGAAGCTACCCTCTCGTCTAGTGGGTAAAACTCCAACATACAGGCTCTGAGCCGCGGGGTAGAAAGTATTGCCAACCCTCCCCGTCGCTTCTCACTGCTTGTAAGGCTAGAGTGGAAGAGAGTCCAGCCCCACTCGAGAGACCTTGTTCCAGAGGCCTTGCTGCGCATAAAAATGAGTCTGAGTAGATCCAGCCGGAACTCCTCTTCTTCGCGCACCAGCTAAGGCTCCTTTCTCATCAGCAACATGACGCTCCACGTCCCAAGAGCGGCAAATGCTTGATTGATAAGGTTGATGCATTATTCTAAATCGAATAAAAGCAGGCATAGTGTCTGTCAGTGCGTCTACCTTTAGGTTTGACTTTGTTTTTCCTTTCTTTTCGCCGTTTGTCCCTGGCGGAAAGCGAAGGCAGAAGCAAAGTTGAGTTTTCATCCTGTAGCAACAAACAAACACAGCCATTAATAACAACCCATTTTATCAGTGCAACAATTTACACTCGCTTACCTTTTCCTCTCCATTATCAAAGGCTTCATCTTCCTGTGTGTCTTCATTCAACAACTGGCTTTCAGGGTCAATGCACCTGCTTGTGCTAGTTTGCTTCCTCTGAGGCATATTGCTCGGTTAAACTGTTACTTTGCAAAACAAACACAGATAAACAGAAACTTGACAACACTTCTCAACTAAAAAAATATTACAGCATTTAGGTGTCACTGTCATTCCTGACTAATAAGTGAAGAATAGGGACGGCGTGGCGCAGTGGGAGAGTGGCCGTGCGCAACCCAAGGGTCCCTGGTTCAATCCCCACCTAGTACCAACCTCGTCATGTCCGTTGTGTCCTGAGCAAGACACTTCACCCTTGCTCCTGATGGGTGCTGGTAGCGCCTTGCATGGCAGCTCCCTCCATCAGTGTGTGAATGTGTGTGTGAATGGGTAAATGTGGAAGTAGTGTTAAAGCGCTTTGAGTACCTTGAAGGTAGAAAAGCGCTATACAAGTACAACCCATTTATCATTTATGTACCGGTATTGAAAATACTGCGGTATCACAATCATCAAAATAATTCCGTAATGTAACATTTACACACACACACACATATATATATACCGTATTTTCCGCACTATTAGCCGCACCTAAAAACCACAAATTTACTCAAAAGCTGACAGTGCGGCTTATAACCCGGTGCGCTTTATATATGGATTAATATTAAGTGCGGAAAATACGGTATATATAAAACGATATTTATATATATATATATATATACACACACACACACACATTATATATATATATATATATATATATATATATATATATATATATATATATATATATATTGTAGTAATAAATATGATAAGAATATCTGAGAATTATATCTGTGTTCAATTACACTAAAACGTGTGTTTATTCTAAAACATTTCTGCCACTTCATTTTACAAACTATGGCATTTTAAGTCTGTTTATTTGAGGGGGGTTGACACAGACAACAATGATATCGTACCGTAGCCATAATATCGTGATAATATTGTACCATGAGATTTTGTTACAATAACATCTCTAGAAAGAACTGTCCATTGTGTCCATAACCAACCAATCTTAAAATAAAAAAAATATCAGCACCAAATAGAAAAATAACATTTAGTCATCAGTATAAATTGACTGTGAACCGAGTTAGGTGACTAAAAAGAAACGACACTAATGTATGTTAAGTAGCACACACACGCTGTGACAGATCATGAGAACAACATACTTGAAGGACGTCAACAGTACGAAGACAACTATTTGGGAACGTAAATACTTACCAACTGTTGACAAACGGCACCATACAGCCCGATGGCCATTTAGTACAAGGCTTTTGTACGAGTATATTGGTATATAGCTCCACTGGGTTAACGCGCGTATCAAAAACAAGGACATATTTAACATGGGAGAGCTACTAAAAGCATGCTATAGTAGCAGTATCACGAGTAAGGCTGGGCGCATAACAAGACAGCGGCGGCGACGACCTGCACATGAAGTTGACCAAGCTACAAACTACAAACAACAAACTTACATCAAAATGGAGTTTACCTTGATGTCCTGCTCTTCTTGCCATCAAAGTGCAACACACAAAGGGACTTGCGCACCTTTGGTAACAAGGCTAATTTGGTGATACACACTCGGCAAGTACTAGACACGGGAATTGTGCCCTACCTAAATCCACACCATTACACCAGGAAGGAACACGCGCTGTTAACTGAAGTTAATTGAGCCGAAAATCACTCACGGCGGAGTTTTTGCCTCACTTTCGCGGCGCCATGTTTGTTTCGCTCTGCGTGGTCACGTGACGACGACGTCAGCGCGCCTATGTGACGACGCCTTCCAAGACAGTCGGAGAAATCAACTCTCCGTCTGGGAATCGATGTCCCATGTCCAAAGTGGGAACATTAGAGAGTGGGGTAGGTTGTAGCACGGCTTGGTTGTCACGCTCATTAATGTTTCGCCACTTGAAGGCGCCGTCTTTCAAACTGAAGTAAGGAAATACAGTTATCTCCAGTTCCCTCAAAGATAGTCCTTCTCAAATAGAGGGGCGGACCCAGGCGGGCGATGCGATGCCGGTAGGGGAGAAGGGAAGGGAAGGGGGGTGGGGGGAATAAACACATGACAATTCCACCCAGCCAGGGACGTGCACATGATTATAGAGGGGCAGGGGCTCAAAGTCAGAAAAGGGCAGGACATTTTTTTTGGTCCTTTGCACAATATGGAAATTAATGTAAAATTAAATGTGCTAATAGGAAGCTAACTACTTAGCTGTGTGTCCTTTGTAGGTAAAAGTGATTGCCATTTCTTTTGTGTCAACAAATTATTGTCATAATGAGTTAATTCACATTATCATAGGCTTGGAAGACATGAAAAGCAACAAAACACTGGTTTATTATTAGGCTATTTATTGTTAAAGATAAGCACTTTAATATTGAACATTGAACAGTGCAACATGAACTTTGAAAAAAAATACAAAAATAAATACTCAAATGGAAAAAATATTCAATGAGAAAATCTGTCCTTCTTCCCTTAACTTGATGAAAAATTCCTAACAGATAACCTACATCTTATATCCCCAGAATGCTGAAATTATTATTATTATTACTACTACTACTACTACTAATAATAATAATAATAATAATAATAATTATTATTATTATCATTATCATTCTTATTATTATTATTATTGTTATTATTATCATTATTATTATTTTTATTATTTTGTTAACCCACACAGTAATAGCAAAGTCACAATAAACTTTATATCTAAACCTCTACTGTGAGAGAAATGTGATCCGCCGTAAACACAGTGCATTTTATTTTGAAAATTAACCTGGTGTTTTATTTTGTATTTTGTACACTACTTCCTGTCCCGCACGATCCGCTCTGCTCTGTACGGAATTGATGTGCCCTGACAGGAATTTATTAATGTTATTTAAAGAAAAGAAAAAAAACAAAAACAACAAAAAAAACACACACACAGGCAGAGGGCACTTTTTAAGACGAGGCAAAAAAGGGCAGGGGCTCAAGCACCCATAGGGCCCTATGTGTGCACGTGCCTGCACCCAGCCATCCATTTTCTACCGCATTCTGTATTATTATGCAATGTAACCGTGAATGACAGCCAGGTAACAACAAGCGGCCACAACAGATAAGTTGTGTGAAGTTAAATTAATTTATATACTTTTCTCAAAGTAGGGGCCGGTAACCTTTTTGGCTGAGAGAGCCATGAAAGCCAAATATTTTTTTAAATGTATTTCCGTGAGAGCCATATATTATTATTTTTTTAACACTGAATACAACTAAATGCGTGCATTTTAAGCAAGACCACAAATGTTGAGTATAATAAGTCTCTTATTCTTTTTAATAACATTGTATTCCGAAGATAACCAATAATAAAATAAAATCCTTCTTACCATTATAGCGACTTCTTGAAGGTAGAACATGGATAGATGGATTAAAATGCATGAGAATGTTTTATATTTTGAAAGTTTTTTTTAACACTGTGTTTACAAGCTGAATTATTCATTACTTATTGTGTTAAGCAATGTCAGCTAAGATTTATCTGAGAGCCAGATGCAGTCATCAAAAGAGCCACATCTGGCTCGAGAGCCATAGGTTCCCTACCCCTGCTCTAATGACTCAAAGCGCTTTACATAGTGAAATCCACACGTTTAAGCTACATTTAAACCAGTGTGGGTGGCACTGGGAGCAGGTGGGTAAAGTGTCTTGCCCAAGGACACAGTGGCAGTGAATAGGATGGTGCAAGTGGGGATCGAACCTGGAACCCTCAAATTGCTGGCATGTCCACTCTATCAACGGAGCCACACGCCCCCCCCAGATTAAACAATGTTTGTCAACACTGTTCAATTATCGTAACCCCAGCAGGCACATGACATTAAAACAATGTTGAGAACTTGTTGAATTAGGTCCTGACGTTGAGCAACTCAAACCTAACATCGGAAATACACATGCTTTTTGATAATGTTTAATAAATGTTGGGTTCTGACGTTGATTTGACCATTGAATTTTACAAACCCCGTTTCCATTTGAGTTGGGAAATTGTGTTAGATGTAAATATAAACGGAATACAATGATTTGCAAATCATTTTCAACCCATATTCAGTTGAATATGCTACAAAGACAACATATTTGATGTTCAAACTGATGTGCAAATAATCATTAACTTTATAATTTGATGCCAGCAACACGTGACAAATAACTTGGGAAAGGTGGCAATACATACTGATAAAGTTGAGGAATGCTCATCAAACACTTATTTGGAACATCCCACAGGTGAATGGGCAAATTGGGAACAGGTGGGTGCCATGATTGGGTATAAAAGTAGATTCCATGAAATGCTCAGTCATTCACAAACAAGGATGGGGCGAGGGTCACCACTTTGTCAACAAATGAGTGAGCAAATTGTTAAACAGTTTAAGAAAAACCTTTCTCAACCAGCTATTGCAAGGAATTTAGGGATTTCACCAGCTACGGTCCGTAATATCATCAAAGGGTTCAGAAAATCTGGAGAAATCACTGCACGTAAGCAGCTAAGCCCGTGACCTTCGATCCCTCAGGCTGTACTGCATCAACAAGCGACATCAGTGTGTAACGGATATCACCACATTGGCTCAGGAACACTTCAGAAACCCACTGTCAGTAACTACAGTTGGTCGCTACATCTGTAAGTGCTAGTTAAAACTCTCCTATGCTAGGCGAAAACCGTTTATCAACAACACCCAGAAACGCCGTCGGCTTTGTTGGGCCTGAGCTCATCTAAGATGGACTGATACAAAGTGGAAAAGTGTTCTGTGGTCTGACGAGTCCACATTTCAAATTGTTTTTGGAAACTGTGGACGTCGTGTCCTCCAGACCAAAGAGGAAAAGAACCATCCGGATTGTTATAGGCGCAAAGTTGAAAAGCCAGCATCTGTGATGGTATGGGGGTGTATTAGTGCCCAAGACATGGGTAACTCACACATCTGTGAAGGCGCCATTAATGCTGAAAGGTACATACAGGTTTTGGAGCAACATATGTTGCCATCCAAGCAACGTTACCATGGACGCCCCTGCTTATTTCAGCAAGACAATGCCAAGCCACGTGTTACATCAACGTGGCTTGGCGGGTACTAGACTGGCCTGCCTGTAGTCCAGACCTGTCTCCCATTGAAAATGTGTGGCGCATTATGAAGCCTAAAATACCACAACGGAGACCCCCGGACTGTTGAACAACTTAAGCTGTACATCAAGCAAGAATAGGAAAGAATCCACCTGAGAAGCTTCAAAAATGTGTCTCCTCAGTTCCCAAACGTTTACTGAATGTTGTTAAAAGGAAAGGCCATGTAACACAGTGGTGAACATGGCCTTTCCCAACTACTTTGGCATGTGTTGCAGCCATGAAATTCGAAGTTAATTATTATTTGCAAAAAAAAAAAAAGTTTATGAGTTTGAACATCAAATATCTTGTCTTTGTAGTGCATTCAGTTGAATATGGGTTGAAAAGGAATTGCAAATCATTGTATTTCGTTTATATTTACATCTAACACAATTTCCCAACTCATATGGAAACGGGATTTGTACAATACAAGTACAGAGCTCAATCCTTGAAAATAAAATGTTTTTGTTAGTCTTATTGTACGTGGGCCAAATCTCCTATGTTAAGAAATAATCTCATGAAAATATACTGTCATTTGATTATATTAATAAGACATTTAAATACAGGTTATGCTGGTATGGCAACAGTGTGCACACCTGGGAGTTTTTGCCTTTGCTCAGGCATGCACATACAAAATTAAAGGGAACATTGATTGTCCCTCTCCACATTGCACTTCAATTAATGCGGTTTCACCACATCGCTGTTTTTATTTTTGGCAACCAGCTGCCACTTCAGTGGCACCATTTCTAGATACAGCTATAGAGTAAAACACGATGAAAACAAAACAAAACAAAAGTAATGAATGATACATATTGCGCACTTAAATGCACCATAGACAAACAACAAAACAAAACAAAAATACAATTTCAACACCCACGTACACAGCGTGGGCCTCTGCAGTACTCCACGTCATCGTCTGCTGAGGTTGGGAGCAACACAGCCAGAGACAGGAACAGACCCAACAAACTGACCAAGAGAGCTGACGTCGTCCAAGGAAGCACACTAGCACTCTTCACAGAGCCCCGGCTCGTTCATCCAGATGCGCAACGCTAGCTCCGCTGCCCTGTCTCTTCCTCAGCATCTCCTCCGGTCTTTCCACGTGGTCTCCAATGCGGCAAAGAACCAGCAGCTGCTCTCCAATGCAAACATGGCCATGGCCAAAAGGCTTACCTGAGGCAAATCCAAAAGTTCAACAAAAATGCACCAAAACGCAGTGCAGGAGTCCCAAAAGTGCCACCCTTTGTTTCGCAGTCTCAAACAGGCCCAAACCAAAAGGCAAAAAACACATGAACACATGAGGGAAACATCAACAACACAAAACAAGGATACAGAAGATCACAAAGCTCCTGCAACTAGTAGCCACTATAGCAAAAAACAACAAAAAACAAGAACAAAAACAAGATTGGACCTGACTCATATCACACTGTTGACTTTAAAAGTATTCTATAAGTGTTATAATGAAGACAACACATGATGTAAGTGTCCATATTATCTATCTTAGCCTACTATCAACATGACTATGTGTCGCAGGCTGATGCAAATCTTCGTTGACAGAAATTTTATATTTATTCTACACATTTTTACAATATTGGAAAACGTATGCTTCTCAGAGGGTGAGATAACTCCTGGAAATTACTGACTTGGAATGGCCAAAAGTATAGATGTGTGTGTGTCCAAGTTAAAGGAAACTGCAGGCTGTCATCCTCTAATGGATTTAGCACTCCACACAAGTCAATAACATCAACGAAGCTCACCTTTGTGCATTGACGCAAAGCATAACACGTTTGGTGGACAAAATAAGACAAAGGAGTGGCATAAAACATGTCTTTCTGTGGCAGCGTCGGAGAAAGTTGTACATGTAAACAAACTACGGTGAGTTCAAGAGCCGCCAAAATTAGTAAGACAAAACGGCGCTTGCCAAATACTCCCATCAGTGAAGCATGTTTAATATAGACAATGAGATTTCTAACAATTATGTGTGATGTTTGTCCTCCTACAGAAACCATATTAAAAGCAAAAAAATGTTTTCCCTCATCTTTTTACATTTTCATAAATTTTAGAAAAAGCTCCAGGGAGCCAATAGGGCAGCACTAAAGAGCCGCTTGTGGCTCGAGAGCCGCAGGTTGCTGACCCCCGGTCTAAATGCCCCTAAAGCTGACCAACACGCCGGATTGTAGTCAGCTGGAGGCGTGTCTTAATGAAATTAAACAATGGATGTCCGCTAACTTCTTGCAACTCAACGCCAAGAAAACGGAAATGCTGATTATCGGTCCTGCTAAACACCGACGTTTATTTAATAATACCACCACATTTGACAACCAAACAATTACACAAGGCGAATCAGTAAAGAATCTGGGTATTATCTTCGACCCAACTCTCTCGTTTGAATCACACATTAAGAGAGTTACTAAAACGGCCTTCTTTCATCTCCGTAATATCGCTAAAATTCGTTCTATTTTATCCACTAGCGACGCTGAGATCATTATTCATGCGTTCGTTACGTCTCGTCTCGACTACTGTAACGTATTATTTTCGGGTCTCCCTATGTCTAGCATTAAAAGATTACAATTGGTACAAAATGCGGCTGCTAGACTTTTGACAAGAACAAGAAAGTTTGATCACATTACGCCTATACTGGCTCACCTGCACTGGCTTCCTGTGCACTTAAGATGTGACTTTAAGGTTTTACTACTTACGTATAAAATACTACACGGTCTAGCTCCGTCCTATCTTGTCGATTGTATTGTACCATATGTCCCGGCAAGAAATTTGCGTTCAAAGAACTCCGGCTTATTAGTGATTCCCAGAGCCCAAAAAAAGTTTGCGGGCTATAGAGCGTTTTCTATTCAAGCTCCAGTACTATGGAATGCCCTCCCGGTAACAATTAGAGATGCTACCTCAGTATAAGCATTTAAGTCCCATCTTAAAACTCATTTGTATACTCTAGCCTTTAAATAGACCCCCCTTTTAGACCAGTTGATCTGCCGTTTCTTTTCTTTTCTCCTCTGCTCCCCTCTTCCTTGTGGAGGGGCGGGGGGGGGGGGGGGGGGGGGGGGGGGCACAGGTCCGGTGGCCATGGATGAAGTGCTGGCTGTCCAGAGTCGGGACCCGGGGTGGACCGCTCGCCTGTGCATCGGCTGGGAACATCTCTGCGCTGCTGACCCGTCTCTGCTCGGGATGGTGTCCTGCTGGCTCCACTATGGACTGGACTCTTACTATTATGTTGGATCCACTATGGACTGGACTCTCACAATATTATGTCAGACCCACTCGACATCCATTGCATTCGGTCTCCCCTAGAGGGGGGGGGGGGGGTTACCCACATATGCGGTCCTCTCCAAGGTTTCTCATAGTCATTCACATCGATGTCCCACTGGGGTGAGTTTTTCCTTGCCCTTATGTGGGCTTTGTACCGAGGATGTCGTTGTGGCTTATGCAGCCCTTTGAGACACTTGTGATTTAGGGCTATATAAATAAACATTGATTGATTGATTGATTGATTGATTGAAATGTTGCAAACAGCCCCTTTAAATTATTGCAGTAATGTCGTTCTCTAGATTGAAAGCCGACCAAAGGTTAGAGGACTTTGTTGTGTTTTTCATGTCAAGTCTTAAAACATTAATTTTAGACAATGGATTTATACCTAAAACATATATGACCCTGAAAAAGTATGAAGGGAAAGCTAATGTTTAGATTGATTTTAGCTACCCAAGTAATTGTTAGTTGATGGAGTTGATTGTCACAATGTATCAGTGTCTTTGTTATTTACTTCTTTGTTGCAATACATTGAAAAACCACAGAGATTTTTAAATGTTTCATGTCAGCACTTTAATCTTCAATTGAATATAGAAATTACAATAAATGTTTTATGTTTACTATAATAATATGAATTGTACTTGTATTTCTTTTTTTTTTTTAAGTGTTTCTAAATAAAAGGTATTATTATGA